>NC_090944.1:123088660-123405390 GCF_040807025.1 Struthio camelus
TTAAAAATGGAGTTAGTGCAGTGAACAACATATTTTTCAAAGAAACTGAAAGCAGAAGTTTTTAAAAAGAAAAATTAAAATACACATGTGCATATTTCTAATGTGACTATCTGGTATAACTGCTGTGTAAAAATGGTGACTATAATACATACTTTTTACGTGTCATTTTATGTATGCATGCTGTGCATGTTCTCATTTTCATGAAAAATCATCTAACTGTTTTTTTTTCCTGATTATATACATATATTTAATAGCTAGATTATGGTAGTAAATATTTCTGTAGTATTTTCTGGCGTAAAACAAAACTGCAGTTTGTAAACTTTCTTTTTTTTATTTTTTTTTTTCTTTTGTTACTGTTAACAGATGATGATGTACCTGCAGATATGGTTGCAGAAGAATCGGGTCCTGGTGCACAAAATAGTCCATACCAACTTCGCAGAAAAACTCTTCTACCTAAAAGAACGGCTTGCCCTACAAAGAGCAGTATGGAGGTAATTTTAATTGTAAAGTAGATCTTCCTGCCTCAGGAATTGGCAGCTAATTGGTGCTTTTCTTAAGTTACCTGATGACTGAACTAATTCTTACTTGTTTGGTTAAAGGGTGCCTCCACTTCAGCTACTGAAAACTTTGGACATCGAGCTAAACGTGCTAGAGTATCTGGAAAATCCCAAGATTTATCAGGTAACTTACATATATGTGTGTGTGTGTGTATATATATACACATATATAATATATATTTTTTTCTTTTTAGAACATGAGAAAATGGGACAAGAACATGTCACTTTGAATTTTTTCCCCAAATTTATTTTTCCCATCTGTTTGCCAACCAAGAATTTAAAATGAGAAAACAAGTATTAATTTGTCCTGAACTTCAAATTTGGAAGCTTGATGTTAGTCTGGCTTTTAGAAGTTGGTGCTTTAGTCTGCCTGCTACTGGCTCTGCTGTAGGCATACCTTTTCTATGAAAGTGCTGACCATTTGTATCCAAGCTAATGGCAGAAGCTCTAATGCTGCAAGAGTATCATGCTCTTACTGGGCTTTTTTTTTACCATTTCTCAAATTGGTGTTGCTGTAGTGTTCCAGTATATTGTTTAGAGTTAGTTTTGGTATGGCGTTACGGCGCTTCATTGTAGAGCATGTGAACGTATGCATGTGTGTGTAGATACACGCATCCAAACTTTTCTTCCTTCTCATACCTTCCCAGTCTTTCTCTGTTTTGTCTTTTTTTGTCTTCTGACACGCTCCTCAGTTCCATGAGGCCTGCTCTCGCTTTTTTCTGGGAAATCAGCACCAGCACTTGCCATTTTCCGTGGCCTTTTGCCCCTTCTCTGCTTCCCCCCTTTTGGAGGGGGGGTATGTTTTCTGTCTATAAGAAACACATTAATCTGGAAAAAAAAAAAAATTAATATCTTACAGATTTGGTTTATTTCTGGTGACTTGGTTTCTGTTGCTTTTCCTTACACCGTGTCTGTCTTATCCTTCTGAATTAAAGCTGAGGAGCTGGCACAAGCCCTTGGCCACTTGTATTTCCTTTGTTGAAGTCTGTTCGTCTTGGCTTCTCAACTTTTCCTTAGCGTGGATTTTACCCTTCAAGCCCTCTGTCTCTTCTCCCTCTGTCTTATTCCCCCTGCTGGTGTGGGTGGGTGGGTGGGTGTGGTTTTTTTTTGGTTGCTTTTTTTAATCCAGTAACTGTTTAAAAAACACTTAACCCCAGATTTCTGTCCTTGAAATGGCCAGGACCGATTGAGTATCAGCTCATGTCATTCTGCTTCCCAGGTTCATATCCTGACTTAATTGATACCTAGAGCTTTGTGCATAGTCTTCCGTTAGCTTTTTTATAGACTCAGTTTCTCTTGGCAGTTCTTGTTTTGACACAAGGTCATTCACTTTTGATGTGTTCTTCGTTAGGCTGTTACCCGCCTTTTTGCTTTATGCAAGGTATGTATTTTTAATCTCAAATCCTCTGGTGCAGGTTAAGTTAATACTATGAATGGCACAAACTTCCAAATTAGTTCTGATGCTTTTGCTATATGTGCCTTTTGTCACGTTACTGAGCTTATTTGGGAAGGTATGAAGATTACGGAGGCTATTTTGGTGCGGAAAATTATCATTAGAGAAAACAAACAATGATATATAATTTTTTTCTTTTTTTTTAATAATGATACTCAGGTTTGTATTCAAACCAGTTACAGTCTGACCTTTCAAACTACCGGAAGCGAATGTCCTTGTGAGCCTGTTCGAGTTTGTGTTCTGTCTCTTTCCCCCTCCTCCGCCCTTTTTTTTTTTTTTTAAGCCCATGTAGGTTTTTAGTATTTTTTAGATATTGTTCCAATTTTGTCGATTTACGTATTGCTGGGAATTTATGTATTCCAAGCATAGCTAACGATAGCTGTTGTGCCTGGCAGTAGGCATGCGATTTTCTGGAATGTGCCGAGTGGCGCTGGCATGTCGTCGTTTGGAACATACAGCTGTTTATTTTAGAACTGGAGATGAAATGGAGGCTTGGGGCTAGTTGCATTACAGTATGTCTCGGTGGAGAACTGCTCCTTGGTGTATGGACCCTGAGCAGAGGAGAACTTGAGGAAGGCAAAAGGAGAAATGCCCATCAGTGTCTACAGCTGGAGCGGAGGCAGTACGTGGTGGGGGGGGGGGAAGGACAGAAAACTGTTCGTTATTCCAATGCTTATTTCAGAATTAGTGCTGCTGCGAAAGAGTTGCTATTTCAAAACTTTTAACATGTTCCTCTTGACAGTATCTCAGGCTATCTCGAATAGTCAAAAATACTGACGTGTTCTTCTTTTATCTGCAACCCTATCCTCTGGTAGTCTGTGTAAAGGACTGTGTCGCTCTCAATCCTGAGACAAGCATTAATGAATGAATATACAAGAATCTTAATGAGAAATCAACACACTAAATACGTGCTGCCTTCTTTCCCCCCCTCCTATTTAAATACAACAACCTTTAAAGTCGAATACTGAAAATTGGAGAAAACAAAAGTTTAGATAAGCGACATAGCTCAATCATGCCTTTCTTACGCTTTAAGTTACTGGTGAACCTACAGATTTGTAAACGTTTTTATAAGGATGTCTTACAAATGCCAGCTTTTAGAGCTTACAGATACAAATATTTGTATCATACACTGATATTCATAGTGAATATAAGTCTTTCTGTAAACTAGAAGTACTATATTTTAACTAGTTCCTTAAATTAACTGAACTGTAATTACACATCTCTTACTATGATCTTTTACCCCCTTCAGTACCACTTTTCTCATTGTGTCAGTTGAATCCACTGTTTCAAGCACTTAACATATTCTCCCTTTTTGTTTACTGTGTAGATTTTTTTTTTTTTTCCTCTCGTGCTTTAACGTTCCTAAATTTACCTATTCAATTTATACTGGGCAGTTCTTACTTAATTTTAACTGTCTTTGGAAGACTTGAGTTCAGAGACAGCTAATTTCTTTAACTCTTTCTCTTTGCTGAACTGTAGAGTTGCAGTATCTACTGAGACTGTTCCATGCGTTATTTATGTTGTTATGCTTATGTTGTTATGTTGTATTGCATTTGTGAAGTTTGTGTTGATTAGTATGCAACCTCTTAGCTTATAGTTCACATAACTTACTACATTTTCTTATTTCTGGTTTTAGTCTTTTTTTTTTTTCCTAAGCTCACTGTTTGCCAAGTTTTCTGTCATATCTCTACTTTTTAAGAAGAAAATATTCTTACCAAATGCCACCTTACTGAGCAAAAGCTATTTATCTCCGTCTTCTCCTCTAAAACAGACAAAAAAGGTATCCATCCAAGACATTAATATTAGAACATGGGATTCACAGAATGGCATTTTTCGTCTTTGTGCAAAGACTCTTAACTCGTTTTCAGGCAGTTCTCCCTGCACTTCTTGGTGGTACACCAGTTTCTGTCTGCTGAGTGATCAAAACTGAAACTGAATTAGCTTCATGTATACGCTGGGGAAACAGAGCAACTTAACTAGCTGTGTTTCTAATCTTTGGTAGTCTAGTATGTTGAGCACCGTATTCAAATCATAGGTGTTAAGAACTGGAATATTTATGTTATGGCAAAGGTAAAGATTGGTAATGGAATATTGCACTTCTTGCTAACTTTTGTGTGTGTGTTTTTAACATATAGTTGGAAAACTTGTGCGTGCGTATATATAGATACGTGTGTGTATGTATTTATCAAATGAGTATGTGTTTCTTAACCTTCATTTTCTTAATAAGAATAAAACTGTGTTAGGAGTAGTGATGCGCAAATGATTTTTTTTCTTTCATCACCAAAGAAACCTCTAAAATCATGATGGCCCTATTGTTGTGAATTGGGAAGAGCAATATTCCAAACTGGATGCGTTCTGTGCTTTGACAGATTACTAAACAAAGTATGAATTCGTGAAAGAAAACCACGGAGTTCTTTCTCTTGGACCCAGGGGATATTTAAGTACTTACCTTAAAAAGCGGACTACTTCTTCTAGGCTGTACTGGAGAATTTCAGCTAGCAGTCGCTAGCTCAGTGACTTGAGTAGAGAAATCTTAAATCAAACCCCTTTTCTTAATTGCACAGAAAGGTGACCTAATTTAAATCTTTCACTCCTAAGGATTTTGGGTAACGGTGGGTTAAGACAGCAAGTACTTGTAAAATCGTCTCCTTCTCCGTTTTGCAAGTAGTGCCTAAGCTCCCAAGTAAATACAGACTGAGAAACTGTAGCTTTGTTTATTTTAAAAAGTTTTTTTGATGCTTCCAAAATTGTTTCCCGCCTCTTGCAGTGCGATAGCACATCTGGATTTCAACTTTCATTGGGAGACATGGCCTAGGGAGGAAAATGGAATATGAACTGTTGCACAGTAGGAGCCCCAAGGCTAGTGAACTTCCCTCTTCAGTAGAAAACTAGTCAAGGTCCTGACATACATAAATTGAAAGGAAGACAAAACTGTCCAGGTGGTTTAGGGAAGTAATAGATTGTCGTGGGAAGAAGGTGGTGGGGATTTACTGCCCTGCCTTCACGACATCGTGTTTCAGCTTGTAAGCCGGTAAGAAGACCTTCTCCTGCACCTAAACTGGAAAGCTACTGGAAAAAGAGGAATTCGGAAGCAATGCCCAATTATTCTGTGATGGGTTTCAAGGGTAATTAGGACTTTAGAAAGAAGGATCCTTTCCTATATCAAGCAGGCAGGAATAATTCAATCTCCCTTGGAAAAACACCTTAAAAACTAGCATGCGTGCAGGTAACTTTTTGGTGTTTGCTAACTCTGCTGACTTCATGGATTGTCAGTATGTATCTCCCAGACTTTGGGCTCCCCAAATGCCTCTCCAGGACAAAACCCTTCAAGGCTGTTGCTTGCTTTACTCTAGTTTCTGTTTACTACTGGCTTCAGCCTGGCTCATGGGTGTTTGACCAAAAATTTCTCAATTTGGCGCAAATAGTACTGCTGCTGAAAGGATCTGCCTTGCCTTGCTCCTGGACGCCCATTCCTGCCTCCTTCCTTGTACCCGTGGTAGCTCTTCTGTGTCTTGGCTTGAAAGACTTGGAGCTTGGCTCGTTTTGGGGAATCTCATGTGGAAATTACTCTTCCTGCTGTCATTCCCTCAAATTTAGTGGACTGACTTTCTGAGGATCCCTTTAGTCTTCCTCCTCTAATAGTCAAAATGATGATCTTATCGATACCTAGGTTCAAATGCGCTAGGAAAAAATAATAATGCAAGGGGTGTTACATGGATTTTTATGGAAGTAGTAGAGCTTTTAAATCCTCCAAACTTCAGGAGCTGTTCTGTATCTTTTTACCTAAGAAAAGATCCTAAGGACAACGACTCAAACAAATGACCTTTGCAAACAGAAAAACATCCTACTCTGAGGATACCTGCCACAGAACTCTAGTAAGAACGCGGACTACAAATGGTATTTGCAATATAAACTCTCATATTTAGAGTGCACATGTGCACAAGAGCAGAAGTATAACCAATACACTCACTTTTGTCCACAGGGATACAGGAAAGTCGCTTCTCAAGCCTCTCTGGCATTTTTAAGAAGTGCAACGCTTGACTACTGTTTCTTTTGACTTCTGTTTTTTTTATTGTCAAACCGAATTCAGGGAAAGAATGTAAGTGGGAGTAACTGGAAGGAGGAAACGCTGGCATTATGGCTGGCTGCAGGGCTCCCACGTCCTAAACATCCTTTTTCTTTACGTCTTTATGGGGAGTAGGGGAGAAGGAAGTAGCTGTTTTCAGAGAGTGACTGTTTCTGAGTAAATTGTTTTTTATGTTTGAAAAATACTTGAAAAGCTTTTGACTTTGAAATTGGATTGTTTTTGTATAGGTAACGTGGGCTAATTGAGACGCAATAAACCTAATCACAGGGAAGAGCCAGTATATCTGGAACGTCCAAGGTAGCTTGTTACGTTAGCAATTGTGTACGGATTGATTCCTCCAACAGAAAAGGTGGAATATAGAGGTTCAAAAGAGGACTTCCGTCCTTAACGCCAAAGTCAAGCATTTACTTTTTTAAATATATATATATATTTTTTTTAATGCTAGGTTTGAGATGATTGGAATTTTAAGTGGTAATCTATGACGTGGCAAGTTGGTGATCTGTTTTAACCAGGATTTGGGGTGGTTAAATTTGTCAATAATCTTACATAGATTACTATTTAATAGCAGCACCTGCAGAACAATATCTTCAGGAAAAATTGCCAGACGAAGTGGTTCTGAAGATCTTTTCCTACCTGCTGGAGCAAGATCTCTGTAGAGCAGCTTGTGTGTGTAAACGCTTCAGTGAGCTGGCTAATGATCCAATTTTGTGGTAAGTGAAAAGCTATTCCTCGTTATCTTCAGAAATATTAGAAGTGTTGCACAAGATGCCAAGTACAGTAGGGAAAAATTGAAATGTTGGGGAGGAATTGCAATTAGTTGAATTAAAACCAATTGTTTTTTAACATGGCGTTATTGGTTACTTATGAATATCTGATTATAGACATTAACAGTAAGACTTTTGACTGTGTAGTATATGCTATTTAAATAACGGCTATCTTCAATTTAGTGGCCGTTCCTTTCCTCCTTCCCATCTTTATCCTTTTTCAAGTTTCTGTGAGAAGTGTACGCCTTTAAACAGGATGGTAAACACATTTTGTGGAATGTGATGTGCAAGGGTGGCTTTTTTTTTTTTTTTTTAAACCCATACTTACAGTTTTGTATTGCAATTTTTTTTTTTTAACGGTGGTTGTATACCTTAGGTTTCCCCTTATGAATCCAACTCCCTCCCCCACCCTGGGTTATTGACAGCTAGGATGAATGTGATCTAAATAATTTGTATTTTATAAGCAGAAATTTCATTTGAGTCTTCATGATGCTTTTTGAAAAAATAAAGGTTAAGACCAAAAAACAGAATGAAATTTGAGCACAATATCACCAAACACTGCTCTTTCTGCCCTAAGAGACAATCTTGGGGATGTCTTGTCAGATGAATTACTACTTCTGATGTTTAACGTCATCCTGGACTTGATATCAGCAGGACCGACTCTCGGAATTATCTATATCTTAACACTAATCGAAAGAATCCAATTGCTCTGTACCTGTGGTATCCCCCTTGCGCTCCCCCCCCCCTTTTAAAGCCACTGTAACGTATCCAGTGATGCACGTTGCACACTTTTTGAAGTACAGTGCATCATTTGTTCTTCTATGAATGCTTTTTTTCATCCTCCTTTTTGGCAAGATGAGGGAAACTTTGTCTTATTTTGTCTATTCTAGTGATGGTAGCTTTTTCCTAAGTGTTATAAAAGACTGCTTAAGCTTATTCATATACAGTTGGATTCTGACTCCACAAACCACATAATTGCTTAATTTCCACCCCCAGCTGGAAGTTGCATGTTAAGGACATAGTTACTTGGACTCTTAAACATATGTCAATCTATATCACCATAGAGGTCAGTCCTAACCAACTTTTAACAGATAAGATGCTCTTAAAAGAAGAATGACTAATTTTGAAGATGATTCATTTTTTTAAAGGAGATTTTTTTTTTTTTTTTAAAGTATCTTAGTGTTTGGTACTGGTCTTGATCAAATTCACTGTCACTGACTTTGACAAATGCTGTTCAGAAATCCCATCTGTGATATTTGAGGTATATTAAAATGGAAGAGTAATCAATACTACTTCTTTCTTTTTTTTTTTCCCCCCTTTCCCGCCGCCCCCCCCCCCCCCCCCCGAATGACACTTTTCAGGAAAAGATTGTATATGGAAGTATTTGAGTACACACGTCCAATGATGCATCCTGAACCTGGTAAATTTTATCAGATTAATCCAGAAGAATATGAACATCCAAATCCCTGGAAAGAAAGCTTTCAACAACTGGTAATAGAGTTTATTTATATTCCAATTTAACGATGGCCTATAAAAGTTAAAACCTAAACCTCCAAAACATAGTCGACATGTGCAGCTCCCAACCAGAAGAATTTTTTTTTCTTTCCGAATTTAAAGTAGATAGGCTCATGGGAGTAAGCAGGATGAGGGGAGATAACCGTATAGTGTTACGTGACGGTGGAATATCTTAAATTATTTCCTGTTTTGAGGTACTCTCTAAGGAGATGCATTGTGCCAGAGTGGAGCGGTACTGTCCTGCTCTTCTGTCTTGGGTTTTCCTCAGGTTTTGCATCACTGAAATCCTGTGGAAGATTGTTGTGGTGTGTGGCTTGCAAATCACTTTCAAATAGATTGTTGTCATCACACATATTATTAAACCAATATGCACACTGGTTATCAAATTCATATGCTTCCTCCTCCAGTAAACTGAGCAGTATGTTGAGGATATCACTCGGGCTTAAGTAGTGATTTACAGCTAACATGATTGGAGCAAAACAGGTTAGGTTTTAGGGCATGTTCATGATTGAACCGCTAATCTAAAGTATCAAAGTTACTGTAAGAGAGGCTGGGCATGATGTTTGAGAACTGTAGGTAAAGGAATTAAGTAAAATAACAAGGCATATATGCTATAATTAATTACATAATGCTGTATATATTAGGTAATGAAGTTCTGCAGCTTGTTGAGTACAAATGCTTTATTTGGCTTCTTAGTTCAGTACTGAAAATCAGGTGCCAAGTTGCAAAGGGGTACGTGTGTGTACGTGTGTGTATATATATATATATATATATATACAATTTTTTTTTTCTTTCCCGTCACCAAATAAAATGTCATCCCTTTTGTGGCAAGCAGCTACAAAGTCAAAAGATGGAAATAAGAACATCTTTTGTGGAGTGGCTAAGACAGATAAAGAGCTTGTTGTCAGCTTCTCAGTTCCTTCAGAGGCTTCTGGCTGTGTAAGTTAGGCTCTTGGTGCACTCGGTCGCTCTTCCGAGAGTGAGGTTTTTTTCTGGTGTTACTGTTCCAAATTGGGTGCCTAATGTGGGAAGTCAGAATATAATCCTTTGTTCTTGGAGCTAGCTGATATCAGCAAACAGCATGTTAAATAAGGGATTAGTAGATCTCTTGTCTGTGTGTTCAGATGTCTGTCTGTGCCTTCAGATCCATTTACTTGCCAGTTCATGATAAAAATTTTTCCCTGTTTCAGTACAAAGGAGCACATGTAAAGCCAGGTTTTGCTGAACACTTCTACAGTAATCCTGCAAGATACAAAGGAAGAGAAAACATGTTGGTATGTTTCTAAAGCAGTTCTTAAGACTACTTATACTTGTGCATCTTTGCATCTGTCTAAATGTGTCTCTTTGCTTCTAGTATTATGATACCATTGAGGATGCTCTTGGTGGAGTTCAAGAAGCTCATTTTGATGGACTTATCTTTGTTCACTCTGGTATATATACTGATGAATGGATATATATAGAGTCTCCAATCACCATGATCGGTGCAGGTATTTAAACTGGAAAAGCATCTTTGTCTCAAAGAGTAATTTGTGTTCTCTACCTCTGTCATTACAAAAATATTCTAGTGTATTACATATCCTGTTTGAATATTCTTATTCTTCGTGAGCCTAGTCAGTAGCTATTTTCTGTGCGAGAGTCGCTAACCAAGAACTGACTGCTTCAGACTGAGGTACTGTTGTCTGCTTGTTAGTTCTTGGAATAACTTAACTTATTTCACTAGGAGAAAGAATTAAATTTATCAGAAAGTATATTCAGTTACCTGCCTGCAGTTGAGATTTTTCAGGTGGTTCTTATGAAGTCTGTGTGTATATATAACCTATCTCTGGGGTAGAATCCAGCAGTCGGAGCAAGCCCAAATTAGTATCTGTCCCATTTTCTTTAACATCGTAATTCTGCCTTGAGGAAGGAAATGAGAGCACCCAGAAGGAAGAATCTGAGACTGGAGGTTCGTTCTCTGTTCATCTCCCAGCTGTTCCTCTAAAGAAGATTCCTTTATGGAGAAGGAAGTAAACCTTGCCTATTCTGAAAGTTTCAGGAAGTTAACTTCAGATAATATACCTGGCTGCAGATTGTGGTGCCTGAGGAGCTGTTTGCTTCTCCTATCCCTGCTGTGAGCATACTGACCCCCAGTAGCATAGGAAAGTGGCAACAATTTAGAGTGTCTTAACAATGTCTGGCAGAGATTATGGTTAAGAGGTCTCAGACCTCTTGCTCCTTTGGGAACCCGGAGGTGAAATGGGAGCTCTCTGCTTTTTTTTTTTTTTTTTTTTTTTGGGGGGGGGGGGGGCGCAGGGGGAAGAGATAAATGCAATACCGTCTTTCCTTTTATATATATGTGTGTGTGTGTGCCCCCAACCCCCTGTTTTCAGATATCTGGTTGCTCTGGATACTGGAAGTATTTCGGCTGTTTTTTTTTCCTCAAGTTAAACCAGTTCTGGCAATTTTTTTTTCCGGATGTCAGTCTTGGCCTTGAAGAGTTTTGACCCATTAAGTAAGGTGGTCCCAGTGTTAGTCTTCTAAAACTTGTCCCTGCAGATTTGTAAGGCGCTGCTGCGTGAGTATTTTAGTTTGTCAGGTTGTGAGTGCACTTCTGAAGCTACTGTCCTGATCGTTCTCCTTTTCTGTGCTTTGGTTTGGGTCTTGGAGCACAAACTGGATTCCTTTTAGATGAAACTAAACTAAGATATGTTCCTGGAATACGCCTAGCGCACTCTAATAGCCAGTGTGCGTTCAGTCAACAGGACCAGACTAGAACTAGTCCCAGGTCACGGTCCCTTTCCCCTGCCGTCCTGTAACGTGTGGCTTGGATGTCTGATCCTCAGCGCTGTTTCATTCTGCAGTGTAGCAGAAGTGATGCTACAGTGCTTGCTAATACAGACCGAGCCTTAGACAAATAACAAAATACTCTTTTGGCTTCTGTTTCGGATGGAAGATGACAATAATAGGTTCTAGTACGAGTAGGGCAAGAGACATTCAAGTGCTTAAAATCCAGAAGAAGCTGTATCAAAACTATTCTAAGATATAAAACGACTCGGTTACTTCATGAAATTTGAAATGACGTTTGTGATATCTGTTTGGACTTCTGTATGCTTTCTGACTTCTTTTAAGTTTTGAAAGACCCTCTGCTTCAGCAGTTCCCTTCCACTGGAGTTGCCTGCGTTACTCAGAAAAGCAGTCATCTTAGAGCTCTTTAAAGCGAGAGATCTGCGTTGTGTATTTCTGTAATAGAATAGTTGTTTTGGGGAACAAAATCTCCAAGAATAATCCGAAAAGACTAGATATGTTTATACTTCAGTTTCTGGCACTGCAATCTTTTCACTTTCTCAAACTTTCTCTGGTAACAGTCAGTAATGCTGTAGAGGGAGTCAATTTTCATTTGTCTGGAAAAAAACATGAATTAAAGTGAACCGCTAAGCCTTGGAGAACTCTTTGCTGTTCAGTCTGGCACGCTTTTCAGAATGGTAGGATTAAGGCAGCACCAAATCCCTTTCCAGTTCTGCTAGAATTTCTGCGATGGTTCCTTCTGCTGACTTCTGAAGAAGCACCCGGCAATTAGAAAGTCAGCTTTATATCCCTCTGGTTTTCAAGAAGTTTTTGCTTCCTCATATAGGAAAAATGTTCTTGCAGAACAGCACCCGGCCCTCTAGGTTTATTCTTGTGTTCATTTTAAAGTTATTTCTTCCCTTAGATCTAGGGAAAAGGGTCAAGTTAAGAAAGAAGCCATTAGAAGTACTACTGCTGTGGCTTATCCACACTGGCAAGTAGGAGGCAAGAGTCAAGATGCTGTAAGGGTACTGATGGGTCTGGTTCAGAGGACTGAAACACCTGTGGGCTGTTAGTAATAACTATTTTTCCAGGATGTTAGGGGCAAAAAGGGGGGCGGGGGGAAGGCAGGTTTACTCTGGGGGCATAGACCTTCCATGGAGTGCTGGTCATGTTACTCAATGCAACAAAGACTTCATGTCTCGTTAGCCGAGTTTCAGGAGTTGTACTGGCATGTGTATCTCTGTGAGACTCTTCACTGAATATGTGTTTTTCTGTGTTTTGGGAGATACAGCTTTCCCTTTTTTTTTTTTTTTTTTTTTCCTTTATTTTTCCACTTGACTTAAGTAATGGGCAAGTAAGTGGAAAAGAGATTACCAAAGGATTTTCCAATAAAGAAAAAAATTAGTAATAAAAAAGAAGTAAGTAATAACATGAGAGTAGTTTTAAGGGTGGTAAAATCTGAAACGATAGAGACTTTGTCAGAATAAGGCCCTTTTCCCTGTAAGGGGAGCTGAAAAAACTTTCATATGCCTAAACGTTCTTTAAACACCAATTCTGCATCTTTGGATTGCAAACTACTTAAAATAAGTTTTGAGCTGTGTTCTTTACCACAGGTATTACGGATGATAAGATCTAATAAGGACTCGTGTACTTTTGCCTAATATGATTGAACAGGGTTACAGTGATTATTTTCTACAGCCTAGGGTTTTTTCTTTTTTTACTGAAGAGTAAAATTGGTTTTAATTCTTTTGAAGAATAAAAAGATTTTTGAGTCAACATCCAGTTAACTTTTAATTCCTTTAGTCAGGCCCTTGTCTTAGGCTTCCTGTTAAAATACTTGTGAATGGTCTCACTTTGGCTCGTAAACTAAGCACACGCTCAATCCCGTAGAAGATGACTCCCTTAGACTTTGGAAGATGGACCTCCTAGGAGCATTAACTGTGTTTTTGTTTAATTACAAAAATAGTGGCCCTTTCCCTTTGAGTTCACTACTAACGGATGTCATGTGTGTTGAAGGCTAGATAAGTACCCGGTGAACGCACAAGTGTCCTGTTCTTCCCTCCACCCACCCACCCACCCAAAGGAATTGGTTTACCTCTTTGAAGTGGTTTGAGCAAAAAGCTGAAGTCAAGATAATTTCTCTGAGTAATTCTTCTGCAAGGATTCAGTAGGTGTTGCAGAGACGTCCTTTGATGCAGTTAGAATGCAGCCAGTGCTTGAGCAAGTCCTGTTCCCTTTTCAGCCTTTTCTGAGGGGAAAGAATCTAAATTTCCCCCAAATGCACTGTTAATTGATGTATTCCGTAATGGGTATTTTGGGACCTCCCAAACTTGGAAGCCCATAAAGTCTCTCTCGTGCTGGGAGGAAAGAGAAGCCTGCAGAGAATATGGTTCAAGTGCATGGCAAACACCTCCAAGCGCGGTTCCGCAAATCTATCTGCTTCGCTTAGATAGTGTTTCAGAGTATCCAGTGTGAAATACAAATCTTCCCTAAATCTTCCCTGCCTCATAGGAGGGAACGCATATTCCGGTATTAGTTTATGGCTCCTTTATTTCCTGCCAGGGACTCCATTTATTTCCTGGTTTTAGTTCAGCTGCAGTGCTGGGAGGCTATTCCTGCTGGGGTGGTGAAGCACACTGATATGTGGACGCTGGTGGCATTAGTGCCATGGAGAAAATTCAGTAAACGAGATGCAAATGGAAATAGGTTTCATACGATGATGCCAGTCCTCATCAAAGGCTCTTTCAGTTATTGTCCAGTACTAAGGGAACAGTGATATGAAGAAGAGCTAGACTACCTTAAAATACTTGCAGCTCCGCGGTAGTGAAAGCGGAGATGTGGCTTTTAGATAGTGAGAACAGGCTGGATAATGATGTAAACGTTGCTTCGTTCTGACTGACACCTTTCTGCCTGAGTGATAAAGAACAGGACATACCGCTTGTCTGTACTAGTGTCAACAGAGGAGAAAAAGATCTGCTGGTGAGAGACCCTGTGCATCAGCTCTTCCCCTAAATTCTGTGTTTTATTGAAATAAACTGGCCACACGCGTGTGTCTCTTGTTGCATAGCTTGAAGTGCTTTAGAACTGTGATCAGATAATTTGGCCTGCTCTAATATATGAAACTAGAATCTTTGTTTCATATGTCGAGGAAGGCTGCTTCCGGCTTGCATATTTAATGTCCAATTTTGAAGCAGACAGGCAGTCCTGTTTGTGAATGAGTATCACTGAATTTGCACCAATGTTAAGATGGTTGTTAACTTGTGCTCCCTCTGCTGGTTCTTGGAATAGTAATGTAAACATTTTCTCCCTGAAGATCAAGGATAAACACTGTCAGCACTAGGAATCAAATTGCAGATTATAGGAACTTCTGAATTAACTATTTTCAAACCTCCACTCCATACTCTCAAAAGTATAGTTCAATTTTAATTATACAATTTAATATTATTTTATTACTATCTAGTAAATAGTAATGAGGATGTTGCTACAAAACTCCGAATTTTTCATTCTGAGAGTGTGGGGAGGTCACTCTTAGGTTGTGAGCAGGTTACCAAGTAGGCATTTAGATTGGTTCAAATAGGTGATGGAATGTAATAGCTTAAATAAAAGGGTTTTGAATACTAAAATAAACTGTACTTAATAACAGAACTACAAGTGCTGCTAGACTGGAAACCAAATTTGTTAAACTGTTTCTTTAATTTGTGTTCTGAAAATGCAGTTTGTTTGTTTGTTTTTGTAGCTAGTGTTATTTTCTTGCATGGATTTTTAGTTTGTAGTTTACTTTAAATGAGGGAATAGTTTTTCCTAGAACTTGGAATAGGAAACTAGAAGTCAGAAAAACAAGGTCTGCACAAGCAACTTGCTCATCGTACTAGATATTAAGCTAGTTCAAGTTTGTATTAGCTGAAGATTAGTTTCTTCATTGTCTCTGAAATTCTGTTTTAAGATTCTTTCATCAGTAAGACTTTTTTTTTTTTTTTTAACATGCTGAGACTGGTCTTCCTTTTCTTTTGCTGTTGCTTTGAAAAGATTTCTCTAAGTCTCTGAGGAGTTTTTACTGGCATAAACTAAGATTAAAATTTTTCATTTGTTCGTTTACAGCACCTGGAAAAGTAGCAGATAAGGTCATTATAGAAAACACTAGAGATTCTACCTTCGTTTTTATGGAGGGTTCTGAAGATGCTTATGTGGGATATATGACAATCAGGGTAAGAATATCAGACCCAAGCAGAGTGTTTAATATTTTTCATTTAATGCCTCTGAAATATAATATTTGTATTTCATTTCAATTGTGTTCCTTTTTTCCAGTTCAATCCTGATGACAAATCTGCTCAGCATCACAACGCACACCACTGCTTAGAGATTACCGTGAACTGCAGTCCAATTATAGATCACTGTATTATTCGAAGTACTTGTACGGGTTAGTGGGTTTTTTTTATTGTTTGAAACTAACACTGCGATTAAAGCAGGCTAGTTTAACCTGGAACACGGAAGGAGCATAGAAGTCGGTTATGATCACTGTTCCCACGTTTATTTTTGGATGCAAGTGTTTAATACAGGTCTATAAGCCTTACTTGCCTTGAAATGGCATTGTTACAGTGATCTCTTTGTGTCGGAGACCAGTGTGATTATGTGTTAGTCTTCTATTTGAATCGATCTGAACTCTCTGGGCAGTTACTTTAAAACGTGATAGGTGACAGGAATGTGATTGCGTAAAGTGTGTATCTGTTTCTTGGTATGCGTATATATAGTTGTAGCTAGCAGGAGAGAGGGTATTTGAGGACTGTAAATGGGACTATGGGACTTTTACATCAGGTTCAGTGCTACGTGCAGTATTGGGATTGATGGCATTAAAACAGTCAAGCTGTAGCTGGTATGCTAAGTTCCCTTTCTGTCAAGAGTGGAAGGAATTTGCCATAGACGAAGGAGGAGTCATTAGCTCTAGTGGCAGAAGAGATGAATGGTATGGAAGATTGAATACTCATTTCACCAGCAGAGATCGTAAGGAATGTATATACCACCTGATTTGGGAAACCAGTAGTCTGGATTCAGGAAAAAGGATCAGAAGTAGTGGAAACTTACAGAGGATGTGTGGCAGTTCACAAGCACTAGAGATGTGACACGTTTAAAGTATTTGAAAACGAAACAGGTGAAATGGAACATCAGAAAGGGGAGGTCAAGGAGAACTAAAATGTGCAGTTGTTGCTTGGAAATCGTAATGCAAACTTCACATATCTAAATTCAGCTAGTGAAATGGAATGGTTTTATACAGCAGGCTGTGCATAATGATTGCTCAGCTCAGCCTAAAGGCAGGGGAATGAGGAAGATCTTCAGCTAGACATAGAAACTACACTTTTCTGCTAGGAGTTATATAGGAGGGAATTGTTCAGGGAATTCTGTAATAAAGAGTTTAAGTATTCCTTGTCTGCCTCTATACAGAGGGAGACGTGCTCTTTCTTGGAGGTTTCAGGCTGTGTGAAATGCTATTTCACTTCTGGTCAAGGCAGCTGTAGTCTTCTCATCACCTTCATCTCAGTTTTGTTGGAGACAGGTCAGCTAACATTTAAAAGTGTTTTTTTTTTAAAAAAAAAAAAAAAAGCTAGCTGCTCTCAGTACCTTTTTCCCCCCCCTTCCTCCCTCCCTTTTTTTGTGCAAAGCACTGGGAAAACGAAGTATGTGAAGAAAACTTGTTCTTTAAGTTCCTATATAAAATGTTGGGAACCCCAACGTTGAATGAGAAGAATTAGAGTAATTTCTTGTACCACATTCAACTTGATTACAGAAGTAGTTTGACTATCTGCATGGCTTTTTGCTAAAGCATGTGATTATATATAAGCTAGTAGTAGTAGCACCTGCTGTTTCTGTGAAGATTGTTTATTAAAACTAAGTTTTGATTTCCATGATTGATGTTCAGTATGAAATATTATTTCTGATCAGTTTCAGACTCTTGCCCTCTTTAATCCTCTGGATATCTGAATTTTTTGCTGCCTTATTTTTGCTTCTGTCTGCTTCAAAGTCAACATTTCTGGTCAATTTTAGAGGACGTGGGTAGGCTGTACTGTCAACGTATATTGATTATTGATTTTTATTGAATTTTTTTTTTTTTCCAATCCTACCAAGCCCTGTTATAACCTCTTCAGGAAGTATTGTGTGTGCGGGGGGGGGGGGGAGGGAAGGGAGGAAGTATGGCAGTCTGCAGGAAAAGACTTTTCCTGTTTCCACGTCATTGACATCTCTGAAGTATTGATGCATTCAAAATCACTCTTTTAGCACGTGCTTGATATCCTGTCTGTAAACAGCCTCGTTCCATTGAAGCTTATTTCTTTAATATGTCATATGTAAAGTTCTTATTGTATGCAATATGTAAAGGTGGGAGCTATGTAAGTGTCAGTGATTTAGGCTGCAGGTCTCTTGCTGCCAGTCCAAAGCATCTTTGAAGTTTTAAAATAAAATTTAAATGGCAAGATCTTGACTCTAGATGTTCTATTGCATCCATCATAGAGGAAATCCAAATGAGTCCTCATCTTGATAGATAAAACAAGAAATTGATGGCAATGTGTGTGGGTGGCTTTTTTCTTCCCAGTACCGCTTAAGTGTGCGCAATCATTGTGAGTAAACAAAATAAAGCCCACACCAGTAATGTGTGCTTGGTACTTTAGAAGGACCGATTTCACACAATCAAAAATGAAGTCATGTGAGCTGGAATAAAGAACTTAACAAAACAAAAACATAAATCATGACAGAGGTATGTTTTTAGAACATCCTACTGGGCTCTCGAAAGTTTAGAGTTCCCGAGTGTCGCCAAGAAGAAGTAGAGCAAAAGGGAATGAGCGCAATTATGGAATGTAGGGAATGAGAAGGTATTAGTTAATACAAATCAGAAGCTAGGAATTGCAGGAAGCTGGGGGAACTGCTCCCCCCTGCCAAAAAGAGGACCCTGGAAAACAAAGACAAGATCTAACCTCTGGCTAGAAGAGATAGATAGTAGCCCAAAGTCTTAACCTGAGTAACAAAGGGAGCTTTAACAGTGATACTTATCCATCGTAGATAAGGAGGAATTGGAATGGCAAAGTGTTGTGTAATTTTTGCTCCATATTTAATGAGAATAGGCAGGAATGATAAACGTGTCCGTACCCTAGAGGGGATAATGAAATACGTTCCACTCTGACAGTAACTGTGGATGAGGTTAAACAGCTGTAAAAATAGACATTCTAAAATCATGCAAGAGTTTAAAAAGAACTGGCCAAGAAATCTTCTGGACTCTATTATTGTATATCAGTTGTAAGTTGAAACCTGGGTGGAACGGAGTGGGTGGGGGGGGGGACGATTAAACAAGATGATGTGTGGCAACTAGTACTGCCCACTGATCCTGGGTAGAATAATGAGGTAGTGACTGCAGGGGTTTGGTCAATCAAGAATTAGAATTGACAACTGAAGCAAATAAATGTATGCTTACAGAAAGTTGTAATGGTTGTATTACACTTGGCATTTTTGATGACATCCTTGGACTAAAAAAGGCAGCACTCCTAGTATAATTAAGTAGGTCCTTGAAAGACATTTGACTTGGCCCTACAGTGCCTTGATTAAGACATTAGAATGTTACAGAATTAACAGGGCATGTGTTAAATAGATTAAAAATAACTTGCAGTTTTATTATAAATGGCTTTGTTTGTGGCTGAGTATTGTAAAGATCACTTCTTGACTCGAAGCCACTTTAACATTATCAATGACTTGCAGAGAAGAAGAAAAACGCGTTCTGATGAAATTTGTAGATGATTAAGGTGTCATAAATAACCAAGAGGATAGGTTGCCGCATCCTTTTTGGAAGATGGGCTCTGGTGAACAATATCCACTTCAGTGTGGACAAATGTGAAGTTACACAGCTAGGAACGAAAGCCAGTTGTATGTACTTGATAGAGGCCTGTTGTAGGAAGCTACATCGCTGGGGAAAAAAATGGAGAGTCACTGTAGGTACAGAGCTGCATGTGAGCCCTCATAGGATCAAGTGGCCGAAAGAATTAACGTGGTTCTTAGATGTGCGCGTGGCAACATTGAACAGAAGTGGAGAGGCTGTGTTGTCCCTTTGCTTAGTCCCAGTTCAGAGTAAAGTGCTCTTTCCTGGTGTCCATGGCTTAAAGCAATATGTTGAAAACTTTCACTGAACAGTTTATAAAAGACAAAGAAAAGACAAGAAAAGAAAACTTGATTCATAGTGAGAAACATTCCAGCCACAGTTTGTTAGGTTTTCAAGGAGAACACTGAAGGGGTAACCCAATGCACGTGCTTGTCTAATGCAAGTGTAGCATACACTGGTATAAGGAGAACAAGCGACTGGATGCTGAAACTAGAACAACTCAAATGAGAAACAAAAGTGTCAATTAACAGGGTAAAAACTCTGTAGCAAACTTTATGGTAGTTTCTCAATTACTGGAAATCTTTAAATCATACCTGTTTCTGAAAGACATGTACTGAAGTCCTTACTAGCAGAACAGAAGCAGGAATTAATCCGGGTAATTCTTATGGCCTGTGTTACTCGTAAGGTCAGACTAGACAACAGAAATATGATTTCTTTAGGATTTAAAAAAAAAAAAAAAACAAAACTGTGAAAGAATCTGAATTATTAAAATGTAGTCTATGTGTTGCTATGCTTGACGGTGATAGGAAAGCTTACAAATGGGCATGTAGTACCCATTGCTTATTTAGCTTGCTTACGTAGTGATGTATAGTTGAGGGGCAGATGTTTGTCAGGTAGGCCGGATACCCTGAGATGAAACCTTGTCATTCTGAAATTGGTGTGCATCTGGCATGGATTTTAGTGGGCACAGAATATCATGCTTTCATCCTGCCTGGAATTCAGGGAATTGAGCTCATCTGCTGGTCTGAGTCGAAGCTGCCTGAAGAGTTTGGGTTGTTTTTTTTTTTTTTTTTGGGGGGGGGGGGGGGGAGGGTGGGGGTGGGTGTTAAGGGGAATAGTATGATATCCAAGTGGAACTACAGCAAGGAGGCTTGTAATTCAGCTGGAAAAAGACCTATGGATTTCTGGTGTGAGGGTTTTTTTTGTTTTTTTGTTTTTTTGTTTTTTTACTCTAGATCGTGCTGTTAATCTTCTGTTCATCTTTAGTTAGCCAGTGCATCTTTTTCTGTTCTAGAATGCTACAAAAGTATTTGTTTGGGCCCTTGGAAGGGTATGGTTAGGAATAGTTTAAAGGAGTTAAAGTAAGGCAATAATTAGCATAACTAGCATAGGACTTTGTTATATTTTTGTTATTCTTTGTCTGTTGTGAATTGTCAGTATACGGTGTGCCTAATGTCGAGAAATAAATGAGCAAAAACTTTCGTAAGCGTGAATTGTTGTATAAACTATTGTCCGTTCTGGCAGTCATACGCAGCTGTGTAATCCTGGAAGAGTGATTTTTAGAAAGCGACTTCCACCTCAGGTTTTCACAGCTACGAAATGATGACATTAGTGTTTTTCTGGCTTTGGTTTGCAATGCTTTGGCACTGTGCACACCAAGTCTTTTTTTAAATACCAGTTCACGCTAACTTCTCTTGCAAGAGCACTGCCAGACTATTTATAAACACGCTATGCTTTGAAGCTATGGTAACTGTACTGTTTTCTTCCAGTTGGCTCTGCAGTATGTGTTAGTGGCCAGGGAGCTTGTCCTACTATTAAACACTGTAACATCAGCGACTGTGAAAATGTTGGACTTTATATTACAGACCATGCGCAGGTATTTTCTATGTCAATTTCTTTACTTTGGTAAACTTGTTTACTGTTATTGATTGCCATCTCAACTCACTGCTTCGTTTCCTAGGGAATATATGAGGACAATGAGATCTCCAATAATGCGTTAGCAGGGATTTGGGTTAAAAACCATGGAAATCCCATTATCAGACGGAATCACATTCACCACGGACGTGATGTCGGCGTTTTCACTTTTGACCATGGCATGGTAACGTATATGTTTTCCTTGAAGAAAGAAATTTAAATGTTGCATAGCTGAACAAACTTTACTGCTCCTCATTGAAATGTGTTTAAAAGCTGTGCTTTTACTTGTGAGCAGATATTTTAAAATACACCTGGTGTTTCTTCTCTTCTGTGGGCAATTTCACTTTAGTTTAAAGACAAGTTCAGCTGAAAAAGATTTAAGCAGGCTTTCTGCAGTTGATTGACAGCCTATTATATTGCAGTGATAAAATAACTCTGGAAATAGGGAAATAAATGGTTGGCTTGCATTTATACTGTAACTTCACTCTTTTCTTCAAAACAAAACAAGAAAAAAGTTTTCGGTAGGATTCTGCACGTTTTATCAAGGTTCCTGGAAGATCTGGCAACATAACAGAATGTTGTGTGGTGGCTAAGTCTTATTTTAATGTTACTTCTCTGAAACGGGGTATGCCCACTTTCCCTGGGAAGAATACTCTTTTTAACATGGAGTTAGTTGTGGAATCTTAACACACAATCTTGCTTCAGATTTTTAAGCTATCTTTCATCATAACGTATGTTCTTAGGGGTTGGAAAGTGATGTCCTCCATGTATGCGTAAACTAATGCTGTAATGAGCGTGCATAGCCCTTGAAACAAAAAACAATGGATTTTTGCCACCGATCTGAAAGATTGTTTGCTGATTTGTTTTAGCAAAATCTTCTACGTATCTTCCGAACAATGCCAAACCATTGTTTTTGCCTGCTTGAATGCCAGAGTCTCAGTTCTCCTCACCTAGCTGGCAAAACCAACAGTTTTCTTCCGTTCACTCCTTTGCTATCATTAGGAACACAAATGTGAACAGCGCCTCAGAAATGCGAATGCGATCAAAGTATGGTGAACTAAAGGTCAAACTAAATAAGGATTGCTGAAGTCAATGCTATTCATTTTCAGACTTCATAGAGTAAAAATAAGCATTCAAAACCAGTATAATTTCAGTTTCCCTCTTACCTTCACGAGGGTACCACAGAATGTGATAAGCTTACTGTAGGAGTTGGCTCCTATTCCGTAAGAATTGCACGTAACTTGGGCTAAGCTATAAAGCCGGTTGCTCTGGGCTTTCATTTTTAAAGGTGCTATGGATGAATAGGAACGTCTTCTCTGTTGTTGTACTACAGCTCTTTTATTAAAAGCCTCACTGTAACGAACTTGATTCCAGAAAGCTGCTTGAGATCGAGGTCAGCCAAACCCAGTGTTCACTCAGTGCACTGGGGAGTATTAGTGTGTGCCCCCTTGCATACGTCTTGTTCCCAGCCTTACTACCTGACATACTTCTTGACTAGCTGTGGCTAAATATGTGTTAGGCCTGTTCTTTGGTTAGAAGATGGTAGTTAGATCTCATATGTCATATCAACAGATGTTCCCTGTAAGTGTCTTCTAGCATCAAATAGTAGGTTTGCTGGTAGACCTTACTTCATCCCTGAGAAGGCAAAACAGAACTTGTAAAAGTGCAAGCATTGAAACTAATGGCTTTGACTAGCAGAGAGAGACTGTGTCCCAAGTCGCGCTTTTGCGAACATAGCTTTGGATGTAGAGTGGACCTCTGTCTTCTCACTTTATTTTCTCACTTCGTCTTCTGACCATTGGATCCACTGTTCCTTCCCTATCCCTTCTTGATGTTCTCTTCTTCTCCCTATCCAGTTCAGTGTTTTCAGATATCTAACTACAGTAGACTTTTTTTTTTTTCCCCAGTGGTCGCTCTATCCAACCTATAGTCCAGCTCTTTAAAGTAATTTTATTACTTTATTTGATATCTAAATGTTTATTAACTCAGGCACTAAACTACTTTATTTTTCTTGCTGAACTGCTACGTGGGGTTTTTCTGTTCTATACCCCTCTTGGTAGGGAGGAATACTCTGTTCCCTTGTAAGTGGTTGCTTGTTGCTTTAATTCTAACCCAAAACTGGTCGAGTTTTTGATTAGCGTTGGCAGTCAGAAAATAGTATTAATAGAAGAGCCACTGCAGATAAAAACTAATGAGGATTTTCTTCATGCCATCCGAACTGTTGGGGGAGCAGGGGTAAAGGAACAATGCCGTACTAGTCGCAGCTGATTGATTCCTAGTCCTGATAGTTTCCTCATCTCAGTGTAAACTGAACAGGATATGCACTGCTTTTGTTTTGCTGTTAACATAAAATCTCCTTGCCAATGGAAGGTCAAATGTGGTGGGATTCTGCTCTGGTAGGTGCATCTTCTCTGCTCTAAAGTACATAGGAAGGAGAGTATTTGCTCTGCTTTGAGCAGAATTACACCTGCGTGGAAGAATGCCTTGCAACAGTGGCCTGGCAGATTTTTATGTCACTTCATAGGCAAATGATGGAGTTATTTGGCTATTTTGCAGAGCGCAGCGGCAAGCGAAGTAGTGATGCCTTTGTTTTCATACTGCTTCGGTGCTGGAAGTTGCCACTGCCGCATCTAAGCTGGATTAACATGTTGGATAAGCACTCCTAATCTGCTTCAGCAGATACGTATATACATACATCCCTCCAAGACTTAAACAGGTTCTGAAACGTGTAATGAAGTGAATTCAGCTATAGAAAAGCTGGCAAAGGAGAATGCTTCAGTAACTCCTGGAGTGGGGGGGGGGGGGTATGTATGTGTTGGCTTCAGGGTTAACTGGAAAGCCTGGCTAGGAGCCACTTGTAGTTTAAGTGCTAAAGTATTACGTACATGAGTCCTGAAGTATTAAAGAATAATAAAGCTAGACTGCACTTACACGTTTGATTTATCAAATGAGTCAAGGAGTTGATCTGTTTTCTTACAGGTAGAATGCCTACTCCAATTCTGTATTTCAGTTATTTTGTATTCCAGTGCTGTTCACCAGTGTGATATCACAAGCAAAACACAGTACAAAGAAATTGTTCTTTGCTATTGAAAAGAACAATAGCACATTAAAGAAAATGCAAATAATGTTTATCTTAGATGCAGCCATTAGAGTAGATTCACTTGTCTTGTACTTGCGGTTCCAGGTTTGGAAACGTTACGTGCGGAATTGATGCAGTCTTTGATACCTTGGATTAAAAAATAAAAAATAAAGAAAACGAGCAAACAGCAACAACTACAAAACAACCTCCCCCCATCCCCTCCCAACACCAACACTGGTGTGTGTGTGTGTGTGTGTGTGTTTGGGAGGTATTTTGATAAGTAAGAGGAAAAAATAGGGCAAATTCAAGAATATACTATCTTGAAGAGTGTCCCAGTTTCTGCACTGAGATGCTTCTTAGCTAAAAACTTTTAGAAAGACTTTTTTTTTCCCTCCCCCTCATCTCAAAGTCTGCTTTTGGCAAAAAGTACTCTTTGTTCTGTAGCACGCTAGTGATAAGAGTTGATGAGATAACATCATTGAGAAAGCATAAATATTCTTTAAGTTGATATTGTATCTTTCAGATACAAATCCTACATATATTTAAACAAATTGCTGAAACTTGTCTGCACCTTTCTCCTGCTTCTGTTCTGTTGTTTTCAGATAGGCATATATTTTTCATTGCTTGTAGCCCACTGAGGTGGGAAAAGCACATTCCAGTACTGAATTCCTACCCTACACATTCTTTTCCCGTGGGTTTGCTGTGCTGGAGTGCTGGTTGAGAAAGGTTCAAGAGTGCTTTGTTTTTCAGCTTCGTGTTCTCAGACTGTTCTTTGTGTTTTGATTCTTGTGGAAACCTAAGCGCTTATTACTAAAATGGCAATACTCTGACATTTGCCTTAGTGCTTGTGCCAGACGTTTAGCAAGCAGGCAATAAAAATGCAACATGGCATTGGCGGTGTCCTACATGGCAGTGCCCTACATTGTCCTCACTTGCTGGGTGCCTGAGACGAGTTGCCAGACACTTCCCATAAATCATATTTAGTCATTGTATGCAAGCAAAAAAGAAATGTCAATTTACTGTAAGAATAAGCTACCATAATTTTATATGAATTTGAAGTCTGAGCATGCAGTCTCTATTTTCCTTGCTCCCAAATGAGAAACGTTAGAACTATTGCTTGTTTTTTCTGCTCACCGAAAGAAAAAGTATAATAATAGCATGTGGCTCAGTAGGGTAATTCTGACTAGTTGACAGCTCGTTTCTTTAGGATTTTTAATATTTAAAAGAATGTAAATACAGTTCGGAAAACATGAATGAAACTTCTGCCCATTTCTATATAGAGTACACAGAAGCTCAGGTGACCTTTTGCGGTAACACTTTTTTTCTGTGCGCTAAAAAATAAAGGGCTTGTTTTGCATCTTGGACGTAGTCGTCTTTATGCTGCATTTCGATTTTTTTTTTTTACATCGACACCAACCCTCAAATAGGGACCGTTCCCAGCTTTAGGAGGTAGACTTTTATAAATATCTCTCTGTTTTCAGTCATGCTATATTTGCTTAATTAAATTGATACAGAGTCAGGTTCTCTGTAGCAGTTTGTTTTTCTGTCTTGATATGCGGGTGGTTTTGCTTGCCCTTTTGGGAATACTAGGTTGAATAAATAGTTCCAGAGTATTGAAACTTGCAACATTTTCATAATGTCTTTAATGTGTTTATTCCTCAAACTATATGAGATGAAATACCTCCGCATTTTGTAATGTTGTCGTTGTGTTATAAATGTTTGCAGAAATGCTTGCTTGTCTTTTTAGAAACACAGAAAAAATCCTCTGAGGAAAAAGCAGTGAAAAAAACTTCATCAGTTAAAAAAAACTTAACCATAGTGTATTTCAGAAATATATTTATTAGACTAGATGAAATGCAGAAAACAAAAATAAGCTTAGTTGCTGAATTAGTCTTCCCGTAACGTCGTCTCCTGGACCTGTCCAGTCGCGCAGGGCCAGTTTCTTCGTTATCACATAAAACTTTTTTTGGCATGCTGAGTGTGTCTGAAAGCGTCAGCATTGGCATTACTACAGTATTTGTTCATTTGTACTTATTTTGTCTGGTCAGCCTAACAGATTACAGCAGTGTTTTCCTGCCCACCTCGCAGCTTTTCTGTGGTTTGTAACTGTCATTTTGTGTCCTTAGCTGTAGCTTCTGATTCAGAAATCTTAAGTTTTTTAAATCTCCCTCTCTCTTTTTTTTTTTTTTTTTATTTTTATGCAAGGTTGTAATCTTTTTTTCCCCGCATGCATCCCATGTTCCTTCCGCCTTAACAATCGTAGTGGCCCTTTTTTATTAAGGAGTCTTGACACTTCAGGATGCTGAATTCTCCAGGTTCTTCCACTGTTAGCTGATAAACTGTCACCAAAACAGGTCAAAAAAAGAATAGCAGATAGCTAGTGCACTCGAAAAAATCATACTTAAAAGGAGATGGAGGAAATGTAAGATTAGAGCTTCCTCTGTGCAGAGGAGCGGCGTTGGCCTTCCTGACCTTAATAGCTGCCTCTCCCAGCCTTCGTAAAGGATCTGTGCTTGAGCTGGTTGTCAGCTGCCTGTAGCTGAAGGACTGCAGGTTGGCCAGCCCGTGCGTGCTGGTAAACGGAATTTCGAGAAAGGAGCAGGCTCTTTCTAATGGGCGTTGAACGGGGTTTAATGCGGTTTCCCTTTATAGATGTTGAATGTTGTAGGATCTTGCCTAACAAAAAGCCTCGACTTTCTGCCCCAGCAGTCTATTAAGGAGTCTGAGATCTAGATTTTTTTTCCTTTTACAAGGAGCTCTCTTCTGCAGCTCACAGCAGCTTTTACAGCAAATCCTCAGCTTCTGAATTAGTGGTCCTACCTCTTGGAGCCTGTAGAAGAGCAATGACACTTGTATTCTGCTCTCTCAAGTGGGGTAAAGGTGTTTTAGGACACACTGAACAGAATGCCGTGAATCTGTAGGTCCCTCTTCTGACACTGCCTGAGAAATTGTGTATTCTGTAGGTGCATTGGGACACAAATAGAAGTGAGGGGCGCCTTCTCTTTCACTGGTTTTCCCAAAAAGTTCTGCGATTACGGTGTATCTGATACTATTTTCAAGAACTAAAAATCTTTGTATCAGAATTTCCATACTACTAACTAAATAATAGTTGCTGAGATTCACAGAGGTATCGCTGAGTGCGTGATACAGGGCTCTGCCTGTTTGCAGGCTTGTCTGCACGACACTTGCAATGCTTGTAAGTGCATCTAAAATACCTCTCTTCTTCCTCCGGGTGGTTGCTGTAGTTGCAACGCACTTGGTGCTCAAAAGGAAAATAATCCTTGAAGTAATTAAAAAGATACCAGACCGTGAAGTAGTGTCTTAATTGAAATGATATATTCCATTAAGAGGCTTAAGCCTTTTTTTTTTTTTTTTTTTAATATATATACCAAATTGTCGTCTTTCTCAAGTTTCACTTGTGGCTTTGTTTTAAGTGAAAATGAGAAATCGGTATTCCCTTTTGGAGCAAGTTCAGAAGACTGCCTGTTGGCCGGAGGGTGCATTTCTAAGGAGATCTTTTAGACTCCCTTATCAGTTTTTGTGTAGCTTCTTGACTCACTTCGAAGAAACGTAATCCTAAATCCTGGAAATATATTCTGAATACTTTAAAGTAGTAATCGCTTTCCTTTTTTTTTGACCTTTTTTATTTATCTACAAGACGGAGGGGGCTGGGGAGCCAAGCTGTACATATTGACGATTTTCTTTGGAGCCTGTTTAATTAGCGCAGTGCCCTTCCTGGCCGCAAGCCTTGAAGTAGGGAGAAGTGTCTTGATTTCGTCCCTGAACTGTGCGTGCGTCTGCTTTTTGTGTAATTGAAACGCGTTAGATGAAGTCTCTCAGCAACTCACAGTACATAAGTAATAAAACTGTAAAACAGAGTGCTTTCTGTACAGGTAAACTTGGCAGTAACTTCTTCAGTAATTTGCATATAGTAGGTGGAAACACCAGCACAAAGGTACCCGGGTCTGAGATCATGTGACTAAAACCATTGTGGAATCTAGTTGCCCAGGGCAGTAGGAGACGTTACTGTGCTTTCTGGAGTTTTCCAGTAAAAAGTAGTCTTCCTGATTGTATATAACTAGTGTCTGTGAGGGCAGCCAGCGTTTAAGAACAAAGATCAATGAAAGTATGTCTAGTCCCTTTCCGTTTGGACTGAATGCTTAAACTATATATGTGTGGATCGGTTCCTTAAACAGGTGACCATTTGCATGGAGGGGCTGATACTGTTAAAATTATAGTAGGCGTTATATAGATTGTTTGTGCTAGAGATGGCTTGGGAGAGCACATAGGGAGCTACCCCAGAGAAAAGGAGGAGCCAAGGAGTAAGGGATGGCGCGGTTTTGGCGGTTGGTCAGCAATAGCGTACTGCTCTGAACGTCAAGTGCACTGCTTTTGGTATTGCCCTCTGCAGCTCTCTACGGGAGATGGCCTGGGTCGGAGCTTGCGAGACCCATCCACGAAATACAGCATCGCCTTATGATCCCATTCGCAATAAGTGATAGTTCCTCTCTTTTGTTGTGTAGTTGTAGCTCTTTTAGTTGGGCAAAACGCACATATACCATCATTAAAAGTCACCGCAAAGAACAGGCTGAACTCGGTATTTAAATATTCTAAAACTGTGTCAGAAGAAATGCTCTGAAAGGAGTGATGCAGTTGCTTTGCATGACCCAGGAATGAACTGATTCGGAGAAAGGTCTGGACAGAAAACAACCTTTGTGCTGAGTTAGTTTTCAAGTGGGTCCGTTGATCGTGCTGCCACTCAAGCGCTTGCTGGTGCAGCAGAAGGAGCGGGAGTAAGCAGGCCTGGGCATCAAAGTGGGATGACTTTTTTTTTTTTTTTCATGGCTCTGCTGTTTTTAAACCTTTTGTTGCATTTACAGTTTTGTTGTAGGCCTACTGCTACTGTAGTGTTCAGATGGAAGCGTGCACCATTTTAAAAAAAAAAAAAAAAAAACTGACTCACTGGCAGCTGAGACCAGAAGAAAGGGAAAGGAGGATGCTATTCAGCCATGGAAAAATTACTTTTTTTCCTACATCCGTATGCATTTATTCTGACTAGTCATTTTGAAGAAATTTATGACACTTCTCAAATAAATTCTATTCTTGATGTATGTTGTTCTGGGTCTGAAAATTAACGGGTAGTCTCCATAGCACTGCACTTCTGATAGTGTGGACCTGTGGGCCTTGGAAAGGAGTTTTATCCTTGGGAGCTGCTGAACAAACCTGGAATTCAGTCCTCTTTGAACTGTATATCCAAAGCAGTGCAGTCTCTTGATACAGTATTTTATTTTTGGGAAAGACCTGATACAGTGGCTGTTTCAATTAGCTTTATGCGAGTACTGGTATTTTGTCTTTTTTTTTTTTTTTTTAATGCCATTTCCTCTTTAAAAATGACCACATCCTTTGGAGGGAAGGGCGGGTATGGAATAGCATCTTAGATTGTTTAGCCTTCACATAAAAAAGGACTTTTTCAGGAAACTTTGCGTGTTTTGTATCCTAAGGGTTATTTTGAAAGCTGCAACATACATCGAAACAGGATAGCGGGTTTTGAAGTGAAAGCGTATGCCAATCCTACAGTAGTACGGTGTGAGATCCACCACGGCCAGACTGGAGGAATCTATGTCCATGAAAAAGGAAGAGGACAATTCATAGAGAACAAAATCTATGCAAACAATTTTGCAGGTGTTTGGATTACCTCAAACAGTGACCCAACAATAAGGTATCAGTTTCCTCATTGTTCTTTTACTGCTTAAAAGAAGAGATTTGATGGGGAGGGGAAAAGTGCAACTTGAATTCATTTATTTACAATGAAGTGCAGGTATCCCTGTTTATATAAAAATGAAATTGTCTGTGTTCAGTTGAACTATGGTTTTAATTTGCATATGTTCTTGGAAGTGTATATTTCTCAAGAAAACACAGAGCTGTTAAATTCTGTTTCGAAAATGAATCCTGTGTAATCCTAAGTGCTACATATATTGTATAGTGTTGTACGGTGTATTCTAATCATTTTGTAACATGCCTACTTTTGTTCCTTAGGGGCAATGCAATTTTTAATGGAAATCAAGGTGGGGTTTATATCTTTGGTGATGGAAGAGGCCTTATCGAAGGAAATGACATTTATGGTAAACAGATTCATTTATTTATTGCGCCTTGAACTTGGAACAATTGAAAATTTGAACATTTTACAAATGTAACAATTGAAAAATGAACACAAGTTACATAGAATATGATTTTTGCTAACAGGTAACGCATTAGCGGGAATACAGATTCGAACAAATAGCTGTCCCATAGTTCGACACAACAAGATCCATGATGGACAGCATGGTGGAATTTATGTGGTAAGTGTTGCCTACAAACAGGCATGCAGCTCAGTTCTGTATTCATATGAATGCTGGAGAAGGGTACTGTGTATAAAGTGTTTGATTGTACTTATAAGGGCTGATGAGACTGAATTTCTTATGTTATAAGACAGGTGAATTGTAGTACGGTGAAGCTGGTGCTAATATTTAAAAGATGAAGACTTGTGAACGTAACTGAGTTATTTCTTTTACACAGTAAAAAAGGGATAGTTGGCACAATTTCATGAGTTCTCCGATAAAAGCTTTTAAAAGACTTAGTTTTGGTACTAGTTGTTTGTTATTACGGGGGGGGAAAAAAAAAGTTTAAATTTAGAAATCTGTTGAGCTTTTGGGGCGCATAATGCGTTTACCATTAATGTCAGTAAGTATTTTTTTGCCTCCAGGATAGCATGCGTTGCACTGGCTGTACAATTGCGTATCATAAAACTGGGGAAGCAAGTGTAGATTTCAGCACGTGCAACCAAGGGCTCTGCTAATTGAACTGAAGGAGCAGTCAGGTTGCCTTAAGCTGTATCAGATTTTGTGCAGAGAAAAATCTGCATCTTTCCACCAAAAGTTACCTAAGGCTTAAGCTAATGCCACAAACGTAGAGCTCTGTCTACCTGAGCTACGAGCGGAGGTCAAACCATAGCAGCTTCCCTGTCTGAGAATACTGCTGCTTTAACTTTTTATGCATAAACATGCTGGGTACCTCAGGTAAGTGACGGGCCAATTGCTGTCGGTTGGGTGGGCAGCGACGGGCGTAGTTTGAAGCGCCAAATGCCCTAGCTCTTGTCTGAGCGCGTAGAGCTGGGGGAGTACCTCTTCTAGCAACAACTAGCAGAGAGTTGCAAATACTACTGTAGGGCTTTGAAATATAAAGTAATGATTTACATGCAGAGTATTCTTAATTTTATGACAAACATTCAAAGTCATGATGTGGTGTTGCTAATAAAATAGTGAAAAGAACTACTAAATCTAACAGATAGGAATTCCTGTCCTACAGTAAAAATAGCATGTTGGGGGTGGGGGGGGCGGGCATGGGTACAGCCAGAAAACAGTATTTGCAGTTGGCAGTTTTGCTCAACTCTTAAATTGTCTTGTATTTAGCATGAAAAAGGACAAGGTGTGATTGAGGAAAATGAAGTTTACAGCAATACTTTGGCTGGAGTCTGGGTGACAACAGGAAGCACCCCAGTGTTGAGGAGAAATAGAATACATAGTGGGAAACAGGTGAGCTTTGCTTTGCACGTTAAAAGGGAGCCAGAAAAGAAAGCTCTACCATATTTGTGTGTACTTTTTTAATTACTTTGAGATTAATTTATTTTTTGGTGTGTTAGGTTGGAGTTTATTTTTATGACAATGGACATGGCGTGTTAGAAGACAATGACATCTATAATCACATGTACTCAGGGGTTCAAATAAGGTAAAATGTGTTCCGATTTTGTTTCTAAACAGCTATAGCTTGTGTTGTGCTCTTCTCTGTGTGTGTGTGTCTGTCTGTCTGTCTGTCTCTTTCTCCCCCCTCCTCCCCAACTGTTCTTGTCATTTTGTTTCTAAAACTACGTTTTTTGAAATTTGAGAGTCTGAATAGCTTCAGCTTCAACTTTACAAGGAGTAATTTCCAGTACAGCCTGGATGCTGACTAGAACGTGTGGCCCTTGAGCCGTGCATAAAGCTAAAATCTGGTTGCGTATTTGGACGCAAAATATTTTATTGCGGTTCGCAAGCAGTGAGATCTGCTGGCCGCCTACTGCTGGTGTGTGTTAAATGTCTGGCCTTGGGAAATAGTAAACTGCTTTAATGGACGACTTTGCTTATGTTTCTCTCTAGAACTGGAAGCAACCCCAAAATTAGACGCAACAAAATCTGGGGAGGTCAGAATGGTGGTATTCTTGTTTATAATTCCGGTAGGTCTGTTTTTCTCATTTATCCAAAATTGTTTTTGTTTTGCAATATTATTGCTTCCCACTTATTACCCTTTTGTGGGTTTTTTTTTCTTTTTTTCCCCCCCTCCCCCTGCCCCTCAATTGTAGGGCTTGGATTTATAGAAGACAATGAGATTTTTGATAATGCAATGGCTGGTGTATGGATTAAAACAGACAGTAATCCCACGCTAAGAAGAAACAAAATCCATGATGGAAGAGATGGCGGCATCTGTATATTTAATGGGGGAAGAGGTATTTCTTTCCCTTACTGGTGTATACTAAGTACTCTGGATAAGAGTTTAATTTCAGATTAAGCTTTTTTTTTTTTTTTTTTTAAAGTGCTGTTTAGAAATCTAGCTCTTCTCTTCGGAAGTATTAAAATAGTTATTATGAACGAACATTGTTGCTTTTTAGCCTCAAATACATCAGTAGTACTGAACTCTGTGGAAGACAGAGAGGTAATTAATCTCATCCAAGAGGACTGTTGGATTGCTGCTTAGGACGGTCCTTTTATCTCACTGCTTTTGTAAGCTTTGCCGTTTGACTGAAGGACAAATATTTAAAGTCATCTAAGCCAAATCTTGCACCTGAACATTTCAGGTTTTGCTGATGGCAGGAGATTTAAGGAAAGACCAGATTTTTAAGGGTTCTTTTGCACAGCTATAAATTTTGAAATGGTCCTCTTCTGAAATACTCCGACCATTGTATATCCTGGTATCAGCTTCTTAAAATTTTTTTTTTTTTTTTTTAAAAAAAGCAATTAACTACAAAGTAGATCAAAAACTTGGTGTTTCCTCAAATGTAAAATAGTGTTTAGAGGGATCGCTTGTGGGTTTGCTGTAATGGCACATATGTTCCCAAATTGTATTCCACATATTGAGGAAAAAATTAGATTTTTACACTGAGAATGGCTTTAAACTTGTATTGCTGATAACTGCAGTGCTGTTGATGGGTATTGTCCAGATGAAAGGAATTAACAGAATGATGGTACATGAGATCTTTGTGAGATGTTTCACAGAATGGATAGGGAGATGTTAACAAGCTGAAATGTCATGTGTGTGTTGATTTTTATCCTAGGTCTTCTGGAAGAGAATGATATCTTCAGGAACGCTCAAGCTGGCGTTCTTATCAGCACCAACAGCCACCCTGTGTTAAGGAAAAATAGAATATTTGATGGATTTGCTGCAGGTTTGTGTTGTTTAAATAGAATTCTGAAGTGTTAGAGCTTAGGGAAAGCCCTTCACATAAGTTACCTCTGATTTTTCTGTATCCCACAGTGTTTAGAAATTCTTAACAGAGATCAGGATGTTCTTTAATATCTTCTAGAACTCACTTGAGAATTCAGAATTGTAGCCAGATTTAGAGCAGCCTTTGGCATTACTAGCCTGTTGAGAAACAACGCGTGTTCTGCCTTCTCTCTTTTTCTGTGAAGTACTTCCTCATAGTTTTATTTTAGAAGTAATTGGAAAAGCTGTCTAGGACGTTTATAGTTGATCTGCTGGATGCTGGTCTGAGTATTCCATCATTGAACTGTTACCCAAATGTAAAAAAAAATATATTGAAATGAGCATTTCCGTTGACTCCAAAAGAGATGAAGAATGATTTAATAGTGATTTTTGTGCAGTTTATTGTTTAATGATCTTACTTTCCTAAGTCTTGCGTTCCGTTCCATTCCATTTCAGCTAAAATTTCATTTCTTGTGAGTTTTCTCCCATCTTTCTTTCAGAAGAAGCAAGTTTTCTGAGAAGAGCCTCTAAAGGTGTTGTTTCTGTGTGTGGTGGGGGGGGGAAGGATAGGTTGCTGTCAAGAGCAGTCCTGGAGAAATGACTTGGGAAGACACTGATTAATGATAAAAGCTAAGATTTAAACAGATGATTTCTAGGTGCCCATCTCAAACTTTTTAAAAGATCTTTTAAAGAGAGTAAGGTATGTGCACAAGAACTTTCAAATATACATGAAGATGATAGGCACCCAAAAGCACCCCAAAATCATGTCCCTCTTGAAAATCAAAGCACTGTTTTATCAAAGAACTGTTTTATCAGATAAATTAGTAGTTTGTTACTACCAGAAACCATGCATGCCCGCTGTAGCTTTTTGGAAGGATTCAATGCAAGTTATTTGAAATTCAGGTTTTTAGCAGCTTACAGTGCCATTTCTAGCTATGTCATTTGACTTTTTCCCCTGTTAAAACAACAAACAACTTAGAGCTAATGAGAGGTACAAATGCGCAATGACTAAGGATTTAATTTTTCCCACTCTCTTTTCTCTTTCCTATTTCCCTGACCCAATAAAGGTATTGAAATAACAAATCATGCAACTGCAACATTAGAAGGCAATCAGATTTTCAACAACCGATTTGGAGGTTTATTCCTAGCATCTGGTGTTAATGTAACAATGAAAGGTGAGTCTGAGTTCTGCTGCATGTTTGTCTGTTTTGCGTTTTTTGATTTGGCGGTGGTTTTGGTGGTCTAGAGTTTATCAGACCACCTTCCCCACCCCCACACTTTTGGCTCAGTTAAGCTAACTTTTTAAGCTGCCTTAAAATTAAGGGTTTTGACTGACGGGAATAAGACAAGCTAAGATATTAAAGCTCCTTTATTAGCTCTTCTGTCTCAAAGTTGTTTTCAAACTGCTTACCTGTTTGGCCCATCTCAATTCACATTCAAAGTTAGCGTAATGGGAAGTCTTTTCTCACATATCTGAAAACAAGTGTCCACTAAAATGTGCCTGCCTTGGCTTTAGGATCTAAAAGCATGACTAGTTACCATCTCAGATCACTTTTTGAGAAAATAATAAGAACAATTTAGATAAATAAGCTTTCCACGTATGGTAAGGAAGCGTGGATGAAACAAAATCCTCTTGCTGGAGCCTGGAGCAATGGTTTGAATGGCAGACAGTTACAGGAGGTTGTTTTAGAAGGAAAAGAGTCATTTTGCCAGCTTTCACCTGCTTGACGGTGTATGACTGGTTATGCCCTTTCCCGTGTAGTTCTTTAGATAAACTTAAAACCCAGCCTCCCAATCCCTGCTTCACAGCTCTGGGGCTTGCTGACTGCATCAGTCAGTGCTGTGACACTACTGGGGACAGACAGAAAAGTTTGATGGACTTGACAGGAGAAGAAGCAGCATTTGAGTAGCAGTAGACAAAGATTTGAGGATAACCAAAATCAGTAGGCCTTGGACGACACCTCTTCTAAATGCTGGAGAAGGTTGGGAACTGATTCCAGCTTCACTTCTGTTAGAAGATGCCTTGTTCTTAAAAGGGCGAAGAGCTGTGCTTGTCTCCTTTCTAAGAAGGACGGGTAAAACTCCTTATGGTCAAGGGCTTGCAGACTAGTGGCTTTCAGCTGTTTTGTTTTTCAGACCTTTCAGTAGAAAATTTAAGCCTGACCGGAAGGTTTGCTTCTGTAACTATCTTTTCACCAGTTCACAAAGAGTATTTAAATGAAAGAGGGGTCTGGTTTATCACATCTTTTATGCAAGGATCAGATAAAAGAAGCAGTCTTTTTGGCTGAGGAATGTCCCGCGCTGTCTAGGCATCTGCCTTGTAATCTGGCGTCCAGGATTTCATATGCTTAAATGCCAAAACTAAAATTCTGGCATGTAACTAAATGTTTGTAATGGTTTTAGTTCAAATAAATAAATAAAGGCTATTGACCCGGGCGGGATTAGTCACTATGGGTTTTTGTTCCCCCAACAGATAACAAAATAATGAACAATCAAGATGCCATAGAAAAAGCTGTCAGTAGAGGCCAGTGTTTGTATAAGATATCAAGTTACACCAGCTATCCCATGCATGACTTCTACAGGTAACAAGTTCTTTTCTGCAAGTTAACAAGATTTTGGAGGGGGGAGTCACCTACAGCAGGGTTTCTTTTACTAAAAGAAACTCGGGGTGTTTAAGTCCCCTAAAACAATTGCCATGTGTCAGTTGAAGCACAAATGAATACTCTTCTCTCTCTGCAATGGAAGACCATTAAACAAGTTCCATTGCCTTGACTTTACTGTGGTCTTAAAGATGTATGTATGGTTATTGTGAACCTGAGCTCTAAGGGGGTTACATGGGAGAACTGCCCTTTCAAAAGACAGAAACAAAAGTATACTATGAACGTTCAAGTTCACTATTCATGTAAAATCCTGAAGTTTGCCAGTCGCGTGCGAGTCTTTAATGCCGTTCTCTACCCTCCCCCAAGGCTTTTCTTGGCTCAGCAGTGTTTCATTCGTGCCTGATGTGACGCATTTTATTTCAGGTGTCACACTTGTAACACCACAGACCGCAATGCCATATGTGTGAACTGCATTAAGAAGTGCCATCAAGGACATGATGTAGAATTCATTAGACACGATAGGTATGTTTCAAGTGAATGTGTCAGGCAATTTCAGCAAAGCCAGCTAAGCAGAACTACTAAAGTGCTCTCTTTTTTTGTAGGTTTTTCTGTGACTGTGGTGCTGGAACACTGTCTAATCCCTGTACACTTGCTGGAGAGCCTACACATGATACAGATACACTATATGACTCTGCTCCACCTATAGAATCTAATACATTGCAGCACAACTGAATTCCTTTCAGAAAGAAAGTCCTGCCATTCTAATAGCATAACTGTTAAAACTTTTTTTTTGGAGGAAGTTATACTTGCCCATTTCTGCAGAAAGAGACTGTATTAAAGTGGATATGTGAGGTGTTGACACTATGGAGCTCAACCTACCAAAAAAGAAAGTGGCAATATGTTGACTCAGGATAACAGAACTGGGCGTTTTAGCATTACTGTGTAAACAAAGACTTTGAAGGGACAGAAGTGAAGAAAAATAAGCTGCAATTTTGTACAGATACCAACTTCTGAAAGCTGGTGTTTTTACAAGTAGCATTGAAACGCAGTCCAATTTGCAGTAGTACTATTCTGTAGACAAGCAGCATTCTTTGTTGCTGCCTTTATGGACATGGGTACCAATTGCTTTTGTAACATGGTTAAAAAAAAAAAAAATGTGAGCTAGCACTTCTGCATTTCTTTTGATTTTTTAACATTTATTCAGATTGAGAAATATGATTTTAATGCTTTAATCTCATGTAGTTTGTTTCTAATTTCAAGCAAAAAAATCTTATTGTACTTGAATGTGTCCTGTTTTGTTAGCACACCTAGACTTGCTGTAACTGTACTCATGTCCCAGTATGTACGTTCTTTCTATGAAAGAGAAAACACTAATCTTAAATTATATCCAGCAATTTTTCTGGTGTCCTCTGAAGTTAGAATAATCTCCTTCCCTGCCCCAGCAATAGTCTGTACTCAAACCACCCTAACAAAAAAAAAAAAAAAAAAAGCGAGTGTTTTAATGAGACTTCCTAGACTATAATGCACTATAAAACAAAGTACCCATGTAACTAAGTTTTGTGAATGAAATTTTACTATGTTTTAAAGTACACAGTAGAAAGTCTCCTCAAAACAGTCTTGTATTTTACTCTGTTCATAGTTTTTTTTGAACAGTCTGGACATTACTTACATAACCTGCTGGAAATCACAGCAATTTCCTGCTCTAATGAAGCTGAGACAAGTATATATACAGCCCTATACAGTTTCATAGCTTTTTTTCCATTTATGTGTATTGGTGACAGTGGGTAATCAACAGCCTGAAAGTGTATGCATGTACCATAACATCTAGACTTAATATATTGTGGAGTACTCAATAACCATTATGTAGAGGGTAGGTAAGAATTAAAAGGGTTTAATTTCCTAGGAAAGACAATGGAAAAATGGTCATTTTTAAAAAATAAAGTTTATTAGATCATAATCTTGTCTCATACCACCTTTTTGAGAAACCGCCACTACAGAAACATTATTGTTCTTACAGATGACTGAGCATAGTGGTAAGTTTCTGAACAGCATTTGCATCACTTGTTCCATCATCCACCACCAAGCAGAGATACCTATGGAGAAGGAAGAATTCATTTTACCAAACAGGGACACGAAGAGGCCTGCTGTATGCTTCCTGTTACTTACAGAGCTTTAGAAGTATACGTGTCACTTTGTGTGTAGCCTAAAGGCGGCTGCTGTCGGCCTTTAGTGCCAGATGCAGAGGCAGCCCAATTATGCTCCAGTACGGTGACCCCCCAGCATTCTGCAGCAGCAGGCACCAAGGGCTTAAGCATGCCTCCCTTTGCTTTAGCTCAGCTCAAACCCAGTCCAGCACCTACGCAAATTACACTCTGTGCTAGTCTCCAGGGCTAAGGAGAGTGACCCAGGCTTAAAATACAACATTACTCATCCCGCCTGCCATCTCCCTGTCAGTCTGACTTCACTACTTGCCTCTCTGGGAAGGACAGTTGATATTCACAATAGTAGCATTACCCTCCCTCCCCTGTGAGACTTGGCTCCTCAACCAAAAGCCCCTGCCCGGATTTTAAAATGGCTGCATACTAAACTGCCTATAATTAAAAGGAAAACCAAAGCCTTACCTGAATATTCTCAGTGAAATTGTCATTTTTTCAAACTCTTTTGCTTTTCTGTGCCCCTTCTGAACAACCTCCTCTGGAATACCAGCAAGTCTTGCTGCATTGAAGCCATAGCTTTTTGGGCATACACCTTCAATGAATTTGTACAGGAATGTAATAGTTTCCTGGCTTGGATCTTCACACTCATTTTCAACCATACATGCCTAGAAAGAGCAAGTGAGCACAAGGAAGTGAAGGTTAGACTACGGAACCTGTGAAACCTCACACCTTTTCTCAGGCCATCTTGATGACAATAGGCAGAAGATGGGAGAAAACATGTACAGCATGAGCTCTGTGAGCTATCGGGGGTGGGGGGGAACAATACTTAGGTGATCTGAATTCATGCATTGCAGCTTATACGTACCATGTGACCGAGCCTCACAGCAGCACTGTGTGAATAATCCTCTACTAGTGAATGGTAATGTGTGGAAAACAAAGTTCGACACTTGATTTTCTCTGCAAGTTCTTTAACAACAGCACTTGCTATAGCTGTTCCATCAAAAGTAGCTGTGCCTCTACCTAGAGGAGAAATTGAAAAAGCTGTGGCACACTCAAGAACAGAAGTGGTCCCAAAGTAAAAATCAATCCATCTTTTACTGATGGAAAAGAAACTCTCTTCCAGTGTTAAGATGAATACACACAAGCAAAGATGCTTTTCTAAAGACAACCGCCAAATGCAACTCATTGTTTCTCCTGCATCAATTAATTTTGTTAGTCTTCCACACAGCAAGGGAGAAGGAAAACAGCAATGATGGCTAAGAGCCACCAGCATCTGTGCAAAGTGACTTGAGTATTTGTCCCACAACAATCATGCTCTCTTCCACGCCACGTGAAAGAAACATTTCTGCTCTCTTGAAGCTTGCTGCTAGCTTGGTCAAGGTCTGCTGCAAGTACTCATGCAAAGGACATCACAGGAAAGGTGAGCTAGAACTAGGTTAATAATGACTGCGGGGCGGGGGGAGGGGGGTCTACTGTATTAGTTCTTGGGACATCTAAGAAATACATGTTTTTAGAAAGACAATTACATTGCTATCAACCAGTCAGTTAGCATCATTATGCTAAAACCGTTTCTGCGTACTGAGTCATAGGTTAGCCAGTCCTAACAGCCTTACAGCTAGCCTTTAATCTTAGAGTTACTTTGCGTCTACTGCAAAACAGACTAATTACCTAGTTCATCCACAAGAACAAGGGAATGCGCTGTTGCATGCTGGAGGATGCTGGACGTCTCGCTCAGCTCAACAAAGAAGGTACTTTCCCCTTAAAGAAAAAAAATGAATTAGTCAAAATTCTCTGAAAACACAACTAAAACCCTATTTACTCTGCAATGCAGTTGGCATGAAAAAGGTGAGGGAAATCTATTTGCCAGAAAAGGCAAAGTCTGGTTCTCAAGAAATACAGACACAAGTACAGTTAAGTAACTAAAAGTAGACAAAGACAGCAGCCTAAAAGCTAATAGCACAGGTTAGAGGTACCAGCTGGAAAAAAAGGAACAAGATGGAGGAGACCCCCCCCCCCCCCCCCCCCCACACACAAACACTTTTGCCCCTTTGTGGTATTGCATGCCAGCCAAAGGTGCACATGACTCTTCTACATGGAAAAAAAGCAAGCAGAAACCCTTGAAATGACTAAGAAACTAGACTTACTGGTTTGGTTTTTGATGTCACCAATTCAGTGACTTGTTCAAATAGGTAATGGCTACGGTCATAAACGTGCATACCCTTCTGGAGTGACATCTTTACAAAAGTGATACCAGTGCCACAAACTCAACAACTGACAGAAGTTCCAGCCAGCCAGACAACACTTAACGCTAGGCCTGAAATCGTTTTAGCAGACTAGAAGCAGAAGTAGGCACAGAAACATTCAGACCCTTGCACACTATAAATCCAAGGGTATGAAGTCCAGATTTACAAATTCTTTGTAAGTTTTTAATTAAAATAATCACATGCAACAGCATGGTAAAGATGACAAGCTTTTACTGCCAGCACACGTTCAGTTAAGAGTCTAAATATAACCCATACTGCTGTGCTCCAACATAGACTTCTCACATGCATTATTAAATAGTGTCTAGCAAACCTGATTTTCCGTATTTGCAAAAGAAAGAGCAAAATCCACTGATTTACTTAACAAAAGTTCAGGGGTTTGGTACATTTTTAAACATGTGTTTTGTGGAGGAGGGGAAATAATCCTTCATTTATTCACTTTAGAAATAAAATCCTAGAATCACACAGGCAATTTTAAAGTTATATGAAGTACCTTTTAAGTAACAGACGTCCTATTGACATCCATTATTACATGACTGCCACAAAACAACTCTCATCATTTGTGCTTTCATTTCTACTTAGACTGTGGAAACTGGTGTGTCAAAACCAAGACTTCAAAGCTAGCTTTCTCATGCAGTCTTTATTTTACTTCATGGGGGGAAATATTCAGATGCTTCTACACGTATATGGAAGACAGAAGAAGAGAGCTCATAGTTGATGGAAGAAAATGTAAAATGCTACGTTTTGCTAGACTACATCTCTCTATTATTGAAATTAAAGAAAATGGAAAATAGCTGGGCAAAAAAGCCTTAATAAATTCTCCAGCATTCATTTTGCATCGAAAATGAAACGCATTCATTTTGGGGGAGCACAAAATTTTGCTTCTCGCTTTTTTTTTTTTTTTTTTTTTTTAAATTAAGAGCTGCAACAGAATATGATTGAAGAACATTTGCTCAACCCCCAAGAAATACAAACTATACAGTCATGGACTTGCAGCATTTAATCTTCAAATGTTGAGGCTTTTTAGCCCCGCTACCCACCAATTCTGAATAGCAGCTTACACAGAAAGAAATTCAGTAATTTACTGTCTATTAACTACATGCTTTCTGTAGACCAGACTTGGAAAGAGGCAGTATTTCTGTTTAAATGAAAAAAGTCTTAGGTTGGATGAATCCCTCTTTCCCAGCTGGTTTTATTTTGTATTCGTTCACTGCTAAGTTCCACTTAATTCCTCAGATAGATAGATAGATTGTCGTTTGATTCTAAAAGAGTAGCAGACAAAGTTGTATTACTGAAAGCACTAAGAATTCTTTAGACATATCCCCAAAAAGGCTTTGGGATCAACCAAGGATATAAAACACAAACTTGCCACAGTACAGAAGTGAAGAAATAAAGCAGTGGAGCCCAGCAAGACCCAGCAGAGCTAGAACTCCCTACTGTCACAGCACACAGGAAAACGTTCTTCCTAAAATGGTGTGAATTTTAAGTTGAAGTGGCCCGCCCCTCTTCTCAAAAAGGGGTCCGGGCGGGCTTCTTTTGTCTAGCTCTATTATTTGTATTTCCTTCCTCTAATCCCCAGAAAATTCTGATAAACATTTTCTCATGGAGAGAGGAACGAACACATTTTCCTCTTCGCAGCAGACCTTAGAATCCGCTGGAATCAATGTGGCTCTCAACACCTTTGCTGCCACTTGTAACCCGTGTGGATTCTGTGTCCTGCGCAGGCAACCCCTTAGAGAACTCCCATTTGACCGATTCCTACTAGATGCAGAATACAGATTAAAAGTTCATCAGTAGGAACTACAGTAAAGCGTTAAGAAGTATGGGATCTTCTGCCAGAGAAGAAATATGCCATGTTCCGCCCTTCTCTCTGTGAAGGGCATCACCCATCCAGGATCTTTGCGAGACTGACACAAAACGTACTTGAGTTCCTATTGCACCAAGTCCACCATTCAATAACTCCCTATGAGTTCAGAACTTGACTTAAAGTCAGTTCAAGAAAAGCAAATGCATCTCCACGTAACAAGTGGATAGTCCAGAGTGAACGTTTAATGGAGCAGGTTTTGAGAAGTATCTGCATCAGCTCCACTGGAAGGCTAGATCATTTTCCACTTCTTCCTGGTAGCCTACTGACTCCACAGATATTCTAACAGTATCTATCTCAATGATTAGTCATTTAAAGATGAAAACATCTCATAGAGGAAGGAAAGCAAACTCCTATTGGGATAGGCAGCCACCCACCATTTTCTACTGAAAAGCATTTCTTTCCAAATTCCGTACGTGTAACAACTTCAATACGCTAACTCCTTTCACGTTCACTGACCCACGTTGTTCCATACAAAGATCGCAGATAATTTGTGCCCTCCTTAAATGAGTTATGATACTACTTTCATTACCATAAAAATACTCACTTCTTCTAGCCCCACGGCATACTGCATGCCACCAGAGGCAGCCTTTCCCATTCCAGTTGTTGTATCACCTTCCACTTTTATCATCCTCTCTGTGGAAGGAATGAAACGTTCCGAGAAGTGACAGCCACTTCTTCCCAGAGAGAAGCCCGCCTTTCTTTTCCATCATCTGAACAAACTGGACTTCACACATAAGGCAGGCATTCTGATTGAAACAAAGGGCATTAAGGCCTTGACAGGAAGTAGAGAAGCCTCTCCTCTCAAACAGACACCTGAGCATCACTTTTCTATTCCAGAACATTTAAAAATAGATGTCTGTGTAAGTAGAACAGTAATCAGCTGTACGACATCTAAGAAGAGACTGCTCAGATTCGTATCCCGTTGTTAAGGTAGGCTTTAACATTAAGGTCACAAAAAACTGATCCTATATGTCTGTAAAAATTAATGGAGGACAAGCATATTCAACAGAGGAGCCCAACTACAGTCCTGCTTCTGCTCTACAACTCACAACCCTCAATTCTCCAGTAGGGGCCAGAGGAAGAATTAGTTGCCCAGCTCTCAATAAAAATACAAGACCATCCCTTTACAATTTGCCGCTCAAAGCACAAAGGAAGCATCCAGAAAGTACAGAGAGAAGGAACTCACTCACTTGGTTGTTAAAAAAAAAAAAAAAAAAAAAAAAAAAGCACTTCACACGGTTGGATTTCAGAAACTCACCTGACATAATTCTGTCTGAAGCACCTAGTCTTGTAAATACTCTGTCGATAGGTGTAAGCCTGCAGACTTCAGCAGGTACATAACATCCCAATTGAGCCATTATAACCAAGAGACCAGCCTGAAAAACACACATTATAAGATTTAAATTTTTATTATGTGCTTGGAGTTTCAGTTCCACACAGAGAACACAAGGGAATTAAAACTAGATCTCCCCTAAATAAAGGCTAGATTACATAGAACTTCCTACTGTTTTAACAGCTCCAAGCTACAGCCTCATGAGCTCAGGTAGGATTAAACTACTCTGAAGCCTTTCAAAATACAAGTTATCACAGCAAGTAGTGTTTTATAAAGCAATGTTCTCCATGTAGCCCCTAACCTCTTCTTTTCATCTTGTTCAACCTGCAGAAGCATCTTTTGCAAGCTGAGCCCAAATCACAGATAAGACCACTCAAGAGAGATAAAAGCTACTCTATCACTTTTTCTAACCATCTCTCATAAAAGTAATAAAAACTTATTCCTCGCTAAATTAGGTACAAATAGAAAATCTACTATGTAAACATATAGGGCATTTTCTACCAGATCGTACTTTTTCTTTACGGTGTAATTGCCATACTGTTGATGCATAACCTGAAGGCCACCGTTAGGTTCTCCTTCAGAGTTTTTTAAAAAAAAAAAAAAAAAAAAAAAAAAAAAGAGAGTTCAGTCATTTAATTCCTTATGTGATGTACTCAGTTACTCTACGAGTATGCCATCTTATGTAGATAGTCAATCACCTGTCTCATGAGTGTAGATTTGCCACCCATGTTTGGGCCAGTTACTAACACACAGGAAGCTTCACTACTGCTATCTTCATCTTTGCAGCCTACCATGATGTCATTAGGAATAAAATCGTCTCCAAAAAAAGTTTTTGTAATACATGGATGGCGTGAACTTTTAAGTTCCAGGAATGGAGGAGTACTATCAATAGGCTGTAGAATTACAGGTCGGCACAGTGGTCCATCACCATCTTGACTGTAGTTAGCAAGGGACATCAAGACATCTATAAGATTAAAGGAAATTCAGTTAAGTCATGCTTTACTTTTCTTTGATCATTCACTGGTCTGCATTTACTCATTGACAGCACTGTTGGGAACACAATTTTTCATTTTGCTGTGAAGTGCAATACCCTAGAAGTACTCCAGAAAGCACAAGTAAGAGCTGAAGACATTCACACCTTCTTTCCTCACTTCTTCAAGGATTTCTACTGATGTCAAATTAAAAATAATCCCCTCTGGTTTTTAGTTTAGACGTCTTCAACATCTGCACCCTTTCAGTTAGAAAGCTCCTATTCACTTTCATACATGCTATTCTTTCCTGTGTTGGTTTTTGATTTGGTAACTAAGCAATGAGGAAGCCTGCTTCCATCACAGCGAATTACTTCGTTAAGAACCATAACACTGGTGCAAAGTTACCAGAATAAATTTATCTAAGTAGTAAAAAAACCTCTGTTGTCTTAGCAGAAGGCAGAGACAAAATCCTACTCAATTAGCACAGCTCTGAGGCTCTAAAAACCAGATGCAAGTAGCATGTACCTACAAAAAAAAAAAAAAAAAAAAAACACACATGTAGGCCATTTTAATGACTGTATGCATTGCAGTTACTACAGTTGCGAAACAGGCCTGAAACCTTAATCTCCCTTGACTTTAATTACTTGCCCTGACACTGAGCTACAGCTGCTCTGATTTCTTCCAAACCCGCCCAGCCCACTCAGAGAATTGGCGCCCAGAGTACGCTCGCTGCCTGTATGTCCTCCCGGTTCTGCTACAGTGGTATTCAGAGAGTTCTTTCGTTTTCCCCTGGAGCAAAAGCATCCCAGACTGCCTCATGCTAACAGAAAATTCACAGTACAACAGGAAGAGTGCATCAATTCTGAAAGTATGTAAAGGGTATGCAGCAGACTCTTCCTCCTCAGAAACTTAAGGAAGATTCGGGGAAGTATACCTATTACACCGCCTTCTTCAAGGTAATGAAGGTGACCACCACTATTTCTATTTTTAAAGGCTGCTGAGAAAACAGCCTGCTCAAAGGGAAAGGAGAATGACTAGCTGGTTAGATGCTCGTACCCCCATTTGCCTCACCATCTTCATTTCACGAGAAGCTACTGAGCTACGAACAGGAATCCTAGAGGCAGTGAGAGACCAACCATACTACGCTGAACGGTGAGAAACAGTCGATTGGTCACACGCACAGCCACAAGCACACAACAGGAATGAAGAAAGAGCTTGCAAATGTCACGATGCAGCACTCCATCTGTTCTGCCATTTACTGTCAGAACGGAAACAGGCTATAACTGCTAAATTTCAACAGTAACGCTACCACCCTATCCAGAGGTTTTGAACTACGAATTAAAAGCTGGCCAAGAGCCTTTTCTGCTTGTCCTGAGCCGATTCCACCGTTTACTGTGTACAAGCGTTTTAGCTAGAGGTCAAAGCTAAAAGAAAACCCCTTACCTAACACAGCAATGCATTCTACTGCTCTCTGCCAGTCTTTGCTATTTTTATCGAAGTTGTAAAATAAACGCCTCATACAGTCTTTGAGTGCTGCATCTCTCCGTTCTTCAGCGTTAACCATCGCAGCCAGCATCTTCTCGATCTCCTTGGTCCAGTAACGTTTATATCCTTTCCTGGTTGACTTCAACTCATATTCCTCAGGCAAATTACGGGATATTGCACTTTCTGGGATTTCCATTTGGTATCGATTTTTGCCTGCCCCCCAGTAGAGCATGGATTTGAATCCGAGCAGTTTACGTTGTTTATCCAGGTACTCATGGAGATCTTCCTCGACAGCTTTAATATCCTGTAGTGCTTTATCATAATCAGGGTCAAAGCCCGTCTTTGGAGTAATCACTCCTGTCTTTCGAGCCTGGTTATGATCAAAAGCAGTATCCCACCTTTTAAGTTCCGCGTTTAAGTCTGGAAAGCGGCCCTCTGGATTTTTGGCCTTGCGGGTGACGAGCTGCTTAAGTACTTTAGATTTGAAGCCACTGGCAATTTCTTCCATGGCATCTACAATTTCATTCATTACTTTAAACCCTTCCAGGGCAGACAAAAAATCAGTAATTTTTTTTTTGCTATACTTGATTTCTTCATAAAAGATGGCCCTGCTATCAGGGTGGTTCTGACTTTTGAGCGGTGACCCAATACCGTGAATTTTGCTGAGGAGTCTTTCAAGGTCAGGAAGTTTCTTCAGGTGCTCACTAACTTCAGACATTTTATCAGGCACTGCCAGAAGGTCTTCAACAGCATCTAGGCGATCGCTGATGGATTTAGGATTACAGAGGGGAGCACAGAGCCACTGTTTCAGGAGCCGCTTTCCAAATGGCGTACAACAAGAATCAATCCTTTCCAACAAAGTACCTTCTGTGGTTCCATTAGTTCTGTTCTGCAGGACTTCCAAGTTCATGAGGGTGACTCCATCCAGCACCATTCGCCGGTCAGTTCTGGCAAAGAAACTACCAGAACTTGTCGTTTTTGCAACATCAACATCCACAGGGACATACTCCTCAAAGTTTCCCAATGATAACAGCTCCTGATCAATCAAACATCTTTTGAGATAGAAGATACATCCCCCAAGAGCTGACAGAGCTAATTCACTATTCTCGCCAGGGGTTAGTCCCAGTGAATCACTCTCTGAAGTCATAGATTTAATCACAGAGGGCAGAGAACATCCGTTATCAGAGTTCTGTTTCTCCTTGAAATAATCCTCTTCGAGAAGGACTTTTAGCGTTTTAGATGCATTCCAGAACTGGGAACCAGGGATCAACCCTTCCTGAATGCAAGAAACAAGCGAGCCTCTCAGTATCTTCTGCGTGTCCACAGAAAGGTTGCCTTTCTCAAACAGTACCTGCACAGGAGGGTAATGTGCTACTAGAGTTCTAAACCTCGAACAGTGCCGGTCATCTGAGAACTGGCCTACGTAAAACTTCCCTACCGATGTGTCAACAAAACAAACCCCGTATACACGATGTCCAGAGGAGTTGTCTTTTTCTTTAACGCATAGAAGGTATTTGTTATGGTTCTCAGAGGGATCACAGTCCAGAATACTGTAAGTCTGAGTCCCTTTAGTGATGATTCTACATATTTCTCGGCGTACAACCTTGTCAAATTTTGTTGGGTGAGCCGTTGATTTACAGCGTGCTTCCATCATTTCAGGGGTTTCCGTTTGCTCAACACGGGCTACCTTGTAGCCCTTCTGTACTAGAACATCTGAGAATCTGCCAAATGCAATTTCTGGAAAACCTGAATGGGCCCAAGTACCTTTCATGAATATCAGGCCCAGCTCATTTACAGCAGTGACTGCATCCATATGATACAATTCATAGAACTTCCCAACTTTGTAGAAAATCACAGCATCAAAGTTTTGACTTTTCAACTGCCACCACCTCCGCAATCCTGGCGTACACTTGTTAAGATAGTCCTCAGGCACATAAAGAGTACATGGGTCATAATCAGGATCGTCCTGTCGTCTCCTGCGTGCGTCTTTCCTTTTTCCTTCCTGCAGCCAGTCAAGCTTTTCATGTTCCCAAACTGTAAAGCCACCAGCTCCTCCAGTGCAAGCATTTGCTTGGGATTCAAAATTTTCAGGTGCTGCAAAAGATGTCAGCTTAGACTTGGCTTCTGAAGAAACCACCGCTGCTCTTTTGGGCGTTCCGGAATGTTCATTTCCTAAGCTATTCCTTTTAGCAGGCTTGCTTGCGTCTCCTCTCTTTCGTTTAGAGGGGACTTTAACGGGACTTTCTGCAATGCTCTCTGTGTCCGTCTCTGTGTCCGAAGATTCATTTTCATCCACCCCACTACTAGCTTCCTCACTGCTTGCTGCTTCTTTCACATCAGGCTTGAACTCTACATCAGAGCCATCATGATCACTGTCCGAATCCAACACCCTTCTTCTTTTGGCTCTTATGGCACTTCTCCCTCTACTCGCTACTCGCTTATTGGTCTTCACATCCTCCTCACTATTGCAGTCATCACTGTCACCTGATGCACTTTCACTCACCTGCTGGAAAATAAATCATTTAGCCTATTAAAAAAAAATCCGGCTACAAGGTAAAAAGTAAAATATCACAGTTGCAAATAGAAGTCTGGAAATGCAGCGTAATGCAGTAACGATGATACTTAAAGCAAGAGAGAGGAGAGTCACAGTTGACTCAATTTGTCCTACTTTAGAATTTAGTTTTTCCCCCCCGGGTAGTCAATTGCTATCTGCCAGTGGTGCAACTACCGTTCTTTGTAGTCTTTACTGCATCATTCATAACTTGCACAAGCGACACTGATAAGGAAAACATTCAAGAAGGTCTATGTTTTATGAAATTCAGCGCAAAGGAGAACTATGTTTCCATACGCCAAACCTTTTCCTACTGCCCTTTGCCAGAAAGGTGACTGGGCATGGCAACCTTTCAGCACTAGCACAAAAGGGTTTTTTGAGGTAACTACCTATTCCACCTACAAACAGAACAGCAAAGACCACTAACTGTTAGTTACCCTCAAGAAGATCGTGCATGTCCAGCAGAAAGAAAGGAAGCTGCATTATTAGTATTTTCAACGTGTGGTTTTAAGAACTCCAGTGCCTGTGCTGGGAGAGCGAAGGGATAAAGAAGTGCCAGTGCCCACTGCACTGTTGCCACCAACTTACAATGGCTGGAGTGACAGCTGGCCCTCGTGTCAGGCTGGAGAAAGAACAGGTGGGTTACGCTGACAGAAGAGGTAGAGCAAATTACTATCCCACCAGCAGCTTCATCATACCACTCCCTTACAAAGAAATTTATTCCAATGCATGTGGTGGTACTGAGATAACAATCGAATCATTCACAATACTGATAAAAGATCTCCTTTTAGTTACCCAACAGAAGGAAGAAACAGTCCAAGAATTTGTATGTAGTGCTACTCCACACAGTGATACTAGACTCCAAAATCCAACCTAACGCCTTCAAACGAGCCCTCCAAAAGTTAGGAATGTCCACATTATTAGAAACAAAAACGTCAGAGTGATGCTAGGGGAAACTGGAACATGAACAGGAGATAGAGAAGATAAGAAGAGATGCACCAGGAAAACAAGCGATTAACGAGCAAGAAACTGGGTCAACTGGCTACTGGTAAACGATCCGTTCAGAGGGATAATACGCTTTAGAGAGGTTAAGTAACTTCCCTGAAGCCGTTCTCTATCAAAGAAAAAAACAAGGAGGTACTGGATTTCACCTTTCCTACTAGGAAAGGTGAGACACCAGCCTATTGCCTGACGACACAGAGGTAGTACACAAAAGACCAGAGGATATCTGCTCTTTAGTCAACTCATGCATGCATATAAGCAGTGTTTACTATGCCAGAGATTTGCGGGATAGTCCATGCTTTGCTTCAAGAGACAATTTCTACACGTGTTCTTGCACTACTCCCGAAAATGACAGTAAGAAAGAAAAATGTTACCTCCATTTCCTCCTCCTCCTCCTCCTCCTCCTCCTCCTCCGTGTCTGAAGGTTCACTGCATACCGCAAGCTCAAGTCGCTTAGTTTTATCTTTACTCATTGCATCATCTGCTAGCACCATTGCTCTTTTGATTTCAGGCTTTGTACTATAAAACATACCTCCCTTCAGTGCCTCCCCATCTGATGAACCTGTGAAATTGCAAATAAATAGTCAGAAATTCACCTAGCAGAATCACCAGTTTTTCAGTTAGCGTTCATCCTTTACTTTTAAATAAGTGTATTCAGACTACTAGCATAATTATTTCACATTCCCAATGACCAATCAGTCCAACCACATCAATTTTAAATATGCCGACTCGTCACTCCTTCAACCTGATAAGCTATCCCTAGAGAAAGTCGAGGTAGACGTTTCATCTGTGGGCGTTCAGTACATAAACACTGGAAATGCTCCTATCTCCACAACTCATTAGCACATCTAAACACCTTCTAAGCTAAGCTCCAAACACTTTCTCTAGCTACAGTTATTACTGAAAAGCAATGTTTTATACTGGAAGTACAGCAGACCCGATTGAGATCACATGGCTTTTTTTAACAATGACAGGTAAGTTCAACCATAAAGTCATCTTCACGCACATGGGCATCAGTCATTCACAACACGTACCTCTTGGCTGAAGCTCTGTTGGCCATCCAGCCTGCTCCTATAAGCACCGCAGAGCTTCCAAGACCAATACTACTAGCCTTAGCCTTCAAACATCAGTTGCTCATCAATCATGCAGTCAATTCACCCCGACAAAGCAGGGTACCAAGCAAAGCCTACAGCTGACAACCCCACCACTTCCTCTCTAATATCCCTTCCGTACCACAGTTCCTCCTTCTGCTGCCTGTAAATACAGACAAAAACACAGACAACCAACCTGCAGACTGATTTCTAGAAAGGATCCTCAAAGAAGCTGAGATTCATCCTAATGCTATGCTTGAGAAGTAAATGGTGTAACATATTATATACTCAACTTGGGCAGAAAAAGAAGGGAGAGAGATGAACAAAGATGAGGAAGGATGATTCCTACTGTTCTTACAAGTTTAGCAGTCTGCAAACGAAAAAAGGGATCTGCTTGAACAGACATGCTCTTGTGATTCAATTAATAGGCTGCTATTACCTTAAGCTTCAGCTTTAAGTTAACAGCAGACAAAAGGTAGCTGACTCATAAGCAGGGCCAAATATTTCAGAAATAAGCCAAACAAAATTCCTTCGGGTGCTAGCTTCTTCGAGCTTGCAGTAGCAAACCACAGAATTAAAAGTAGCTGCTTCTACAACGTGAGTGTAAGCCATTAACTAACCAGACCTCCACTTTAGTGTTTTGTAAATATAGCGAGACAACAATCTAAAAATATTTTTTTGCATTTCATACCAACAATTAAATAGTGATAGGAACAAATCTCATCATACAGCTGAAATGCATACCCTGGTGTGCAACAGCTGCACATTGACTTCGCCAGCCTGTACATAACCCTGCATATCTTGCATGCCCAACTGTTAAATTATAGCCCTGTGCTGTCCTGTGAGTATTTTTTCACAGTAAAAAGCAATAAAAGGATACGTGAAACTTTTCCACTTATCCACTCTTAATCCAAAGAGACTCCAACACTTTCACTTTGTATAAAAGCTTTTTTTAAATCTTTTATATAAAAGTAAAGAATGTATTTTAAATACTTTTACTCTGTTTTGCATTAACCACGCATCTTGTAGATAGACCGAGGTTTCTTAAGTATCCCGAACATCTCTTATTTTTCTGTGATTTTCTTTTGGTAAACAGCTCTATTGTCCTTACCTGTATTTGCTCCTGGGTGTAAAATGTAAACTGCTAAAATTATATCTGATTCTTTAAACAAAAAAAACCAAAAAAAATATCAGGAAGGATCTATAGAATCTGTGGACAAACTCACAATAAATTACGCTAGCACTTACGGTACTAACATTGCCATTTTAATTTAAAAGTAATTATTGCCTTAGGGCAGAACGCACCGGTTCACTAAACAAAAAGCATCCCTCCTCCTCCCCCCCCAAAAGGATGACTATGTGATCACATTCGAGGGAATCCCGTTTCTCAAAAGAGAAGAAACTGTTCACATCCAAAATTGTCTTACTCACTTGACAAGCACATCCTACAGCCTACCAAAAATACTGTATTGTACCCAAAAGTAACACGTTTGGCAAACAGAAAGACACACCAATGATTCACAGATTTCAGCAACAGGAGAATTATAAAACAAGGGAAAAAACAGATTACAATTGTTACTAAAGCGAGATTTACTATGCAAAACGTTGTTTCCATTCCTGATTTCATTTTATCTTACGTTAGTTAGACAAGTCATCTCTGCAACAGGGCAAACACCAACTCTGGTCTGTAACTACTAGTACTACCCTAACCTTCTCCAATTATACCCTTTACTAACAAAATTGTGCTCTGGCCCCTCAAAACACGTAACACCACAGTAGAGTTAATTTCAGTTACCTAACCAACATCCTGCACCTAATCTTTTGATTCTGGAAAGACTGCATTTCCCAAATACCTGCTTAAAATCTGGGCTTGACAGTCTTCATATTTTCAGGATTTCAGGGCTAAAACCTGAAATACTGGATTGTCATTTTAGATCTTCTTTACATACATGAGAGGAACCAAAAAAAAAAAAAAAAGAAAAAACACTTTAAAAAAATAAGCCAATTTTAATTTTGCATTCTAATCCAATGAACAACAGCGGGCTCAAGCGTTTTATGTTCCAAGAACTGTATAACCACGAATGCACCTGCAACCTGTAACTTGTTTTCTCCCACTTAAAAAGTATAAAACATGCCTTCTAGCTCAGTGTTAATCCTGGTTTTGGTGCTCATTTGCCGTGGGGAATGCTATACCCTATATTCCGTACCCATGCTTTCACAAGAAGTGGCATTTTTCCCTCTCCAAGTATTTTTTTTAGCTCTCTTACCTTTGTAAGGCCTCAGGTATTTGATACTGACCCAGCCCCTTGTGGGACTGTCATCAAAAAACTGTACATGGATACGAGCGGATTTCCCTTTTCCTCTGACTATTGTTCCTTCGGTTGGGTGGTTGTATATGAGACATGGCCACCAAGGGTAACCTTCCATCTTGGCCCAAACTAAGTCACCAGGTGAAAAATCACAGGAGACGCTGCAAAAACAACACATGTATCATTTAAGTAACGCGTAACGTTTTAATAGCCTCAGCTTGTCAATCTCTTTACGAATTTAACTGCACGCTGCTTCTGAGCAGCTAGCCCACAGAAGGCCTTGAACGCTCTTAAGCGGAGCGACCTGGATTACACAGTCTTTTCACAGAACCATCAAGGCTTCTCTTAAAATTACTTTTCTGATTTGCTCCTCCAAGTTCTGCTGAACCCCTACAACGACAGAGGTTTATATCCCACACGTCACCAAACTCTTACGGGATTTCTTAAGGAGGGGGAGAGAGAGCCCCTCAGTCCAACCAGGTATTTAGCTGAAGGAAGAGAGAGCAGACCGCGTTATCGTCTGTGGTCAGCCCCCGTAACTAAGACAAGCTTTCCCACCGAGCCTGGAACCTACAGGAAACGCTTAAGCGAGACTTTCAAAAAAACCCTTAACCTACCAACCCCCTCCCCACCAAAACAAGAGACTCGAGCACAAACGGTCTCTACTGGAGCAAAGCACATAACGGAGCTTGTGGTTGCTCTCTCCCCTTCTCCCGCAAGCAACCAACTCGGCAGATGCCATAATTTCTTATTTCAAAAAAGGCAAAAACTAAAACCCCCAAGAAGTTACTCCCTCGCTCTGCAACCGGCAGCTTCACCGCGCCCGAGGCACCATCCGCCCCCCCCCCCCCCGCCCCCGGGACGGCGGCGCGGCGCTGCCGCTACCCAACGGCCGCGGCGCCCGCACGCGCGTTTTTCCGGGGATGTCCCAACAAACACCTTGCTCCGATGCGGAAAAATTCCTGCTGGCAGCAACGACAAACACCCCCGCCCGCCCCCCCCCCCCCCGCCGACGGGCTCCTGGCGCCGGCAGAGGCGGCCGGCAGGCGGGACGAGGGCCGCCCCTCTCCCGCAGCAGCTAGCGCCCAGCAGGGAGGGAGCCAGCGGCGGCCGGCACCGCCGCAGGCGCCCCGCCCCGCCACAGCCTCCCCTCCGGCTGCCCCCGGCGACAACGGCCGCCGCCGCCGCCCGCCCTCAACGGCCCGCGCGCGCCGCCCTCCCCTCCCCTCCCCCAACCGGGGCGCGCGCCGCAGCCGCCGCCGCCGCCGCCCCCCCCTTCCCTCCCCGCCGGTTACCCGGGGGCCTCGGCGGCCGCTCGGCGCCCTCCGCCTTCCTCCCCCGCCTCTCTGCGCCGGGCCGCAGGTCTGCCCGATGCGCCGTTGGTCGCCGCGCCGGCGCGGCTCGCGGCGGCCTCGCGCCCATTCTGGTCCGCCGGGGCCCGGCGGCGGGTCCCCGCGGCGGGCGGCGCAGGAGTAGGAGAGGCGGCAGCAGCGGAGGAGGCCGCGGGGGCCTTGGGGAAGAAGCGGAGCAAGGTGCTCTGCCGCGACATGGCCACGGCGGGAAGCGCCGCCCGCCCACCCGCGCGCGCCAAACCCGCCGCCGCGCGCGCCGCCCGCCCCGCCCCCGGGGGCCCGCCCCGCCCCGCCCCGCCCCGCCTGCGCGCCTGCCGCCTCCCCCCGCCGCCCCCGCCCCCCGCACGCGGGTACACCGTCAACGGCCGCTGCCGGGCGGCGCCATGTCCGCCCCGGCGCTGCGTGGCGCCGGCGGGCTGCCCTGCTGGCGCCCCGCCGCCCGCACCCGCTCCGGTACCCGTCTTCCCGCTGCCCCCTAAACCCCGGCTCGGGGCGCTGCCCGGCGTTGCCCCGCCCGCCCCCGCCTGCCCGCCATGTTTGCTCCGCTCCTTCCCGCCGCGGCGCCGACGAGCGGGGCGGGCGGGGGGGCCTCCTGTGAGGCGTTTCTCAAGTTTAGCAGCTCATAGCATTTTTTTTTTAATAATAACTATAGCCCTTCAAACTCTGCTCCTGATTTTACAGTGAAGCTGGGAAAGTGCTGTGTCGCTGTTGAGTGGGGATTTGGGACGAGCTTTGTCCTTCCCGTTAAATAATCCCGAGAGAAAGGGAAGCTGGGAGACCTGCCTTGGAGCGTTTCCTTCCAGGCTTTGCTGTAGAGGGCAAGAGTAGCAGGGAGGTGGGCAAAAGCTGGCGCATGTCCACGCGAGAAGCCCGGGCAGCTGCCAGCTCTACAGCTGCGGTGCTCCTCAGCTGGGTGTACGGGCAGATGCGCAGCAGAGCAAAGAAAGGGCGACTACAGTAACGGGAGTTCCGTTTTTCTCTGCTCTTCTGGCATGTTTTTGCATGTTCACAGAGGAGGCCGTGTCCTTTGAAGCGAATATTTTGATGCACTAGAATACAATCCGTTTCATGGTGCTTTAATGTTGTGCTCCATCTACAATGCTGCAAAGCATACCAAATGAGCAAGAACTTACTTTCATCAGCATAAATTAAGAGAACGATTATCTAACGTCACTAGATGCCTTTTAGCATAGCTTTTTCTTGCATCAAAATCGCCATTTAATACTGCAAGCGAAAACCTCTCCTAAAGTTCAACGCGGCCGTAGCCAGAGAACGTCATAAGCGCAACACACAACCACGAGAGTAAAAGGTTTGAACTGCAAGGTAAGGATTTTACCACAAGAGGTCACAACAAACCTAAACAATGCAAACGTATTTTAAAAGCATATTCTGTCCAAAGGAGTTATTTCAGTTTAATTTTCGGTGCATCATTTCTGCTTAAATTGTCATGTATTGCTTCCACGTATTGCTTTTGATGTGTCGTCAACTACACACATCTCAGAATTGAGTAGAAAGATAACTACGTTTAATTTCCTGAGAATAGTCCAGGGGAATGCAAACTGCATATACTCTAAAGCACTTTTAAGTGGAAAGTGCTGCAGTATAACCCTTTCAGCAGATGCTGCTGTTCCGTCAAAATCACTCACCAGGACTGGTACCTGCAAAACTGTTTGTGAAGCGCACTTTGTAACTTATTTATGGAAAATCGGCTGTATAGACAACCCTATTTAAATTTATGAATCTCTGGAAAACGTACACAGTGATCAGCCATTTAGCAGGTGGAGGCAGGGAGGATAGTTTGAGGCGGGGAAGGAAAGAATGCTGAAAGCAGGCTCAGTCCTTAAAGAAGAGGCCTTCTTTAAGGCAGACTTCTGAAAGCACTGGGAGTGGCTTCCCTGTGGAGTGACCGTTTTCAGTTCGGATGAGGAATGGAGGAGACAGCAAAACACAAAGAGCCGTCTGAGTTGGGTAGTCTCCTGAGCCAACCTAGTATGAGCCCAGCAGAAGTTACTGTGCTATTGGGGTCCTTTTGGGTGGCGTTGGGATATCTGCTTGCAATCTGAATACTAGGGCCGATCTGAATCGGCCCTAGTAGCTTTGCTGGAGAGGAGGCGCATGTTACTGACTTTGTCTGACTGTGACAGTCAAAAGAACAGGCCCACGATCACTGGCGTTCAGGGACTGCATGGTCCAGAAACTTTGACGCTCGGGAAGGCTGGAGTATGCGACTTTGAGAAGAGTAATTTTTAAGTTTGCAGCTTTTTAATTTGTCCCATGCAGCAGTATGAATTGTTGGGGTGTGTGGTGCCTCCATCTTGGAATTTCATCAGGGCAGTGCAGTGACAGCCACCCACGACAGGTCACATTGGAAACTTATCTAGGACCGTGTTTTAGGAAGTCTGGATCCCATATCAGGTAGCCTCCCCAAGGCTGGGTAGCTCAGCACTCGGATCTCAGCAAAAACGTAGGAGTTAGCTTCCACTTTGCAATATCAGATTCTCTTCTCTGACAGAGGGTCCGGTCAGGGGAAATGTAGCTCACAACCAGTATTTATCAGAACATTTTTATTGAGCTATTGTTAATATAATCAAGCTGTTAATAGTAACAGCAAATCATTCTAATCACACACTCCATTCACTTATTCCCTTACACAGTTCACTCACACTCACTCACTCACAGTTGCCTGGCTGGAGCAACAGCTGGGGGGACCAACCCTGGCAGTTTACTTAGAGGCAGAGGCATGTGCTGATACACCAATGGTTTCAAGGTAGGGGTTCAGGAAATCCCTCGAGGTCTTTTGTTTTATCATAGATATATATATACACATATATGTGTATATAGTATGCATTTGTATAATTTTGTAGTCTTTGCGTGTAGCAGTCTCCTTGGAGGTGGTCTTGGTTATAGAGCCCATGGCTGATGCTGGTGTATGCTAGTGGCCTTGGCTCTTGATGTTCAGAGTGTATCGTTTTTTGTGCATTCAGCAGGACTACTATTTTATGGAGTGTATCAGTTGTTGGAGACTTTACATGAGCTACCTCTCAGCACACACTTTTTCTCTCTTCAGCCTGCTGTTTCCTGGTAGCTTTTCCCACAGCCGTCGGTACCTACAGAGCCATTCACATAAATGCACATAGAGGGGGCTTTTAAGACATGGTCTTCAGTTTCCCTCTCATGAAATACGTAATTCTACTTGAGTTTCTACCCGTCTCAGAGGGGTAGAGTATGGAATAATCAATGCACGAAAGTCTTTGAAGTTGTTTGATAGGAGGCTTTAGTAAAAGGTAAGTGACATTAGTAGAAACTTACATCTTATTAAAAACATCTCTTTTTGTCCTTCCTCCTTTTCTGAACGCTCTCCTTGTACAGAGAAAACCACAGGGAATGGTTAAGTTGCTGTAATGCAGACCTTACACCGAGGTCAGCTGAATACCAAAAATTGCTGTATTTATCTTCTTTTCCTCCCGTTCCCCTTGCCGATGCATACGCAAATACTCCCACACAGCCGTCAACTGTGCTTTTTAACTCCCTAAGTGATTCTGAACAATTTCCTTTCTAGATTCATTGGAAGTGGCAGGGATTTGGCGTTTTTCAAGATGATGTCTCAAGGTGTTTGAAACAATTTTGGACATATCTTGCTGTACTAGATTAAACAGCACCTTCTTTACAGCTGATAGAGAAAGCATGATAGACTGTTGTTAGTAGCGGAGCAGGATCTAAGAGCCAGCTTGCAATGCAGTGACTCCCCTGCGCCTGGGCTTGCCTCTGGAGTCTGGAGCTAATCGTTCCTGTCTTGTTAGCTGCTGGAATAAGCAAAATGCTGGCCAGGTGATTTTGAGGTATGGCTGGGAAAATGAAATAATGTAGATCAGGAGGGATACCTAAAACGGCAACACCTTTAGAAAACTAAAGTACACTTGTGATCATATGCCCCGTTTTTAATTTTATGTAGTGTTTGCTTCCTGAGATGTTCTTTGGAAAAAGTGTTTGATAGACAGGAATGGTCGTTCCTCAGCTGAGGGGTCACACGGTTCTCCAAGTTGCTGGGTGCAGCCCAGAGCCAACCCCAGAGGCGTCAGGGAGCAGCGAGAGCCGGGGTGCTGCGCGACAAGGGCGAGCTGGGGGTGATCTCAGCCCATGCAGCGCCCTCACCGACCGAGGTGCAGACCCACAGCATCTGAATGGGGTGGGCAGAACAGCGTGCTGATAACCGGATCCAGCAACAGCCCTAGACAAGGCGAGAGACAGGGCTGGAGCCCCGCACCGCTGCGGCGTCGTGGGGCAGCGACTGATGGCCCCAGGCTGGGCTGAAATGGGGGCCTGGAGCTGGGCAGGGTGAGGGGAGGCTCCAGGTGGGGCTGGGCAGGGAGCGTAAGGCCAGTTAGCGCCCTCGGGAGGCCTAAGCCTAGTGTTACATCCCACAAAATGTTAGTGTTTGATAACATTCAACAGATGCTACTGTGAACTAGTTATGATGTGTACCTGCAGAGCTGTCTTAAACTTCTTTTTAGCTGAAGGCCTATGCACAAGAAACAAGACATTGATAAGAAATTTTTGAAATTCTTGGGGGAAACTTTGCTAAACCATTAGCAAAAGTGTTACATTTATGGTAGTCAATGTTAAGAGCAGTCTAGGATATTTCACTTTGATGGATGTTTCAAGGAAGAGATGTGAGCGCTACCCCTTTATTTAGGTCTCCTGAGCAAAGTAACAAATTTTGCTTCCAGAGCTAACAAAGTTTCTTAAAAGGAGAGAAAAAATCTTCCTATTATACGTGGCATTGTTTAATTTTGAGCAAAATTTAAGATCCTCTCATTTGAATGCTCTGGAGTTGTCCTATTGGGACACATACGGCAATCCCCACTTTCCCCCTTTACCATAAGCGTATTTCCTGGAGCCTTTTTGATGTCTTTTATTTTTACTCTTTGACACAAGACATTACTAAGGAGGAAGACAGTGAGTCTTAACAGTGCTTTTAATAGTGCTGTTGCAACCACCCAATAATTCTCTCAAAGCCGAGTGAAATAACCTGGCGTGCAAATAGCTTAATGGGGAGCAGAAGAAAGGATCCACTGCTTCATGTGATTAATGTGTGTCCTTTCCCTCAGACTGTTTTTATACCTGTAGACCTGAGATGAGGAGAGGCAGTCTTAAAGCACTGCCGAATGCTGTATATGCCTTACGCTGGTGACAAAGGGTGCCAGACCAATCTAATAATAATGAGATAGTCTTAGCTTGTGAGGTGGAACAACTTACAGAAATACTTTAATTAAGCTAATGCAGACAGGACTGAAGACAACGCTGAACTTACTGAGATTTTTAGCTTTCCAGAAATCCCTCCAAAGGAGAATTTAAATATGAGAAGCCTGTACATTATGTAAGCTAGGAATAAGGCGTTACATAGAAATTCCCATGTTACTCAAAGACTGCAAGTGATTTTATGTGCAAATTAAGAAAGCAAAAACCTGGACACTACATGTCTGTGCAGTTTTGTGAAACTACAATGTTTTACCGTTGGCTTTGATTCATAGCGTAAGGTTAAAATTTAACAACAGTATGACCATGACAAAATGTTGATGAGTACTGATGTGCTTCTGACCGAAATACCACTGATCGGGTAGGAGGGTAAGAATTAGATATCCTAGTATACTATTTTTGTGCAGGCTTGGAAAAATGAATATATAAGGGGTTTGTAAAAGCGTGTTTAAAGGGTACTTTTTCGAGATTTCCCCAGGGCACAGTTTATTGCTTCTCAGTATCCTCTTCAGTATACAGCATACTTAAAGGGCTAGGCAAGGGCACGAATATAAGTCACAAACTGATGATTGTTCAATTGGTCTGTGTTTTGTAATTGGACTGAGAAACCACAACAGATAAATGAATTTCCTTTTTGTTTGATTTTTTCAAGTCTGCTTACATGCAGCTTCCTTGTACCAGTTTTAGGAGGGCTTGTTCAGTGGCAAGAAATGAAGCAAGAAATAAACGTTTAATGGTCTCTCTCATTACACAGTGTGGGGCTGAAACCTTTTCACCGTTATCCTTAAAAGACAAAGCAGCAAAAAAGAAGAGATTAAACTGTAAGCTTTCTGAAAAAGTGACTTTTTAAAATGTTTTGTTCACGTTATGCCTTGTTTTAGATGCAGCTCAGAGCTGCTGGCATGGCATGTAGTAGGACCAGCAGAAACAAGAGGTCAGAAATCCTAAGAAAACCATAAATGTAAACCGTGAAATTGATTTGCAACCAAAAATGCAGACAAGCTGCATAATTGGAGATTATGAATCTCCAATTCATAATTTTATCTCATGTGATACAGTGTAGCTTCCTGACTAATACCACATCTTAAAAAAAAAAAAAAAGCATAATAATAATACCGTATCCTTAAAAAAAAAAAAGCAAGAAACTTAAAGAAAAAAAAAAGGCGGGGGGGGGGGAGGGGGGACACAACACGGCTGAGGAGGATTAACTATTCTCCATAATTCCATCCTGCTTCCACCAAATCGAGCAGGAACATTTATCTGCTGATTTCATTAGGATCAGGATGCATATCTTGGCTCCTGCTTTTTAAAATTGTAGTAGCCACCCACAGTTATCCTGCTTCCTGCCTTCTGTTTTATTGTGCTTCTATTAATGGTATGAACACTTGCAAGTTTTTTGATAATTTAGCTTGATAACTTCAAGTTGCAAAGAAAAAATAACCCATGAAATCAGAAAAACCAAGTGTGATCAAACAATCTGACCTGCACAGCACAGGGCACTGGATTTCCCTGAATCAATCCCTGTTTAAATCAGACAGTCTCCTGCAGAAAACAATTTTGGTGTAAAGATTTTCAAAGACAGATCGTGGCAATGGTTTGAGAATTAGGTAGCATGACATACCTGCAGCTCTTGAGGAAGGGAACATAAATTTGAGCTGGTTGGGTGGAGTTTAAAAAGTTCTAGTCGTTTCCCAGCAGTGAATTAGCAAATCAGTGTTGCAAAAAGAAGGGATGTGTATTTTGCATAACTGATATTCTTGAACTTCAGAAAAATCACCCTGCCAGTGCTGATGATGGATGGGGGAGAGAGGCAAAAGGGAAGTCAGCCTGCTGATGAAGAATGAGTATGGCCACTGCTTGGAGAATTAAATGCTTCACTTCAGCATCGCTGCCAGCTACTGCTCAGAGAGCCTACTAATATAATAGAGCCTACTAATTAAAATACACCAAAGAAAAGAAGAGGCTTCTTGACTTTCCCCCTTAAAGCTGTAACTTCGTTCCTTTCAGAGAGCTAATTCGCTGCCAAGTGACGTTGGCACTAAATCTAGGAAATGTTCTCCGAAAGTTGTTTTTCTGATGAATGTCAGGAGGTGCAGGCTGGAGCAAGGATGAGGTGACTTGGGACGAGGTGATCTGTTTTTGGTGTGACAGACGCTTTGTGTTTCCCAGTGGAGAAATGTCGTGCCCACTGAGCAGTACCCTTTCCACACTGGGTCCATCCCTGACTCGGACCTCAGCTGACAACCGGTTTTCATAGCGACAGACGTGTGGTTTAACTGTCGCCCTTTGCTGAATGAAGGAGAGAAGTATCCAGCCTTTACTGGGAAATAGGACCAGTGAGGTTACTGGAAATTAATAGCTTATTGGAACTACTACTCTGAGCCCTTATTTGCAGTCTTTTCCTTAATACAGATGCTCCGAGAAGTCTCTTTCCTGAAGTTTCTGCTTTGTCAGAGCAGCCTTATATTTGCATGGACTTATTTTTAAAGTGCGCGTTCACTGAGTTTGTAACATTCAACAGTTTATTGGTTCCAGTGAGACTAAAAATTCGTTTTCCCCATGATGATTAGGTTACTGCTTGTAATGTGTAGCACAAAGGGCAAAAAGTCTGAGGAACTCGGAATTCAGGTGAATTCATGAACTCAAAAATATTTGCCAAGAGTTCCTTTTCATGAAAATCACTGGCTGTGTGCTTGTTGCTAGACTCGAAAGCTGGTTGAATATAGATTTCTCTGACACTAGTTCAGTAAGTAAGATACTTTATTTTTAGAACACTGCTTTTTTAATGTGGCTTGGTTTTCACTGTCACTTATATTTCAGCAGCCAGGCTTATCACTGGGGAGCCACATAACATGGTGCTTCCAGGGAAATGGGGCTTGTGGTCATGGAGACAGCCTCTCCGTATATTTTCTCTCCGAGAAATAACTCGTGCTTGGCCCAAGGTAGAGCAGGGATCGCTGCCCAGTATGTATGTTTGAATATAAACCAGGGAAAATGCAGAGATCGAGAGCTCTTGATGGAGGTACTGGGGCTGTCAGCCTGCTCCTCCCCATCATGGCAAGAACTCTCTGTGCCAGGCGGTTTCCTTCCTCGTGCACGGCAGTGGCTCTGTGTCACCTCATTTGCTCTTCTCCATACCATTTTCCCCATCCCTCACAAGCCTCAGACCCTCTCTGTCCTCCTTTTCTGCCGCGTGTACCCTGTCTCTCTTTACGTGCTGGGGGCACAAGTCTCCCTGTTCTACTTTTTTCTGTAAAGCTTTCTTTTTCCTGTAGGCTTCTCCACTCCCTGCCAAGAGCTGCACTAGATCCTGCTCTGCGCCGTGCAGGGTGCTAATATGTGCCCCACCAAGCAGCATATATGTCAGAACTGACATAAGGGCAAGCTTACGCTATAAGGTCTTGATGTGTAGGTGGCTATCATTCAGTGCTCCTTTTTCCCTCCCATTTTTTTACAAAGACTTTGACCGCTATAACTGAACAGAGGCAGCATCAAACCTTGCAGACAAATACCCTGACATTTGGATATAAAGTCCAGTTCATTATTTTTGGACACTATTTTGAAGTTAGGGCAAAATGTCGTCAAATCATCAAATAATATGACTGCTACTGGTATTCTAGTGGATACCTGGTAATTTTTATTGAAATCAGTTGCTCATATAATTGTCTCGGTACACAGTTAACCTGCTGAAAAGTTATAGTCTAACATGCCATCAATTTAGTAATTTCCTGTTTTAACGTATAAAAGAAAAATTAAAAATGCATTAAATGTATCTGAATGGCGTTCTATTTCATGACACAGTATGGCCATTGAGCAGGCCAGGGAACCAATCGGGAAAGGACTGATGTAGACCGTATAGGAAATTTGCCTACAGTACAAAACGATTAAATATATTTGTGCAGCTGGCAACCATTCCTCAGAGAGGCCAAGGACTGAAAAATAAATTCAGGTAAGGACAAGGTATATCTTCACAAATTAAACATGGTGTCAAATACGGTAGTTCTTTCTATAGATCAGAATAATTTTGTTTCTCAAGCCAGTTTCTATCTCAGTTAAAAAAAAAAAAAACACTTCAGATCTATGGATATCTGAAGAAGGCAACTCTATAAGGTTGTCCTTATTCATCCCTTCCTTTACTTGCCTGCTAAAGGCAACGGTTCAGTCATGATCCTGAGACCCAGTGTATTACCATGGACTCAGGCAGTTCTGCACTACTGAATGCCTGTGCTAATCAAGCACAGGACCTAAAACTTCATCTTTAGAATTACTACAGCAGTTTCTTCTTTATTTTTCTATGGAGAATACGGAACAGATGTGCCTAGGGTTTTTGCTGGAACAGACCGGTTTTTTTTATTTGTGGCCATCACACCCATGCACGCTCTACCCTCACACTTGAACATTTGGCCCACTTGCCATGGCGAAGCATTCGGTACCTGCTAAGGGAACATGTCTGAGAGAGATCCCCCTTCGGACACCAGTAAAATGTCACAGCTTGTTGTGATTGATCAAATTTACAGGAAAGCATCCTACGTGAAGCAAACTTTCTTTTTATGAGTTCATTAGATGAAAAGCAAACTGGCTATAATCCCTTCTCTATACATTAGCCTAAATTGTTAATTCACTAGTTACTTAATTTGCTAGTTCACTAATTTGTGTGTTTATGAACAAAATAGTTGCCTAACTGATGGTGAGAGCGCTTATCCTTCCTCCTCCATCACGATGCGGGCGTCCCCTGAATTGTCCCGGAAGCACATGAGCCTCAGCAGTCCAGCAGCTGGTGGATCCACTTGAAAGGCTGTTTGGGTGAGCTGACATATTTGTATAGATGCCTGTCGAGATGACCTGGATGAAGGGACAGAGCGCACTCTCGGCAAGTTTGCTGATGATGCAAAACTGGGAGGAGTGGCTGACACACCCGAAGGCCGTGCTGCCATTCAGAGGGACCTGGACAGGCTGGAGAGATGGGCGGGGAGGAACCTCATGAAGTTCCACAAAGGCAAGGGCAGGGTCCTGCCTGCCCCCGGGGAAGAATAACCCCATGCACCCGTATAGGCTGGGGGCCGACCTGCTGGGAATCAGAGAACCACAGAAAGGCCAAGGTTGGAAGGGACCTCTGGAGATCATCTAGTCCACCCCCCCCCCCCCAAACAGGGTCATCTGGAGCGCACTGCACAGGATCGCGTCCAGGCAGCTTTTGAATATCTCCAGGGAAGGAGAGTCCACAACCTCTCCGGAAGCAGCTGTGCAGAGAAGGACTCCCAGGTAGCCTTGGGAGAAGGACTCCCAGGAAGTTGGCCATGCGCTGGCAATGTGCCCTTTTGGCAAAGGCAGCCACTGGTGTTCTGGACCATTGGTATTCAGGAGGTCGAGGGAGGTGATCTTTCCCCTCTACTCAGCCCTGGTGAGGCCCCACCTGGAGTACTGTGTCCGGTTCTGGGCTCCGCAGTACAAGAGAGACATGGAGCTACTGAGGCAAATCCAGCGAAGGGCTACAAAGATGATTAAGGGACTGGAGCATCTCTCATGTGAGAAAAGGCTGAGAGAGATGGGACTGTCTAGCCTGGAGAAGACTGAGGGGGGGATCCTACCAACGTGTATAAGTATCTGAAGGGAGGGTGTAAAGAGGACAGGGCCAGACTTTTCGGTAGTGCGCAGTGGCAGGATGACAGGCAACAGGCACAAATGGAACACCTTATCCTAAAACATTAGGGAGTGTTTAAAAAAAAACAGACGGCACCTATATTCATTCTACCCGTAACACAGCTTGCAAAAGCAGTGTAAAAAGTAAATAGGTCTGGCTTTAAAGGGACGCTGAAAAAGTGCACAATTTTACTTTTTTTTTTTTTTTTTTGCCAAATTGGAATGGGATAATCGTCCATCTCTGAACAGAACCGCCATAGCCACGAATGGGAAGTGTTTTGCCTACGTAACGCGATAACCTGTAAACCATGATTTTCATCAGAAATGATGCGAGTTCGTGGGGTGCCTATGTCAGACAAAAAAAAAAAAGCCTATATTGATCGTTCTGCAGGCACTGCCATTTGCACAAATCTTACGCTGAGCAGTCAAGAGGTTAGACTGGTTGCAATGCGAGTCTGCTGTCTGTGCTGCCTGCACTTTGAAAAATCAAACTTTGTACCTGTGACATTCATTCATGCAAACCACGAGGGATAACAGGATACAAAGTCTCATTTTTACACGTTACCTTTTCATTCCTGTTTCTTTGTTTCACATTTAATGGTCTTTCATTTGACACATCCTCTTTTCTTGCCGTTTTCAGGAAGGTAACTTCACCAGGAAGACTGCCGGTATTATTACTTGATGCATCTATGAGCATGTGTCTTGAATATCGTGCATTCATAATAATAGTACAGCTCAGCTTTGGTACGAATAGAAGTAGTACACCTAGATAATTTTCACCTGCCCTGGAGCATCTGTTATCTCCTCCCACATTCTTCCTTAAATCTTAATGCAGGTTCTCTTAAAGAAAAATCCTGCTTCATAGTTAAACTAGCTTATCCAACTGACGCATTTTTTTGTAATACACTTGTTTATCTGTGAATGGAAAATGTAATTAATCAGTTTGAAACACTTTTGTGTTGGAAAAAAGACTGAACGTCCGAAGTATGGTTTGTTAATTTTCTGGATAAAGTTTCTGCTCACGCTCCTTCTCTTCCCTCAGGCAGTGGCTTGCTTACCTCTCAGCCAGTTACAGCTGGGCAGCACTCGCAACAGGGATTCATAATTTTAGAAGAAACTCATGGAAACAGATGGCCCCATACTTTTCTGGTGAGGACTGCTGAACTCTTTTGGCATGTAATTCAAGTAAAATCTGTGAGCTGGCAGCGGGACAGGATTTACACTGTATTGTCAGCCTCAAGCATTAGAAAATAGCAAGATTTTTAAAATGTAATGAGCTTTTAAATTTGCCTTCTGATTTGTTGGAGTTTTGAGGGTTCTCATTTCCAAACACTTCTTCAGAAGGAGGAAAGCTAAGAACTTGGCTTCCTTTCAAGTCAAAATTTAAATTCTCTTGTAATCCTAGGGATTTGGAAACTGGGGTTTCACAAAAAGTGTCAAATATTGTGAATTTCACAAGATAAAAACCAGAACTTGCAACTGTGCAGCTAATGATATGCAAGAGGGCACCATCACTGGAGCGCACCTGTATATGTATGTGCCTAAGTTTATGGGTATGCACATACACACAGACAAATGATGCTGAATTCAGAAAGCTGTCTTTCCAGAAGTGATTATCTTTCCCGTAGTATATGAAAGTATAGTGTCCGTTTTCTGAAGTGTCCACTGCAGAGGAGAAGCAGGCTGGAGGAGTCTTAGGTGATAGCTGTGCACCTCTTAATAGCTCTAGTGGCTGAAGATGGTACAACAGCTGGGTACTCGCAACCATCTAGCAGCTGGACACTGCCTTCCTCATCTGCTTCAGATGGAGGAGACCACATGAAAACTTCAGCACCAATTAATTTCACTGCAAAGTTAGACATGAGCTCAGATCACACGCATTCGCTGACTTTGCAAAGATGTGAAAGAAGAATGCTTACAGGGTGTCATTTCCTGGCTCTGCTGCTGAGCAACCCTAGATGTAGTGACCTTCTGCACAAGCATAAACAACAAGTCATTCCAGATATCTGCAAACCAGATGTTTACACCTTAGCTGCAAAGAAGTCTGCTTAGAATAAGCGCAAATCGCTGTTCAAGAGCCTTCTGTATCAGTTCTGAACAAAGTCCTCTGTAACTGGTTTCTACCTGATTACTTGAGAACAGATCAGCAGCTTTGCGTACCCCAGGGATGGCAGGCCACGCTGTCATCCAACCACACGGAGACCAGGCGCATGGAGAAACACAGATCTGCTGAATGGTCCACAGCATATTTCCTCTCATGGTTGTGTGGATGGCAGCAGGTGGTTAACTCCTTGTTTTCATGGTCTTGGGACACTGCAATACCTTTAGTATCAGGAAGCATCCTGGTGGGTCAGTTCCTTCTTGGATTTCTGCGGCATTTTTCTCCACTGTAAGGATTTTGTGACCATGCTCCGGGCTATTGTCAGAAGAGAAAGCAACTCCTCCAAGCGGTTTGCCTTATAAAGAAGCGGTGAGACAAAGACCCATCAGGGAAAATAACCCCAAAAAAATAATGGGGGAAAAAGACAAAAGGGGAAGACGAGGATGAGAGAGTGGAGAGAAAAAGGAAAGGGGCTGAAAAAAGAAGTCAGTGGGAGCCGGAGGATAAGGATCTTTAAGAAAGACAGACCTGTGTCTGGAGCCCTTCCTGGAGAAACACCCCGTATCTCACAGCCTGGCTAGCACCTTCTTGCCGTCAAGGAGCTGCAAGGCTCCCGTTGCACCTAAGTCTCTTCCAGTGCAATGTTTTGCCTTTCAGGCAGCTTGCCTACCTGAAATGAAGTATGTCTTCATGACTTTCTCTAATGAATCCTAAGGCTACTGCTTAGCGAGATACCGGTTTTAGCGCAATCTTGTCGGGCGATTGCTTTGTTTGTTTGTATTTAAAAGGATTGTTGTTTGCTTGCTTGTTTGTTTTTTCTCTTAGCCAAGCCTGGCTAGGAGAAATCCTGAACTGGGACCAGGAACACCATCCAGTATACTGCAGCAGAGGGAGCTACATCATCACTATCCATAAGCAGAACTTACACTGACTGCACTTACCTTGCTCCTCGGGGAACATCTCTCAGCAAAGTGAACTCAGTCCTGTATGAAATGATGTATGTAAAGAAAGATGTTTTGTATACTGAATGCTCAGGCCTCCTCCATCCCTACGAAGGACTTCGCCGGTTACAAAATCAGAGCTGTCTAAGTAGGAAACATGATCAAAGAAGAAAGCCAGTAAATAGACCCCCCCCACACCCCCCCCAAAAGGGTTTATTCTGTTAGATGTTTGTGGGTTGCTTTATCTTGACTATAGAGCTAGATACATTTTTCCAGCTACATTCCTGCAATGTTGCTTTACCTAAATGTGCATTCACGGCTCTTCTGCAGTGACCTGAAGAAAAAGGGAATAATTGCGAGAGTATATAATGTGCTTCATACTGCTTTCAGGATGGAGATTTTTCGGTTAATATCTTATCTTCCAGTGACATGGTGTTCTGCTTGCTAGGCGACTGGATACCTCTATGGGCTTCATGCAGTAAGGTAAGTTAAAAGAAATAACCTCATTAGACACAATTCCCAACGCCAGGTGCCACTGGTTTATTACTACCACCTAGCGTTATTGGCTTTAAATGCAGCTGCAGTGATTTAAGATAGTTAATACACTATTAATCGTGGCTTTGTTACCACAGACAGACAAAATTAAGTTCAGCTTTGTCAGCTGCTGAATCTTTATCTGATAGAATTAAGATGATTTTCAGAATTAAAGGTCATTTTTAAACAAATGCTCAAAAGCCAGACCTCTGAAGGCATTTAAAGATCTAAGGATGCAAACAGGGTCACATGGTGCTCTTCCATATCTGTCTGTTCCTGTCTCTTAGAAGGCTCCTGATAAGGCTTGCAATTCACTTCTGAAAATAGGCTTAGGCTTACTTGTCACTCACATGTTTTTAAATTGTTCTCAAAGTGGTTTTAGAACAGTTTATTTTTATTGTCTAGAAATAAGCATCTTTTAAAAAACAGGCTGCAGAACGTCACTGCTTCAAGCTTTCTAATTTCTGATGCTATTATTATAATATTTTATGTAATTGCTGTAAAGTTTTTACTTTTGTTTAATCTGCGTGATAATTTGTTTCATTATCAAAGGGATGGAGGGAGTGTAGTTTCCTACCATTGAAAGTATAAGCAGATCCTGATGGCTTCAGCGTTCTGGTTCTTGTTTTTGAATGTTAGAGAAACCGGACCCAGAATACTTGTTTTACTTTTGAAGGGAAAAGAAAATTTAAAAAATTAAATAAAGCAACAGATTATAACTGTATCTTAGATGGTGTCTCATGTATGTAAATGAAGAACTAAAGTCACTGGGAGTCACACTGCAGATTCAGGCTATAATAAGTTTGTATTTTGATGGTATTGTTATCATTTTTTAAATTAAATTAAAAATCTAGTAATATTGCAGAAGATTTTGTAACCTTCGAGATCATTTTAAAAGTTGCACGGAGCTCTAATATCAGATGGCTTTTAGGAAAATGTCAAGATAACGCAGTATTCTGAAGAAGTAAACAGATTTTTTTCCTGTTACAGTTGGTGCTATTTTTACATGCTGTCAGTAAGTACAGTCAGTAGTGGGTTCTTAATAAATGTTTTTCACTTTTGCCAACTGAAATTGCCTTTTTCTCTGTTTATGCTTTTTGGCACTCTAAACTTTTTTCCCCCACTTTCCCTAGTCTTTATTGCTCTCGGTGAAATGCACACCAGTCCGTATATGTATTGTTCAGCAGATCTTTAAATTCTGTGTGACAAACAAAAACTCCCCTGCCAGCAATAAAGATCTTATATACTCTGGTCCTATTAAGTGAAAGTTAGGTGATTATTCATTCTGAATGTTAGAGTAAGGCAGTAGGAAAAAAAAATGAAGCTATGAGAAACTGGGTTTGACTGATAACCGATACTCCCTGGGTTTGCTAAGCAGCACGCTCCCGCTGCCTGGGCATTATTAAATTCTGCAGAGAACATCCCTGGCGTGGAAATTTCCTGGAGGCACGTGCTTGGATCACTAAGTATCTACATTCGTCTTTTGCAAGAGTGATTCATCCAGAGTCAATCATGATTGCATATCGGATTTACACCCTGTGCAATTTCACCTCCTGACTGATTTTGTGGTCTCTGTGTCGGAGGTACAATAACCTTTTGTACCTTGGGCACTTAATAGGTTATAAGTAGAACTTAGCAGAAGGTGGGTAGACTATGAGGCATATTCAGAGGCTACTCTCTAGTAATTTACAGATGTAAGGGCAGGAGAAGAGGTATGACACAAAACCTTCTCTGCCTTTAAGAGAACAGATACATAAAAGAGAATTACAGCAAATTCCCAAGTTAGATTCCTGTTTAGACCAGTTTAGTAGTGTGGAAACAATGTGAGTGATGTGTCTAGTAAGCATATGAGTCAAAAGCAGTTTGAAAGTCTAACTTTATGTAATCTAGAGAGGAACAAGTGTGAGTTGTTCTCATTCTAGACTTACTTGTGCATTTGATTCATTCTCTGTATTAATTACAAGGTTTTACTTTGATATGTAGTCAAGTAGTATAACACATGATATTGATGTACAAATCATTTTCTTAAAATTGCAAATGGAGTGATTTGTATAGAAAGTTGCTGAACATTTTCAGACAAATAACTTATTTCCTGATAATGCAATTTGGGTCAGCTGAAACCACTTGCAATTTCGTATTGGAATTTGGGTAGTAGTTTCGGGCCCACAAATACAGAAAAGCTCCTAAAATGTAGAATAGTTTGTTTCAATATTACATCTTATAATGAGATGTATCACATTTTCATTTGAAGATAATATTTTATTTCAAAATTAAGCTATTTAAAATGGCATAAAAATAAATGAAGATCCACTGAAATAATAGTACTGTATTTCAGTACTATTTAGTTTGACTTGATAATCATTATTTTCTATTTTGATGAAGATAAAACCACAGACTTTTTTTTTTAAGTAGACCTAAAACAATTTGGTTTTAAAAATCAGTTATTTGTCTAGCTTCTTTATTTAAACGAAGAATATATTTCATTCTTCAGATTTAGTTTTAGAAAAAGCTCTGAGTTACCAGTGCTACCAGTTACCGAAGTTACCAGTGTACGAAACGCAGCTTAAATTAGCCTCTATTGCTCACCTTCTTCCAGCAGATATGGGGATGGGGAATATGGATTATGGCTTGCATAATACAGTTGAGGAATAAAAGCATATGACTTAAATGTGCTTCTAATTCTGAAACCAAGTGATAACTATGCTTAATTCTTGTGTGCTAACTCTATATACTGATGATCCGGAAAGACAAGGAGGATTTCATGAATTATAGCAAGGATTGCCAGTGGACATGATACACTTGGATTTTGGAAAGCCTTTGACAAGACTTCTCACCAAAAGCTCTTAGCGAAATTAAATTTCCATGGGATCGGAAGAAAGGCCCCTTCGTGGTCTGAGAGCTGGTTACAGGATAGGAAGAAAAAGGAAAGGCAAAACTGTCACTTTCCAGGCAGAGGAGGGTCAACAGTAGGTTCCTCAGGGGCTGGTGTTGAGACCAGTTTCATTCAACACCTTCATCTGGTGTCACCTGGGGAAGGTGGCAGACGGCGAAATCTCTAAATCTGTGGATGATAGTGCGCGCTTTTAGAAGTGAAATGGTGCAGTGATGATGAGGAACAGAGTGAGCGGGTGAAAAGGTGGCAGATACGCTTCAGCGCAGCTAAAGGTTTGGTTTTTCCTGTTGAAAAACAAACTATGACACTCTTAGGCACAATCCTGACCCCAGAACAGGCAGGTACAACTCAGGAAAGGGCTCTTGCAGTCGTCGCTGCAGCTCTGACACCACTGACTCCATGTGCAGCAGCAGCAGCAGCAGCCGCTGGAGAAGTGCCAAAACAGTGGGCAACATCGGAAAGGACCCTGGGAACGAAACAGATAAGGGTTTACAGGGTCATGGAGGGAGCGGGGAAGGTGCGTGGGGAACTGCTGCTCGCCAGGCCCTGCACTATGAGAAATGAGGGTCACTCGGTGAAACTAACGGGGAACGGGTTTAAAGCAGGCATACTTTGCCACACAGCAGGGAGTGAGCTCCTGGAAGTCACTGCCACAAGACATTATGGATGTGACAGTAACAGCAGGCTCAAAAAGGGCTTAGACAACATGACTGTCACCAGGTCCACCAGCGAATGGGAAAGGGGTGTCCCCTCCAACGTGCCTGACCCAGCAGTTGTGGAGGTGAGGGAACAAGCAGGGAACGGGCCGCAGGAAGGAGGCAGACTCACGTGCGCTCCCTACCCAGCTTCTCCTGCTGCCAGTGATGGAGACAGAGCACTGGGCTGGATGGACCCAGCAGTCTGACCCAGTAGGACTGTTCTTATATTCTTGTATGCCTAATTTTCAGTAATATATGGGCTGGTCAATTCCTAAGACGCTAAGAATAGCTTAGCTATTAGCTAAGAACAGCTTGGAGCTGTTCCCTCCAAACAGACCTGTGCTGCAGCCTCCTCTTCCTCCTCCTCCTCCTCCTCCTCCTCTGTCCCTGAGCGCTGGGCTCCCGGCTGCGCTAGCCCTTGAGGAGGGTGAGCAATCACCCCAGCACAGGGGCGCTTCCCGTACCAGAGGACACCAGGGGGTTTTGCAAGCTGGGAGGAGACCAGAGCCAGTAAGTGCTGTCTTCACAAGGTTCCCGTACAGAAGCTGGACAACAGACTCATACTTTCTCATGTTGCCTGTATTTTATAGGGGAGAGGACAAGCTTTTTGCCGAGATGCTTATTCCATTCCTGTCACATGCAGTGAGCACTTCGATCATATTCATTTTCACTGTGTAGAGTAAATCTTTGTGTCCCTTCTGAAGTCCGTTCTCAGAGACTGTCGCAGTCCCTTCTCTGGTGCTTTCTTTTAAATAACGAATAAACACAGAATTCAGAAAGATGCACTCCTGCCTCGGTCACCAGCCCTGTCCCAGTGATAACTCAGAGCTAGGCTTACTGGAAAGGCTCATAACCGTAGAAGCCAACTTGAAAAGTGCTGGTTCCTGAGCAGATAGTGATGAGCATCCCACTTTGCTGGGATGGGACTGGGCTGGCACAAGGACACCTCCCCTCCGGCTGTAAAAGCTGTCGCACAACGTCAGCTGCTTCGCCTGGCTAGGGGATGCCGGTACTGCCTGTGGGAGATAAAATGCAAGTATCGAGGGCACGATAACACACAAGAGTAAGCCACAAATTCTTCTTGTGAGCAGGTCACCTGAAGCTAATCTGCAAGCCTGTAGAAAACTACAAAAAATAATATCAGGGTTTGTGATGAGAAATACGTGTCAGAGGCTTAGAAATCTAATATCCCTCACGCTTCCTCTGTAAAGCGTTTTGTGAGGTTTCCGGGACTTGAAACCAGCCGCTGCTGCCGAATCTGCAGCCACAAGGGGCTCCCAAGTCATAAAACAGGCTGAAAAGCTGTTTATTGCATTAACTTCTTTGGATTTATAGGATTACTACAGTGAAGACTGGCTTGATGCTAAGCACTGTGCCCTCGTTCGACCAGCTACGGAGAGACCAGTCCCCGGTTGTTTCTCCCACGGAAGCAGATATCTCCGAGAACACCACAAGTGTAAGACTTCCTACTCCCGCCGTCTCTTACTGTCTCACCGCAGCACCTTCATTCACGTTCCTCTGTGCTGAGTGAAATGAGGGATTTCACACTCGGTCTACAAAGCTGTGAGACCCAAGCTCCAGGAGACAAAAGCCAGGATTACTTTGTAGAATGGCGCTACAGCTTAGGATGGAAATTGGGATCTGGCAAAAGGAGTAAGGTTAGAGCTATAAAGGTCAAAAAAAAAGACCCTACCTCTAAATTGCACCTGGAGACGTGCTAACAGCCCATGTGGCACAGCTCATTGTGAAAGACTCCTCCGGACCAGGTCCTCATTAATAAGCCAGCCGCTGCCTTTTGCAGTCACTGCATTTTCCAAGTGTCCTCAAAGCTCGTACCGCTGTAGATTCGCTGTCGCTCCACTGATACGCAGTACAGATGGTTTCCCCAGAGCGTGAGCCAGATTCTGCCTCATTTCCTTTTTTCTTTTTTTAAACCTTTTCTTCTTCGTTTCCTATTCCTTCAGATTGATGCGCTTTCACTCCCGTTCTGTTTGCAGCTTCTATGAATCACCCTCTGCTCCTAGTTACAGTGGTGAAAACCCGGCGTTCTTGGGTTTACACAAACATCGCCGGTCAGAAAGTGCTCTCCTGGCTGCTGAGCTGGGTTATTGGGGTTTGCCGTCACCAGCCAGGCCCTCGATTGCAAGCTACTGCCCCAGCAACACTACTTACTTCAGTGCGGTTGGCAGGGCTGCACATGCGACGACTCCCTAACGTCAGGTACCTCAGCTAACACAGATCGCGCAGATCTGCGCGTTCTGTTACGCCGGCAGATCTGTGGCAAGAACATCCAGTGGGAGACGGCGACGAGCGGCTTGAACAGTAACCTCTTACCCAGCTGCAGCTGGAGCAGCACGTCTGGCTATAGCCTCTGCTGGTCTGTTTCCCTTTTGTTCTGCTTCTGTTGTTTGCCAGTTATTTCCCTCGTTACTTAAAAAGAAGTTCCGAACATCATTCTTTCTTTCAGCTCCTTCTTTTCTTCAGATGTACAGCCACAGAAATGGGGTTAGTGAGAGAGACATGAAAATTTGCAGGAACACACACACACACACACACACACACACACACGCGCGCGCGCACTTCTTCTCACATTTGTGTTCCAGGTGTTCTTTATTCTGTAGACCAGTGGTTTACCAAAGGTTACACTAAGTTCAGTGTGGGATGGAGACCTCAGTCAGTTAAATGCCAGTTACTTCTATTAAATCAGACAGGCACATATTTTTAGTCCCTTAAGAATACACTGCCGGATCACAAATACTCGTATCATGAGCTCCTGTTAGCTCATTAGCAGCTCAGCAATTAAAACAGCTTTGCCCAGAGAGGGAAAAAACACTTTAAAAGTCTCCATTAATTAAGAAAGTACTTACATTATTTAACAACGAAAATAGCAACAAGTATCAAAAGGCCAGATGATGCCTCCAGTTACACCACATAAATGAGTTAAAAAAACGGAGACGAGCCAATTCTGTAAGCCGAGAGCAAAGCAGGCTGATAATGTTATGGCTCAAGGGGAACAACGGGCTTCATTAACTTCAGTGTTCTGCAGAGTCCCAGCTTTTTTCTGCTTCTAGCCCTAACTACATCGTTGTTCAACAGTTTCCTGACAGATTCAGCTCTTTCCCTTAACCCCATGTGTACTGCCAGGGCTCTTTACACAGAAAAATAATAGTTTACCAACCTATGCAACATTCATGAACTTTCAACCTCACTTTGCTTTACATCCACATATTACATCCCCTTATCAGATGACATACCCGTTAGAGGATGACTGCAAGAAGGGAATCTAGAGCGCCTGCATGTTGCTAAAGAGAGGGAGCCTTCCCCGGCCTCATATTCAATAGTCTTTTGCCATAAGTCTACTTAACCCGTGAAAATAGCAGTGGAAAATAGGAACCTTTTCCTCTAGTAAAAGAGTAAGCAAGAGCAGCAGGAGAACCTGAAATATCTACATTAATTTACAGGATGCACTGGCCTAGCGAGCTCACCACAGCTGTCTGTCCCTGCCTGTTTACGGTTCTTTGCAAGAGTGGTTGTCCCGAGGAACTACAGCTTCAGGGAGAAATACCAAATGAAGATGTATATCGGAGTTCACACTCATTAGAGCTCTTGCTTCAGGCTCTCAAGGAGGTGACATTGCATCAATTTCGTATTTTAAAGCGTTTCTGCTTCCTTTAACGCTTCTTGTAAGGGCGTTGAAAGGGAAACTTGCCCTTTCTTTTTACGAAAATTTAGATTCTGATGTAATCTCTTGTGGCACCATGAGCTGGAGCCCAAACTACCTGCATTAAATTGCCTGGCTGTAAAATTACTGAATGGGTTACAGTATTCCCTAAATGTTCCTACAGAGAAACAGCACAAGAGCTGATGTTGTTGCGAGTCATCAAAACAGTGCAGGAATTGTGGGACTGGAGAAAGGCTCTTTTCTGCATCGCGCTGTGCCTGCAAAAGGCCAGCCCAAATGCTTCTGAAGCATTTCAGCTGGGGGAACCCGGACTGGACAACCACGGAGTAACCTGTTCCCGGGGGGCCGTTTCGGTCACTGGCCTGTCATGCTCTGCAGCAACGTGGGCGTGGAAAGCCTGAAGAGTCATGCCAGTATAAAAACCCAAAGCTTTCTTTGCAGCATGACTGCAGTGGCTTTCACTGCCCAGCTGGCACTCAGAGCGTGCTCACAGGTGTCGGGAGGACAAGCTGCCTGCCTCGTTCAGCAAAGCAGGAGAGCAAAGGTTTCTAGGGGCACAATTTTCACTCGCCTTTGTTTTTTGCCTGATGCTCACCAATGCTGTCCTCCATCAAGGAAAAAATCTGTCTTAGGGCCACCAGAAGTATGCTTTTTACTTTTTTGAAATAGAAGGTCTCTCTAGCTCTTTCAGATTTACAGCCAGTATTAACGAGTGCTGACAGTCTGACTTAGCCAAAACCGGTGTTGAGATTCTTAAACTATCGTCTTTATTTTCCGTTGCATTGCTCAGGGTGATTTCCGTTCAATTATTTCTAGGCTGTGGGTTAAAGAACTTGCGAGGGGTACGTATCAGCCAAAATGTGTATTGCTCATTGTCTAACAAAAGAAATAGCAGCTATTCGGGTGGGGAAATAATTGCTTTTAATATTTTACAGAACGGAATAGCTCAAACTCTTTTAGTATTTTGCACTTGTAGAAGCTTTGAAATAATTGTTTCCCTCTGCAGAAAAACTTTGATATTTGTCTATGTTTTGTTATTCACTAGGAAGGAATTATTGTTAGTTTTTTTAAGAGTTTATTTTATAATATGGCTCCAGGTACGTTTTCTGTAAGGGTGCTGCTCTATTTTTGCAAAAATAATTTGGAGTCAGAGTTGATAGCCAATCTACATGCCAGACAAAGAAAACAGATGTAGGTAACATATACAAATAACTCATTCAGTGACTTGAATTATGTACCTTAAAGGTTGCATCTCTACGTAGTGTTTCTCATGGTTCGACTCAGTTTTCAGGTAGCTCTCACTGGACAGAGCAAATCCTCCACTGGTTGGATTCACTAGGCCTAGCTCAGCTTCAGTGAGGAGAGTTTAAACAGCATCATAAGAAAACAGTTTGCCAGTTGGATACAACAGAAAGTATGATGTGAATTAATTGTGAAAAAATAAAGAGTGAGCACCAGCAGATAGCAAATGTGAAAATAGTCTCTGCGTGTCTCTCACTTATTAATATGAACTACTAGATCAGGAGAATATGATTGAATACATTTGACACCTTTTAGTCCTTATTTAATTAAATCACTTTTTTAAAAGCTCACTATATGTTCTCAGATTCTCATGTAGCTCCTGCATGAGTTCTGATAAGTCCCAGTTCATAGACAACTTATTAAGGTTAGTCTTGCTCTTGCCGAAAGCTTCAGCACTTGTTAAAAAATATTCTGGTAGATAATCTCTAGCTGTGGGAAGCTGTACGCTCTCTGAAGCGTCTTCTATGGTAGTTAGTGTCTGTTGCAATTGGTGTGCCCATCAGCACTGCATTTGTTTTTCTTGCCCAGGTGCAACTTTTTCCAATGTGTACCTTGACTGAGGTACAGGGAAAATTTTTTTCCTGAGACACTGGGGAAAAAAGCACCCATTTTTGGAAGCATTTAGATCTAGGTGATCAAAACTGGCCAGCGAACTATATAACCACGATTCTTCTCCCTCACTCTTTGTTATATAGTATTTCTAGTGCTCAGACTGGAACTTGTGCAATCAGAGCTGGAGGAATGCGCTTTTGAAACGCCATATGGGATGGCCCAAAGCCCTTTTGACACAGCACATGAAATAAAAGGATTTTATTCTTCCAAGAAACAGCAGAACTACCTTGATTTGCAAATCCTGCACATCACCCCAGCTTTCCTCTTGCAGGAGGATCACGGATACCCTTGTCTTGCCCCATTACAGGGTTGGGACGCGGCCAGATCCAAGAGCTCTGCAGCTCCCCAGGATCGCTCGGGGGGGGATGCTGCTGTAAGGGTGCTGAGGCAGTGGGTGCTACTGAACCACCCCACAGTCCCTCCTTGCTCGTGGGGGACCTGCAGGTCCCAGGTAGGCCGTGGCCGGCAAGGAAGCAGCGTGCCTTAAGTAGCTCGAGTTTAAAAAAAAAAAAAAAAAGAGTTTTCAAAAACTGTTCTGTCATTTGATAAATCATTTGAATCAAAAGAGTGATCAGTTTTATCATCTGACAAATGCAATATCATTTGATATGCATCAGTCTTATCATTTGATAGATCATAAATCAAAACGCATATGATCAGAAATGTTGTAAGAGGTTACCATTCTTTGGAAGCGTTGTTATCTCACTTCGACAAATCTTGTGATTTTTAGAGATACCACTTTTTAGGGATATTCACTTCACCTAGTGAATTATTTTTCCTGTAAATTGTCATAGAACGAAGCCACATATTTCCCTGGTTTTCAGTGTCGTACTGTTTCTCACTCCGATTACTTCTGGTGTTTTCAGCACTGATTGCTTTAAGAAAACAGTGGTTGTACCTTTGGTCCAAGAGAAGCACCAAGGGTGGTAAGGAGAAAAAATGTGTTTTATTAGGAGACCTGGAAAAACAGATATCTTTCAGATGATTAAAAAATGGCTGAGTATTTTAGTGAAACAATGCTTCAGGTCTCCCATGAGATCATAGGATGACTTGAAATAAAGCTGTGCTTTTGGTCATTCATGAATTCAAACAGCATAAAGAGGCTTTAAGCGGTCCTAACACAGTAGCCCCCATCACCCCAAATGTTCTTTTTCCACTTGCAGGATGATTATTATCCTTTTTACTCCTCAATGTACATTCACCTGTTACCTGATATCCTTTCCCCATGGCTCTATCCTCTTTACCTAATTTTCTTCCTTCTATAGATTAAAAATAAGCACGGCCCTTATATGTGACTTCCCTCTGCTTTATAGAATTAGTCTGGTAAAAGCATACTTAATCACGTGTGCAATAAACTGTTTTTAAGGAACATTATTTCTCTTTACGTTTTTTAAATGGTGTTCATAAATGTACCCACTGTACTGCTTTAATTCCTCTTGCCTTTATTCTCCCCTCAGCAGTCCTATTCAGCTCTCAGCTCAGCAGGTTTTCTTAGCACGGCTTGGTTTGGCTGCCTATCACACTGCGTAACACAACGTACTACTGCCCATCGACAGCCTTGGACCTACATTTACATTTTGAAATCCTGAACTTCTCAGAGGTACAGAATGACGTTCGCTAAGGTAGATGTCAGTAGGGACTGAAGATTTCTGTCTACAGAAAAGCAGCAGCACCAATTTAAATGGCTCGTGCACTGTCGTAGCCATTGTCCCTCAGCCCTGAACTGACCGGTAGGAATTTGCAGCTCAGGAACTGCATGATAACTTTTGATTTTCCCAAGGTGACCGTCCCACGGCCAGCTCCAGGAACCATCCAGTCTCTCGACCTTTACAAGGGCAAACGGCTCATGGAGACGTGACTTTCAACTCTAGGAATATGGTATTTTGAACCGCTGCCTTTCTTGCCTGTTCAGATTGTTTCCCCTATCCATTAAATGTACCTCCATTAATCAGCAAAAGACACAGGATGACAAATGGTTATTTACCCTCCTGCTTCTTTTGCAGAAGCAAGTCCATTTGTCTTATGCTTACGGACTCTGAGAAGCTCCATGAAACGTTGACACACGCTGTGATAGAGAACTGCAGCACTTCTGTTAGCTGGGTTACTGTTTCTGCATTTCAGATTGAGAGGATCAGTTTAAGATTAATTTAGCTAAGAGATTAATTGAGCTAAGATTTTGAACTACTGCAGGCAAAATACAGGACATTTTGAAGCGAGCTGTGTTCAGAATGCCTGAGCACGAAGGAAAACGGAAATAATGTACTACAGAGGTTTCCCACGTTTTGACAACACAAAATTGACCACCCACGATGATCAGTAGAAATGAGTATATGAGGCAATAGGTGTCTGCAGTACTTTACAGGGGAGTCTGAAAAAAATCACTTGACATTCTAAGGTTTTCTCCGTCTGATCCAACTTCTCCACATCCTGTTCTGCAGAGCTCTGCCGTCTGTGGTGTCACAAGAGCCCGCAATGAAAACATGTTATAAACATAATACAGATGACTATCAAAATAAAAAACTGGATGGACTACATTGTCCTGCTTTCCATAGCTGCAAATGGAACAGACGGCAGGCCCAAACGTCCATAAACTCCCTGACACACACAGATCAGGTTAAGACTGTTTTTTGGACCAGTCTCTGACTAGAGAGAGCTTTTTTGGCCAAGAAGTCATACAAGAATTCATTTAGCAGTTTGAATTTTAAATGAAATTTTCATTTTGTTTCCATTGTCTAAGATTTTGCTAAAGTAAAACGACAGCTCCTTGGAACTATTTGGGTAGCGTGTAACCTGGGCTTATTTTGAGAAGTAGAAGTTAGCTGGTGATCTGTGTTAATAACCTTTTAGGAAGCTCTCTAAGTTAAAGATTTTTTCTGCGCAGAACTGCCCAAAGGAAGCAGACTGCTTTTAAAAGAACTGCGCACCACCAGGAAAATGCTTATGCTCAGATCACAACGCTTGGGTTATGCGAGAAGACAGATTTAAAGCTTTGAGTCATGTGAAGAGGCTCTATGCCCCTGCGTGGTTCCTTCTTGCCTGGCGTATTTGTGAAGAGTGAAAACTATGTAGCCTAACCACAAAAACATTAGGAGGCATTTATTTATTCAGGATTACCAGGTACATTTCCTTTTGGAAATGGACGTGTCCAGAAGGTCAGAAACTTGGGAAGAAGGTATGATAGACGGTCAAGTGTCTTTGCAAGAAGCTCTGCCCCGTCTTCCTGAGCAAGCTCTGCCCCGTCTTCCTGACGCTCTGCATTTACGCTGTGATGGTATTCATTAAAAGGAAATCAAAAAGGAGGTCGTGTATTGCACCGTGCTGCAGAGGTGACACAAGTTAGCCTTGCAAGAGGCAGAGCATACGCAAGCTTGCAGCAGCAGAAGCTCTGCAGATACCGTACGCTCTTCCTCTTCTAGGAGACAATCTTATATCTGACAGTAAATACAAATGCCCTCCCCCTCAGCTCCTCCTCCGTATCTGCCCTCCTAGCATAAGTTCTCTTCTTCCTTTCTAGCTTTTTCGCTAATTATAAAATTCTTCTCGTATCTTCATAAAAAACAAAAGCCTCTGTCATGTACAAAGCTGATCTGCCTCAATGCCTTCTCCACGAAACTTAAAGGCCATCAGGACAATGTTAGAAATTTAGAAAGTTTTGAAAAATAGCTTTGACAATTATAATGCAACTGCAATGTAATACTTAATTGTCTGATATCTTCCCCAGGGCTCCCTGCTCAGGACATACTTGGCAGATGAGATACAATACAGTAAACAGATCTTTCCAAAGAGATCTTGTGCATGATGAACCCTGAGAAATTACTTACATATTCAGCGTGATGTATCTGCTAGCTGTCTTGCTCCTAGTTTACATTTGTTCACTTTAACAATTGTTAATTTCTTTAACGGGAAGGATGGTTATGCTTTCTCCTCCCCCAGTTTTTCCAGGACTGAGCAGGATTCGGTGTGGAATACCCCAAAAGCGATTTAATGCTTTGAGCCCCAGAGGATGATTTCAGAGGATGCTGCTGGCTGTGGGGCCTCCTGCTCTCTTCAGGATACGTGGCCGAGGGGCAGTGAGTCAAGCAGGCTTTTGTCTTACTTCTCTCCTTGCTGACTGTCAAAGGTATTTTTAGCAATATGTCTCTCTGGCCCTGCCAACTTCATTCTTAGTGAGATCCTGATAAATGCTGGCTGTTGCTCCGGGACGGCATTTTCTGCTTTCAGGATGATACTGCTTGTCTGCCAGAGCCTGGCTAAGGGGAGATGCATCATGCTCTCTCAATGGCAGGTTGACAGTTTTCTAAGCACTTCTTGAACCTGGTTCTGACAGAGCTTACCAGTGGGACAGCTTACACCGCTCCTGCCAGCGAGGAGAATCCACCGCGCTTCTTGTGCCCTGGACCAGACCTCTCACGGGCACTCAGCTTCCACACAGCAAAGCCCTGCTGCTTTCCCCTGGGCCGGCCAATAGTAAGGTCATAGCCAGAGCAGGACGAGAAGGGTATGCACCCTTGGGGCATCAGAGGAGGCAAGTATGCCGGAAATTTAATTCCTGCTGGTGCTGCTGCCCACACAGCAGGCTGAGCAGGCAGTAACGGCAGCAAAAAAATGGGAACAGCTAGGGGCTAGAAAGAGGGAGGGGAGAAAGAAGGGAACATGGGGGATGTGCAAATGCCACATCTTCCCCACGCTCCATCCACCCTTACATCTTCCCACCGCAGGTGAAAGTGGGGTGAATTATGGTGCATCCAGGCTACATAGCCCGAGTGTGGCTCGCTCTAGCTGGCTGCTTTTTCAGCTCCCTGCCCAGCCAAGGACGCAATACACCCTTCCTGCCACCACGTGCTCGTGCTGATGTCCAGGCTGAGCTGAGGGACACAACCGGCTGGGTCAGGCAGCCTGTGACAAAGGCGCCCTCCCCAGGAGGGCAGTGTGGTTTCATCCCAACTCTTTCACAAGGCTTGGGTATTGTACTTAGTTCAAGAAATGGACAAAGTGGAAAACGGTAATTATTAGAACGTGAGGAGAAGCAGTTTAGTATCGAGAAGTAACCACTAAGGGCAGCTCAGGTCAACTTTGTTTTAGTTAGACTAGTTAGAAGTTATGGGATCCAAAAACATCAGCGACGCAAGACAGAGAAGAACTGGGGCCTCCATGGGCAGAGGGTGAGGAGAAACAACTCAAGTACCGAGTAGCTGACAAACATGCATTTTGTCTTATTTAAGTTGAGATATGATGTTATGATCGTATCCAAATACCTCACACAGTTTGAACTATCTTATAGCCTTGAGTAAGAGAGTGAAAGAGGGATCTGGCACCATGACTGTACCCCAGTGGCCTTGATCCTATGTTCACGCAAAAGTTCCCATCCACAAATTTCCAAATACTTCCTGAAATACAGTCATGGAATTTGGATAAGGTAAGAATTTGTCCAAATAGGTAATTTCTTTGACATAATTCCCTTGACATCTCTTTGACATAACCTCTACTCTTGATTTTATGTGCCTACCTTCTTTCTTTTACATTTGCCTTTATTTTCTTTCGGTATTCACAGAATCATAATTTGCATATATCACTGCAGTGCATGACTGCCAATGTCACATCTGCATTGCACTGTTCTTTATTTACCCATTCTGTTGCATGATTAGACAGCAGAGTACAATTTTTTTTCCATCCGTTACCATGAAAACCTCATCTCTGGGGATGATTTCCTGAACTCTTAAGTTTCCAACAAGTGCCTGGAGGTTAACGCGGGAACTAGCAGGGGCTCCAATGGTTCCTGCCCTAATGCATTATAAACAGATGGGCTTCCAGGGGTGGGGAATTACCCAGTCCATCTAGCTATTTAAAACTTACAGGCTTACTACAGAGTTCATTTCATTCCTTTTTTTTCTCTGCTAGGCTTCCAGTGCATCAGTGCTGCTGTCCTGCGTGCAGAGGTTCTTTCTGCCGGGCGGCTTTATATCTTGAATCACAATGAAAGTCTTCAAAAACTGTTTTACTGACCTTTTCTAAGCCAGGACTGCAGTGTGCTTCCCCCGTTTGCTCATCAGGTGAGGAGCATCAGGTGCCATCAGGTGCTATCAGCTAGTGGCACCTTAAGAGTCTTTCAGAGCTGAAGGAAACGTGTACACCCTTAGCTAATCTCTAAACGATCAAACCGTACCTGGTAATTTCCTGGGACATGGTGGATCTCACAAATTCCTCAGCAGAGCAGTCATTTCCCCTTGCTGAGGCTGCAGCTGCAATAAACCCTCCTGGGATTAACTTTCCATGGGTGGAGCTCCCCAGCCTCAGCTCTTTCTGCTGGACAAAGACCCAGAAGCAACCTGCAGTAACGAACACCTGCAGAAAGAGCACTGAATCCTCTCCAAAAATCTATATAATCTCTATATTTCTGGATTGTGTTTTCCTTGCCAAAATTCTCATAGCTTCAGTGCTACGACTCTGGCTCCTGGGCTGTTTGCAGAGATGTGTTAACTACATTTTCTGTAACATTCATCATGGGCTGCTGCCAGCTCTGTTGTTTTTGCCTACCGGCACAGATGTTCACTGAGCTTATCAGGAAAGTAATTATTACTTCCTGGCTGCTCTCTGTTTGCTTATGTCAAACCCTTCTTGTATACTGAGTCCTTCCTTTAATCTTTTATCAGTCATACTGGGGAGATTGACTACCTGCCGAATTTGGATTTGTCTCTATTTGACAATGCCACGTGTCCTTTGCTGTAAGATTGCTGCAAATCCATGGACGGGTTACTTGCATGGAAAGGTAGGTCCAGGAAGGAGATTCTAGAGTCTCCTTGCCTTACTATGAAGCTTTCCATGTCAAAATGTACTGGTATGCCATAGTCTTTGCTCCAGAAGGCATGTTTGGCCCTGGGTTACAAGGGCGTACCCCAGAGCGTTTTAGCTAAAAACCATCTCAGAATGGGATCCAGTATCCCAACTCTGCATTCGGATCTTATACCTACTCCTTCATCAAGCTCATCCCTGTTGGCAGGCAATATACCTCTTCCGACTACTAACGCGCATCTGCGTTGCAGAGCACAGATTGCGGGGAAATCGCGGTACCTGCGCGCCTGTGTAGTCACCACCTGAGCTGTCACGGGCTTAGGAGCAGTGGAAATGTTAGCTGCAAGGCATTTAGCTCCCTGCCTGCAGCCTCCTGCTTGTCAAAGGGAGTTAAGTATTTGCAAAAGCAAGTCTACACTATAGGACTAAAAGAGGAGATGGCAGAAGGTACCTTCAGGTAACGCTTCTTTCTGTACGCCCAAAGCTATCTCAGCGTTCGCTGCCTTCCCCAGTTTTGCCTGTGGCTGCTGTAATCTCACCTGCTTCACAGTTTGCTGTCACGCCCGGAGAAGCAAGCAAATCAAAGAGAAGCAGCAGAGCTCTGGGAACCGCAGGTTACAAAGTTGGAAGTCTGGGTCACATAAAAGATTGGGCAAAGCAGGTCAAGGAAAAGGGGAGGAAGAAGGGGAGAAATGCAATCATTAGTTTGGCATCTGTGACTGACTTTCATATGCAAAAAGCAGGGTCAGGACTTCTACCACAAGCAGTCTGCTGAGTGCCAGGATATGTGCACTTAAGCATTGACCAACTTCCCTTGAGCTCAGGACTAAAGCTAGAGTCCTTTCTGGGTGGATGCTGATCTTTCTGAGGCCCTTGTTGGAAGAGGTGACGTTGCGTTGGGGCAGTGAAGCTTCTGTTTCGCAGGGCTGGAGGGTGCTGGGGCTTCTCTCTGAGCTCTTGGTGGGGTTGCAGTGAAAGGTCTTACCGTTGTGAGCCATCGCTGTGGTGAGTCCTGCCCCTGTGCACAGGCCCTTTCTGGCTTGGATAGAGAACTGTTGTTTCTTTGTTTTCCCTCTGCCTCCAGTTGAGCCTATCCTTGGGTTTTGGCAGAAACCTCGCAGCAATCAGGCTTGCTAATTTTGGCAGGACCACACAGAGCTTGCACATAGCCCGCTTCCTGCTTGCCCAGTTTTTTTTTTTTTTTTTTTTTTCATCAGATCATGTCAAACTGGCTGTTCTCAGATCTTTCAAGGACAAAGTGGCAAGGCAGGAGGCTACGACGTGTTGAAACTTTTCCACGGCTGAGTATAACTGGGCCACAGAGTAAGTGCAGCTTTTATAGCCAGGCTTCATTTTCAGGTTTTTAATCTGAACTGCAGCATTAGTAATGTTTTGAGGATAATGACCTTTAGTGTTTTATTAGAAAGCTTTGCTTGGAACAGGGAAGGGATTTCTTTCATTTCTCCATTGCTGTGTAAATGTTGTAAAGTGTGGTCTTTTATAAATACATCAGCAGGAAAGTTTATGGAGAATAAGGGTCATTTTCACAAGTTTCTTCCAGAATATATAAAGAGTGTATTCCTAGCAACAAAAGAAGGAGGAAGAAAAGCACTGAGTACAGAGAATTGAGTTATATAAGAAGTCTATCTTAATGTCAAATAAAAAATAATAATGTTTTATATTTGTAAAAGGTCTTTTGACTGCCACTAGTGTTTATTTTAGATTATCTTAGCCGACAGAAGCAGTACTGTTTTAAATATAACTTACTTCTATCCAAATACTTGACTGCTTAGGGCCAGGCGATAAGGAATGTTGAGAATGTGCTGTGTCCCTATGACCGCCAATAAAATTAAAAGACGTTTAACTATTTGCAGAAACTGGACCCTGAACTACTGTCCGCATGAAAATTTGCTCCGGTTTTTCTTTTCAGCTTGAGGATGGATCATCCGCAGGTACCTCCACTGGCTTAAAGAGTGCCAGCAACAATGCAGTATAGTTAAAAAATAAGACTTATTGTGCTTCTCATAATGAGACTTCTCCTGGAAGCATACTACACTGATCTTGTAACAAGTTTGAGACCAGAAGTGGTAGCCTGGGTGCGTGACAGGGCATGCTGTTGACTCCAGAAACCTGGAGCAAGGTCTGAGCACTTCCTGTTGCTGCTCTCCAGCCTTTGGTGCTCTGCCAAGTGCAGGATCCTCAGGGTGAACGCTGGCAGCAAGATATCCTGCCTTGGCTTGGTGCTTCTGGGTTAGAAATGGACGTCCGGTGGCTACGGTACTGTCTCCTGCAGCAGCAGCAGCCCTAATTGCATCTCTTCACCAGCAATTCCCCTTGGATGGAGGGTTTCAGTGCTGGAAAGAGGGGGCACTCCCGCAGCACCCACTCTTCTCCAAGGAGTCAGAGAAATGCTCCGTGTATCTCGTCCTTCAGTGTCCAGCCCTGTCCTTCTGCAGCAAGCTGATCCTCCTTCCAGAAGACCATGTCATCTGCTTTAGTTACCTTCGGAGTTCAAGTTCTGCCTTGACATCCTCTAGATGTTGTGGCCTGGGGAAATCTCTTCAACTTCTCCCGCACCTCCTGCCGCCCGCTGCAGCTAGCTGTACTCTGAATAGAGGGTGACCAACTCTCACTTTAACCAACTGTATGCTTTATAATACAGTTGCTAGCAATTCATGTCTCAGGGGAAAGGAATCACAGTCCAGAAAGGACGACGTAAAACGTCAAATAAAAATGAATAGGATTTGAACTGCAAGTCTTCCCTGTGTGGCTTATCTGTTCAACTTTGCCGCACGACAAATTACTAAGGACGGTGATCTGTAAGTAGACAAACTGTCAGGTGAAAAAAAAAAAAGCAAGTTTTCCGTAGTTTAGGCCTGAATTCAAAAAATGCTACTTGCGTGGGCAGCGCTAATTCCAACACTTCCTGACTTTGGGGTTTTATAATCTGAATATTCTTCTAAATAGATATTTTAAGTTTAGGGTCCTGAAATGCCTGTCCTTTTCTTAAGAAGAGATCATGTGAAACACTATTGATAATACCTCGAGCCACAGGTAGAGCTTCACTGTAACTCCCTAGCACAGGGTTTTTCTACCCCTTGAAAAGCCAGATCAAGTTGTAGTTGAGGGTGGGTGGCTGCTCAGAGAAATAAGGGAAAAGGAGTAGTCTAGAGCAAAGACGCAGGATGAAGTAGTGACCATCTTTCTATTAGTTTGTTCATGGATCGCCCCAAACAGAAATCCTTCAGTGACACAATTTTCTCTACACTTTGCCTATGGGAGTCCTTCTCAATGCAAGAATGACCTCCGACAGCACCCTGGGGTATTGGTGTGATGGAAAAGGAGCTGACGGGGAGAATGAACCCTTTGTGTCTGCCTCTGAAAAAGTGCCTGGTTTTTCGCTGTGACTGGATATCTCCTAAATCCCTTTGGGCTGAATAGAGAATCAGGTATGTCACTTAGGGGAAAGTGACACTGACGTACGAAAAACTGAGCTCTGAAAACTGCGTATGGCATTACAAGCATTTTTGGTTTGATTTCTGTGGGTAGTGGGGGTTTTTTTTGGTTTTTTTTTTTTGCTTGACTGAATCCTTCAGTAAGTGGTGGGGCACAGCTATATCCGACCTGTTAGAAGTGGCTCTCATAGCTGTATTTTTCCATACTGGAACAAGTGCATCATTGACTATAGCTGTCATGGAGCTAAAAGGATGAGACTGCCTCCAAAGACATACACAAAGCAGGCGATTCAGACAAATGTAGCTGTTGAACGAACAAGTTATTTCCATCCTGAATGCCTGTTTTTGTGACTGTAGTTTTCCACAGTTGGAACAGGCTAATCGGTGAACAACACACTGAAGAAGCTGGTAGTTTCATTTTCTGGCCGAAATCAAATGGAAGTATACAGCCTCCAAGTCCCACCAGGGAAGATAACAGAGTTGAGCTCCTTCACTTATGTTTTGGGTGTGCTTAGGAATTTGCCTTTTACTGCCCTCCCCTTCGGAGAAGGAGCAGCCTCACAACGTGGATTCTGGGCTGGGTCCCCTCCTTGTTTCGTCACGGCCTTTCTGGGCGATGCGGTAAAGAAGACGGACCGTTTCACACTCGAAAGGGAGATGTTCCTGATCTTCCCCGCAGGTGTTGCCGAGACGGTTCTTTTCTGTGTTGCTTAGAAATTGTTTTGAGGAGACTTCTAGTGCGCACAAACCGTTATGAATTCACTAAGACTAGCATGGACTTAGGAGGAGGTGTCCTTCGACGTTTGCAAAGAGACGGAGAACACAACGGTTTTAGCAGGACCGCTTTTATAGTATCAGCTGATATTCAGCTAAACAAAACCCCTGGCTGGGAAGACTTCCCTGACAGACTTCTCTGAAATTTATCTATCAGTGACCTGACGCGGACTCTCCAGGCGCTGCTCTTGTTTTGATGTCACGCTTTGGTTATAGCTTTCACCATTTAAAAAGCAAAGTAGGTTTATTAACCGTCCAACACAAAACGGGAAGCATGTGCTGTAGCAGAGCACAAGTACCTAAGATGCTCTTTGTCCTCAGGGGCTTAAAGGCAAAGGAGGGGGGCAACGCAGAAAATAGAGGAGGCAAAATTGTTATTAAAATTATTTGTGGTGCGCATTACATCATGACAGCTTGTGTAATTATGGAGATTAGCAGTCCTGCCTGCTGAGAATGACTGACGGTGCCCCCCGAAGACCACCACTGCTGCTCATACACTTGCCAGACATAACAACTGGAGTAGCAACCATCTTCTCAAGCTGGATTGCTGTTCCAATCCAGCACTTGCTGGTGGCATATCCTGAAAGCATCAAGCAGCTTCTGTGATAGAAACTAGCCTTTATGCTTTCTTTGTTTTTATTCTTCCTTGGTGTACGCGTATGAGCAGGGCGAAGAGACACTTTAATTGCTAAAACCCTCTCACAGAAGTAAGGTAAGACCAAACTCAGGCACTTCAGTTCATTTCCTTTGTGCAAATGCTTCATGTGACAGCTTAGGTCTGTCTCAGGCTCTTTCCCTCCACTTCCCTCCCCGTTCCCCAGGCCCCCTGCCTTACTCCGTGTTCAGTTAACGGCGGTGCTTCTTCCTTGTTCAGTATCTGATTTTCAAATGAACAATTTGCCCTGGTCTTCTCATAGTATTTATCACAACTGTATCCAGTGCTCTGTGAGGAGTGAATACGATTTCGGAGAAGTCCCGTGAAGTCATAGGACCAGAATTGCCCTTCTATTAGCAGTGGAGAAATTCAAAGCCCAGGAAAGGCAGGGAAGTGACAGCCACCCCGTGTTCCAAGTTTCGCTGTTGCGGATGTCCCACCTGGCCTAGGCACTGCAGAAGGGCCTGGGGGCAATGACAGCAACGCTAGAGTTAGTTAAAAAGAAAGACCACACTCTTCCTTTTTTCACAACCAGAATCACCAGACAGAGCAGGCGCACATGAAACCGCAGACAAAATACACACGGCATACTCTTTTTCTTGTTGTCATCCCTGACTCGAGCGATTTGGACCGCAGTCAAAGCAGACATGAGCTGTACCATGCCTGTGCTGCTGCTGTGATGCCCTTGGCACCACCAAGAATCAAATTCGGGGTGTGATGTTTTCATCAGTGCAAAACTTGCATGTGTGAACCCAGGCTCACACTTCATCTAGCATAGGGTTTATGCTAAGCCTTTGACCAGAAGTAAGTTTTTATTCTTGCATATGAAGGGAAAATAAAACAGCATTACAGTCTTGAATTCCCTAGCTTCCTAGAAGCTGCCGCCCAGAATACTGCAACGTATCAGTGGTGCAGAATACCAGCTGTCTGAGGCTGCAGGGATGTTTTGGGAATTAACCCTCATGGTAGTGCCAGAGAAACTGGCAGTAAATCTTGTGTTGAGGGGCATCCTCCGTAAAGGTGGACTTTTGATGAATTCATGCCTCTTGCTCGATCTTCCAAGTTTCAGCACTTCACGACCAGATTTCGTCTTAAACATTAAAGCAGAAATATTCTTCCGCACTGTATTTTTTCAGTATTGCCACTGCTTTCACACCGTGCCTTTCAAACCAAGATGCTGACAAAGTCCCTTTGTAGCAATTAACGCTGCAGTCATGTAGACAACAGCTGTTGATCATTCTTCGGTCTTTCATATGGTGGCGCAAATCTGTTGTCTGTTTGCCTTAATCAATTACTCAAGATTTGTGGTAGTACAAGTGAAAGCAGGACCTGATGTTTAAATGTCTTACGTGTTATGAAGTAGTCTGGTAAAAAGTAAAAATTTTGTGATATATTTATTTCGAGTGAAAAACTAGAAGCAAGATTTTAGGCTCCAGAGTTGGCACGTGTATGTTCTGCAGTAAAAGAATAAAGCCACCTTGCTCTTATCTTTTTTTTTTTTTTTTCCATAAAAGATAGGAAAATCTAATGCTTCTTTTCAAAACCCCCAAGCTATAAGACTTCTGGACTCCAGATCAGTATGTTCACTTAACATGCAGTGAGCTAGACCTGAAAGGGCACGAGGTAGCACTGAATCATTACGTATTCCAGATAATTAAGGGTTGAGGGAAAAAAAAGTCAAGCCTATTTTTAGCTTTGAAATTTACGGCCGTGATAGCATCTGGCCCAGCGAAAGTGATCTGATCAAAAAGCTGAGAGGCAAAGGTGTCTATCCTTCATGCATTTTTAAAACCGTACAAGCCAAGACGTTGGAGCTTTAGGGAGGAAGTTAATCTTACCTTCAACTCAAAGATTTACTGAAGCCCGTGGCAAAGAATTTAAATGTTAACAGATCAATTTCTCTTGCAGAAATACAATTCTGCCGCTTCTCTTACATTTGTTATTAACTTACAGGCAGGGCCCTGCCAAACGGGCAATTCAGGATGGGAGCAAAGCAGTTTATCTTTGTATAATAAGAACACGTGAAGCCATATACCCATTAAGAGCTTCTGCGTGGCCTCAGATATTAGGCCACTTCAGTAGCTAAAGACGGTCAAGTCACTGAGACTCTTTCCTCCCCCTTTCCCCAACCTGCGGGGAAGAAACTGCTCGAGCACTTCAGAAAGAGTTATGTCTGTGTATGAGGTTGTATGTCAGGATGCCTTTTTAAGGAAAAGCTAATTCAAAGAATGTTTGAGCATGCTGAGAGCTGCGGTCGCTTTGCTGCATCGTAAAATAAGTGCCATAATCCAAACCGATTTCCCAGGATAGTTCCGTCCCCTGCCGTTTTGCTCCCTCCCCTGGGTAGAAAGTCTCGTTATTTTAGTAGAAGATAGTTTTCCCCGGGAGCCATGGCCATAAAATTACATGACCTTCTAGGTAGCGGGAATACTAGGTTCAACACATGGATAGAAAACGCTGGCTCCACTTCTATTCAAACGGAGTTTCTGGGGCTTGTTGCTCGTACGGACTTGGAGACCTGCACTGCTAAATAGTAGCTGCCACATTATCTACCGGATGGAGCTTTCTGAAAGCCTTACTAAACACATCGTTTTCCCTTCATTAGTGTAGAGTAAGTGGGAAACCCAGCTATGCTCAGAAACCAGGTTAAAAAAAAAAAAATCTCAAGTGAGAAGATCTTTTCACCCCGCAGATGCCTGCAGGTTGGCCGGCCTGACGTTCCCAGGCTGCGCGGCAGCCGCAGGGAGCGGTCGGCACCAGTTTCCCACGTTCTGCACAAAAGACGCAGAAGAAAGGCATCAGTGAGGCTGGTAACAGCTAGTGCGCCAGAAAAGCTGTTTGTCACGCTAGTAGTCTTAAAACTGATGATACTGTTTCTCTGCTACCATAGCAGTTTACCTTCTGTTCGGCTTTGTTTCGTCTGATTTCAGTGGTGTTGGAAGACTTTTTGTTGCCTAGATCCTCAGCAAACTGAATGCCGGTGAACAAGTTTTCCCTATCTGTATTTCTTCCCATCTTACACCAGCCACAAACCATCTCCCTTACCGGACAGACACTTCACTTTGCTTCTTTTTGTGATATAATTCTCAGGGCCAGACAAACCTTTCCAGTTAATAGGTTTATTGTCATATCACCACAACAGATTCATGACATATTTTGCCAAATGATTTGGGAATTTCTCCCTTATAAGCCTTTTGAACTCTGAAAGGCACCAGCTGCCCGTCAGCTGTTACGTTTGCATCAGGCAGGCAATGTTCGTATGGCAACTGCAAGGCTTTATTAACTATTTTTGTGCTCCGCGCTTCCTTCTTATCTTTGGTCGGCAAGCGGCAGATGCTAAGAGGTGACAACAGCAAATGCTAAGTAAATCTCTTTAGCTGTGATGTGGTTATGCAGAAATTTTGCCCTGAGCATGGAGTCCGTGCTTCCTCCAGGGTTTATTGTGTTCAGAGGGCAAAAAACAGGAGCGAGGAGGCTAACGTGCAAGTTTGGCTTTTGTGTCCGCAGAGACGAACCCAGCTCTGAGTACAGACTGTGCCTTTGAAACGGGTGCTGCCGCCCTGAACTGAGCACGTCTCGACAACTGAAAGGAAGCGTCGAAAGGATAAATGATAGGGAAGGGTTTCAGGTTTTAGACAGGCAAAGGGAAAAACCGCTTTCTCTAAGCAAGGATTAGATTGCTTCCGCTTAGCACTAAACCATAGATTCCCATTTCTTGTCCCCGTTAGGGCTCATGCCGTTGCAGTCTCTGCGAACGGGTGACGCCTATAGAGATGCATGTTACTGCAGCGCGGGTGTCACCTAGTGAGAACGGGCACAGATCATTGCATCCCTGTGCTCATTTCCTTTTGCCCCTCATTGCTCTGGCATGGTCCACAATGCACAGCTGTGGAGAACATTTTTGTATGCTTTGTTAAAGGAAGTTATAGTTAGGTAAAGAAAAAGTATTGAAAGAAATAGTCACCGCTGTTATAACACAAAGTGCTCTCTCTGTGGGCAAGTGTATGTATAGCACAAAGATAAAGGCTTGCGTGCAACACACTGAGCACTCTTGTATCCCACACTTTTGCCGTAGAAAAAGAAATTCAGGCTGGATTAATGCATTTCTTTTTCTGGAACTGTGCCAACCTGTCTGCAGGACAATATCCTGGCAAAAAAAACAGAGCAGGAAGGCCACTTGTGAACAAATGCACGTGCTGCTATAGCACAAATGCACGTGCTGCTATAGCACAAGGGCATTTGTTGGGTTAGCACATGTGGCTTTGTTTCCAGATTTAAAATTATGGTATTGATCCCTGAGGGAAATTTGTATGACACTATGCTAAATTAATTTCAGGTGCAAATTGAAAATATTTGATCCCTGGGCGTCTGGGCGCCCAGGAGCCCTAGGGATTTCTGGAGAACCTGAAGGCTGTGGGTTTAACAGCGCAGAAGAAAGAGGTGTCATGATTACCTGAAATGAGAAAGGCAGCTTTTCCCTTTCGGTGTAAGGGGTCGACGATACAGCAAGGTAAGCAATATGATGGTAACAGAGTTCAGAAGAACCTCTTTGAAGGGCAAAATTTTTAAATGACTTTTCTCAGCCTAGTGAACCCTTTAATTTATATTCAACACTCACCTCCTCCCCCTGCGCTGATACAAAAGAAGATGATTTTTACAAGTGGAAAGCTGAAAAAATACCACTTATACAACTGTTTTGGGGAATGAGAGGGATGCCAATGTATTCTGAATACTGATTTAACACTGGAAATCTGCAGTTTAGTGCTCAGTGGAAGCAATCTAAATCTTGCTTAGAGAAAGAAGTCCCCCCCCCCACACACACACATATCTAAAACATGAAATCCTCCCCTACTATTTAACCTTCCAACATTTCCTTTCAGATGTTGAAACCTACTCAATTCGGAGCTGCAATGCCCATTGCAAAGGCAGTCTGTACTCAGAACTGAGTTTTTCTTTCCAGACCCAAGACCACAGCACTGTGGTGCAGCTTTACTAGTCCCCTGAGCTTGGGTCATCTTTCAGGGAAAACTCTTCACATCCAGCACATCTCAAAGTTCAGCTTTTGACCTGAGGCAAGCACATACATTCAGCCTCCCTAGCATTGACTGGGACATGCCCAAGGCCACCCTGTCCCACAGCCCCCACCTAGGAAAGGGTTGCCCCAGTCTCCCTGCACCCCTTGCTTTGGCTGCACAGGAGAAGCAGCTGCCCTCACCATGTCCCCCTCCATGCTTAATATGATATACCAAGCCTAGGCTTGATATGCTGTCCTGTCCCCTGTCTGCCTCTATAATCTGCTTGCTGCCCTCGTGCTATGCTGCCTGTCCTATACTCTCTTTCTGCCATGCCGTATGTCCCCACATAGCTTCTCAGCGTGGTTCTTGCCGTTCCCTCTTTTTCCTGGCTCCTTGCAGCTCCGTGGCTGCGTCCATCTCCCAGCACCTCCTTTCTGCTTGCCATCGGTGCCCACACGCTCTCTGGACACTCTCATGCATCCCCTCTCCTCCCCATCATGCTTTACCACGGGCATTAAATGCACTGGGATGCAGAGGTGCAGCTGCAGCCTGCCGGGATGGGTTCAGGCTGCTTCAGGTACCCACAACCCTTCAGCTGGAGTGCCGTGGGGCGCAATATTTTCTGGAAACCAAAGTATCCCTCCAGGGCTCTCAAAGACTTGCAGCTGGCAGCAACCACCCCACTGCCAAGGTCCATTTGAGAGTGACGGCCTCCAACCCATCTCCCAGAGGATACCTCCTCTCAAACTGGCAGCAACTTTGGGGTGAGGACAGCTCACGATTTCAATACCATTGACAACATGGACAGATAGCAGTCATTTTGAATGAGAACAAAATTTCTGCCTGAAAATTTATTTCCATCTTCCCTTATTGTTATTTTGAGCCCAGGAAATAAAAGCAGATTAGATATGGTGAAGAATCAGGACGGCATTTCTAATGGACAGTTAGGTGGTCTGTCTTCTGTAGCGTGCATTCATTTAGCAAACAGGTGATACATATACGGTGTTAATTCATCCTTCAGGAAGACAGATATCCAATAGCCTGTTACTACTGCCCATTGTCAAAGTGTGTGGGTGTGCCTTGGTCCCCTGCACATCCATGGTCCGCATCCACATGTAAACCTTTCAGGCCACTGAAACGTTGCATTTTGTGTCTATTATTACAGCAGAAGTTCAGTTTTGATACCTGTTTCACATTTCAAAATATGTGAGTATTTATCCTGACACATTAGCTTAATTCAGAACAGGATCTGGCATGCATACTCTGGGTTGGAGTTTTCAGCCACTGCAGATCTGCCCTTGAAGCCTTTTGCGGGGCCGAACTTCGAGACGCTGGTTTGAGAAGGATCGCTCCCCTTAGAGAATTTTCATTGTTTATGTGAAGGGCTTTTGTTTCTACCACTCTGTAATGTATAGTGCTAAGTCTTAGCAGGAAGTGTGAAGATATGCCACCTCCAGAAGCGTGGAATACCAAATGTGTGTTCTTCAAACACATCAACAAGATCAGGAAACAGCTGCAGAGACTGGATCGCAGAACACAGCCAGGCTAAGTGAACAGCCACTCTCCTGGTACAAGTTCTTCATTAGCTGACAAAGCCAACGAAAACCTACTATATCCAGTTTTAACTACAGCTCAGACCTGAGAAGTCTAATTCAGGAAAGCTATAAATTGCAATACACTCTCTTGCTTTATCATGATCCCCAATCTGCTCCTGCAGTGAAATCTTGGAAAGACTGTTTTTACTGCTATATTAAGCCAGGAAGGTGGTATGGATTTTTGTGGAAGTAATAATCCATTTTACAGGCTTATGAACTTGTACAAAAGCTGTATTATCAGACTGCAGGGTCTATCTACTAAAACGACACTTCCCACAGCATCTGGCATTCTGGGGCAAAAAAACCAAACAGTATGTCTGGCTAGGCCACATACAGTTCTTGAGAAAAGCAGCGTTTCCTATTGCAGTGCCATCTTTGACATTTTCCTGAGCCTTTATGACTGAAGATAGCCAGACTTACAATGAAGCTGTCACGGTCTTGGCTTTCCCATACCTAACGGTTTCAAAATTTAGCTTCAAGATGTAGTAAGCCTTTTCAGAGGCACCCACAAGGTCATGCGTATTTTCTAGCCCGTATGACAGTTGGGAAAAATCTTAATATACTGACCTGTCATCCTACTAAGATCAAATCAAGCTGCAGGTGCATACTCCCCTAAACATTATACTACAGTGTGACCATACTACAGTCCCCTGCTAGCCCATGCCCAGGAGGATCATGAACTTGCTGGCAAGCTGGAGGAGCAGGAAAAGCCCGGCAGAGAGAGGGACATTTGGCTGCCTGGCTAGAGCTGTGTCACAAATTGCTCCAGTGCTCTTCTTCAGACTTTGGCCCTGTAGCCATCTCCTCCAGCCACGTGTTTTGCGCTCGCTCACAGACCCGTGGAGCGCATCTTCCCCCTTGCCAGCGTGCCCCAGAGAGAAATTTCTCCGTCACCCGCCAGGACGAGCGACCGGTCCGAGCGTCTCACACCTCCTGCCTCCCTGAGCTCTCTCGTCGCCGCTCCGTGCCCACGTTCGGGCAGCCGACGTAGCCACGGGTAGGGACCCCCGCGCTGCTGAGCCGGGCTGCGCGCTTCCCGTGTAGGCTTTTCTTTAAGGGGGAGCCCTACGCACATTTTAAACAAACCTAGCTAGGGTAGGGTATCGCTTCCCCATCCCCTCCGGGGGTTTCAGGTCCTTCTTTCTGAGACGGCGCCTGGCCAAGCGCCTCCCTGCAGCAGCTGCCAGAGCTGCTGGACTCTCCCGCTTTCCACGCTGGCTATACCGACCCTTTCCTTACCTGCAGCCAAGGAGGCAACAGGTCCCTCTGCTAACTCCTTCGAAGCTGTCTCAGCGTCAGCTTTGTACGTCCTGCCGTAAATCAGAACCAAGATTTTTTTACACTGGATATCCCTAAAAGAAGAGCTCTTCGATGTCTTCCTTACCGATACCTCAGACAGCAAAAGAACCGCAAACGTGCTGTTTTCTTATGCCTGAATGAAAAAAGAAATACCACGTGAAGGAGAGGGTATCTGGCGGGTGACAGTAACAAGGGACAAGAGAGCGTATTTGTAGTCAGTACCAGAAGACAGTTACACGTACACTGTTTTTCCTCTGGAAAAGCCTGTGTTTGCTAAACAACATAACTATCAAAACAATTATTTTAATGTATCAAGAGGGTGTCACAAACAGCTTTTTTTTTTTAAAGAGATCTTTCATTTGTAAATATATTGCAGGTGAATGTTCAGCCCACGTATACCATTGCTATTCAGAACCAGGTACTGGCTCTGCTTTTATTTTTGCTGTGTTTTGTACGCATGCCGATGTTGTATCACTCCGACAAAACAAAAGTGCAGCCCAAAAGCTCTCTGATAATGGCACTATTTAAAGAAACGTTTAATTACGGTTTTCAATCTTGTTATATGGCTAGAAAGGAAAAAGAAAAAAAAAAAAAGAATGAAATTACCCTTGCTGTTCCAAATCCACTGATTTCAGCCCCTGCGTCCTTTCTCCAAGACAGAATTAATCTCAAAGGACTGGGCTAGGCAGCAAATACTTACAGAAACCATATCCTTCAGAAAACTCATTTCAAAAAGTAGCATTTGAGGTGGGTGGGAATGCCAACGTTTGCCTCGGTTTTTGGAGCACCCGGGGTCACATAAGACAGCAGAGTTTAGATATACGTCACCGGCATCAACAGCCCTTAAGAAATCCAAGGTACTCCAAAATCTCCAGGACTACGACTCTGAAACCAATAGAAGATTGCATCCCTTTGTTTCTCTCCGTCAAGCGTTCACGAGACGCTCAAACCTGTACAGAAATGCAGACTGCAACATATTTGCTTACCAGAATATGCTGCTGCTGGCTTTTTAGTGGAGATTAAGGTAATTAGCTTTAGAAAAATGCTTGTGCTTATTTTTAAAAAGCTTGTTGTCAGGTAAATTTGGGACTTCTATGAACACCCTCATGAAGGTAACAGGGATGTTACAAATTACTTTATAACCTGGAGACAAACCTCAAAAGATTGCCATGGAAATGATGAGCTAGAAGATGCTGGTGATGTGACTAACTCCTCCTATTTTATGTTCCCACCAGTGTTCAAAGAACCAAAAATAATTCTTAAAAGCGTAACCTTTTAAAATTAATTTGCCAGTGTGTCCAAGTTCTTTAAATGTTTACTAGCCAAATTAGTCCTTTAAAATTCTGCTTTTGAAAGCAGAAGAGAAGGCTCAACGTGGCATTTTTCCGAAAGTTTTATATTTATTGCACTGTATACATTTATGTTTAAGTGTTCCTAGACCCAGTACCGACACTTCCTCATCACGTGCTAAAAATATAGGTAGAATTAGTGTACATGTTGCGCATTTCATGTCTATCAGCTGACTGACTGGACAGAAAGACAGGGTAAAACTACACTGATTAGTCCTGAACCCTGTCCCTCCGGGCATTACAACTGTGACAAGTGGCACTGGCTTGGTCCCTAGACCCTCAAAGTTGTCTCAGCACGCCTGGTGGCCCAACCTGCATCTGTCTGACCGCCCGTCTCCTACTTGGCCCGCTCTGCCCACGGCATCCCACCCCAAAAGCAGGCCCTGGGCAGCGCAGTGACTTGGGTGAGGCACAAGGGTTAGAAGGGACGATCGTACGCAGGGCAAAGACATGTAGGATCTCTCATCCCAGTCCCAGTTCCTCTTTGCCGGTGGAGCATGAAGGTAACTGGAAAGACTCTAGACATGTGAAGGCAGATTGAGGGGGGAGAGCTAAAAAAAATGGCTTCGGTTCAGTAGCACAAGGAACTCCAACTCATTTTCAGACCAAACGCAGTAGAAATAAATGCACAGAATAAGAGAAAGCTGAAAAATGAAACTTTAACAGAGGAAATCAGAATGAGCTCCTAGAATCTCCTGCCAAAAAAGAATAAATTAATTTGGGAAACATCTGTGCTGGCAATGCATGAGCACCTCCAAGCGCGGATAATTGCTAAGTAAAACAAGAAACCTGAGGGTGATGATGAGAGGTCAAGCTTTGGTGTGGACAGGAGGCGCTGAGGGGGGAAGTGAGTCTGAGGTGCTGAGCAGAGGAGCAGGCTGGCAGCTGGGCAGTCTGGGATACCTTGTCTCCCAAGCATGTGCATCCCCAGGGCTGCTCGAGAGCTGGCGAGCTTACAAGAGGGAGCTCTTACAGCTGAGGAGACTTGGTCCTTAGGACTTACGGCCCTGATGACGCCCATCCAGCAAGCGTCTGAAGTCTAGGCCAAGCCGGTGAGAACAGACGCATGGCATGGTTTGTGCTGAAGGTCTGCTGATAGCCTCATTTTTCTGCAGAACATTTTTTTTCTTCAGAACATTTTGTCGCGTTGTTATTTTCTGTTTGAAGGATATTCCTTGGAAAATTTCTGACTGGCTGACCTTGCACACACGCATACACATGGGAGGTCCAATTCACGGCACTGCTTATTTTGCCAGCATTGCACCCGATGGCATCTGGGAATCTAATTCATAACTGAAAGAAATGTAGACAACCTAAAGTTTGATTTGGGGGAACTAGGCTGATTGTATTCCCTGCTAGTTTGCTTAGCCCCGGCTGAAGAAGGAGAAGACAACTATCTTCTCCTTATTCATGCCGCTCTTCTTTGGTCAAGGGCTTTTCAAGGTAATGTAGTAAAACTTTTCGTTTGATTTGTGTTACTTAAGTTAGGCACAAGCTGGGATACCCTCTTGATTAGAGTTACTCACTGGTGTAAAGCATGTTTGAAAAAACAGTTTGGGTCAGTAGCTTTGCATCTTGTGCAGTTATTGCAGTAAAGGCAAAGCAGGATGCTCCTGAGTTCGGAAGGCAATGTTTACGTCTGCCGCACCAGAAAAGGCAGTGGGAAAGCTAGCTGAGTGGGCTAAGACTGGAGATAAATTAAGGGAGTTGGGAGATTATGATTTATACAGCAGGACTGGGCTTAATTGAGACAAGAGATAGCATTTATTTTGCCCCAACATTGGATGTCTTTACAATGATGACCAAGTGACTTTTATTTTCTTGACTTGCTGGTACGTCCTTTCCCTCTGTTGCTTTGAAGCCAGCACTGGCAAGAACAACACACACCGCCTTTCCATAGAAGCTGCCAAAATAACACTATCTAAAGGGAAGTACGTACCTTTTTACTTGGTCTGGATTCATTTCAGTCTGATGTAATGAGTCCCAGTAGTCAAACAGCTTGTTTTGAAGGTCACCCCGTACCGGGACATTTAATTAAAGGCATGCATATATATACATGCACACACACACATTATGTATATATATATCAGCTAAAGGGAGATACTAACTAGAACAAATGCTTAGTAGGAGTGAATAAATCAGTTTGTAAAAATATGAAAGAGCCTCCTCGTTCTCTATTACTTGCCGTCTCAGTGGAGTCTGTGAATTGGATCATCATCAGAAATAAGGGCAAGGAGAATCGCTGAGAGAGACTACGAGGAATTAATTGCAGCAAAAATGTTCCCGTGCAAGTCTGACTGCAAATACCATTCATTAATTTTTAAATATAAGGAAAAAATGTGACAGGATATTAGGCCTCTCAGCAGGGCAGAACCCAAAGGATTTTTGTTTAAATGCTGGCAGCAAATGTTTGGAGAGAAAAATTATGTTACTGCTTTGCTGAACAGTTTGTATTTCATGAATTGCACTCTAAAAATGGTGTAATTCATCATGTGAAGCGTACAGAACAAGCTGCAGCCAAGAAATTCAGGGAAAGAAGGGAACTGGAAACTCCTGAAAAAGAAAAAAGTATCAGCATATTTGTATGTGTAGTCCATATATATACGTACATACATGTAAAAAATATACGTATTACACTGTCAATAATTCATAAATGATCCCAAATCATTCATGACCCACAATTCGTAATCTGGTCAAACTTCAGTGCGAGTTACATCCAAGATGGCAGGGGAATGAATTGTATTTATAGGCAGTCTTCCCTTCCCTTGCCTCAGGCAAGAAGAAATTGAGACCTTTAGGTGCTTGTAGATATTTAGGACTGTTGAGGAAAAGCTTCTTATATCAAATGATCGCATGTGATACCACAGAAGATAAAACTATCACCATTTCACAACACGGCCTTTCTCCTTCATGAGCACTTGCCGAAAGTGGGAATTTTATATGCTGTCCCTATGGGCTAAATTTCGGGGCAGTACCCTGTTGCTACAGTGGTGAAGTGGTTTGAAAGAACATACCATTATAGGCACTATGAATTACATTATACTTGCATTTCCAGCCTGGCTTCGCCAGTAAAGGGCAGGTGTTTGTGCCGGGGTGTTTCTGCCCGCTTGCTTATCTGTCTACTGTCATCTTTATCGGCTGAATCCAACTAAATCCAGCAAGAGGAAGAGAAGTCCCACAAGCGGCTGTGCTCCTCTGGGCTTTGAGAAACGAGGTGAGAACAGGGCTGGTGCAGGAGGGCTGCGGAGGGACGTCTGCAGCGGCCGCCCGGGCACCGGCGAGGCCCGTGGGAAAGTCCTCCCCGCAGCGGACACGGCAGCGCGACGCACGTCTTTTGGACACGGGTGTCAGACAACCCCAGAGCGCAGATGTGCAGGGAAGTAGACTTGCTCCTACGCTCTGCTTCTCACAGCTCCACTTGTGAACAAAGGTCCCATTCAGATCCACTCCAAGTCCCGCTAATTACTCGTTTTCTGAATGAGCTGACGCTTCTCTACTGGTTACTCGTAAGCATCTTGGCAATGAATCATGCTGTTTTAAACCTGCGTTTATTTCTTCATACAGGCCTGAGCTGCTTCAGTTTCTACTCAGACTTTCCCCGAGTTTCATATCAGAAACTGCACTTCTCAATCCAGTTACAGAGCCAGCTTTGGGCTTTGACACTTCAGCACAGATGTGATACGCTCCCCTTCAAAATTTGGATCCAGTATCTCAGCTTTGGTCCAAATTTATGTTCTCCATAGAAACAGCATATAATGCGTAAGCAAATCGTGCTTTCTCATTGCTTTTTTTTCCTTCCTTCATCGAGTAAGTGTGTGTGTTAAATGTAAAGGTGCAAAATCAGCAGTATCCATTTCTACTAAATTCTGCAAAGATTTTGCGCATTTTTTTTTCTCTTGTGACTTCTAGCTAAGAAAGTCACAGCTTCGCAAAGCCAAGGGTGAAATTTTTCAGGAACTGTACTTCCAGACCTTCTTTTGCCTAGCAGGAACTAGCGGCAAAAGCAGCAGTTTCTGCTCAAAGATCGCGTATCAGATGCGGCAGATGTGCAAACGTTTCTCCACTGGTCAGGCTTGGGCCACATCTTCCAAGAAAGTGCCATTATTCTTCCAGGGGAACGTAGCAGTTTGTCGTTCTCAGCTCCTTCGCTGAGCGGCTCCGCAATGGGTACGCTCGTAGCTACGTTGCCGCCTGCCGCGGGCGCTGAAACCGCAGCGGTTCCCGTAGGCGTTGGGCGTGACGGGGCCAAGGAGAGGCTCTCACGTTGAGGTAATCGTGACTGCAGAGTGACTGGCGGTATTTCGTATTTTCACTAGTCATCTGGGTGGTAGGAAAAGAACTGGCTGGTTAGGTTTTCAAGTGACGTCAAGCTGGGAGAGGCTGCAAGCGAGTAAAAGGAGCATGACAACTCCAGCTGTGCTTCGCAAAAGGGAAGCAGGCTCAGAAGGTAGCAGGTGGCAACAGGAAGGGGTGCAAGCTGCTCTGCGGAGGCAGGAATAGCCCACCGCGGGAGCTGCAGAGCGCGGAAGGTTGTGCAGAAGAGGACTTCTCAGCTACGGTTGTACGCAAACATGAACCAACTACCCATGTTGTAGTGTTACAGAACAGGCAAACATCACACTGGGGCAAATAAACGGCAAAACAGCTTGCAAGTCCTGCAAAGCCATTCTGCCGTTTTACCCAGCACTGGTAAGACCTCATCTAGTTTCCTGTGTCCACTTTTAGGTCCGTCAAGTACACAGACAAACATAGGTGAGAACAAAGAGTGTGACTGTGATTTAGAGAATATGCTTATAAGGACTGAAAAAATGGAAACTGTTGACTAAAAAAGGAGGAGATAGATAGAAAACAAACTTATTAACAATCCTAAAATATGTACAAGGTAACTGCAAAAAGTAAAGAGAAAAAATATGTTCTCTGTATCCATCCTAGGTAGATACAATGTGAAGTAACGAGCATAAACTACAGCAAAGAATATTCCTGGAGGATGGATGTATCAGGACAAAGTGAAACTACGGAGATGATATTTCTTTATTAGTTTAAAAACCATTTTCCGCTAATGTTTTTTAAAAAATGCTGTTTCTAACATCATTTTTTCCCAGGAAGACGATTTACTAGAACATTAATTCACTTCCATCTAGTCTGGAAAACTTATTCCGATTTAGATAAAAGGTAATTGCATTAGCATGCGTTGCTTTAAAAGTAGTTGTAGAATATTAGGTATAATGAGTGTTTCTTATTTAGGAAAGACCTTCGGGAGTCACACCTGGAACCTCTCTCAGAAGCCACGCTAGAAAGAGTTTTCTTTTATCTAGGGACCTGCCAAATATTGTCAAATATTAAAAAAAGAAATCGTCGGCTTTGCCCTCACAATGCCAAACACTAAAACTGTAGCCATTTTGTGTTTGTACGTGTGTGCGCACGTTCCCTGCTTGTTTTGGGGAGGGGGTTTCCGTATACTCAAATAACTTTTAATTTCACATTTTGATTACTTTATGTTACGCCCCTGTTTACAACAGCCTGTAAAGGCAAAGATAGCTCATCAATACTTTAATGAACGGTAGCCAATCATTGCATAATGTTAAGGAATAAAGCGGAAGCCTTCTAATTGTGATTTACAGTCACTTGTAACTCCTTTTAATGCGTTTAAAATAGCAAATACTGATCGTGTCCATCGCATGCTTATATCGTCTTGTACCAAATTTACAAATTGTTAACAATTCCAATTAGGGAGAAATACCTTGCAAAAGTGCCCCAAAAAGGAAAGTTGCAGTGAAAAGCAGCTGAGCAAACTCGGTGAAACTGGCTTGCAGGAAAAGCGGCACGAGCCGGAGAGCAAACCGTACTTCCAGCCTTGCAAACCGCTCCCCAGGGGCGGCAAGTGGGTAAGACGGGGGCAGATGTCCCGACAGGGAGTAGAAGGAGCCACCCAAGCCTAAGACCCGGCCCTCCGCGGTTTAGTTAAGCGGCCGGCGCTGGGCGCCCGGAGCACGGCAGGACGGCGGCGGCGCCGGGGCAGAGCTGCTCCCTGGGCCATCCTCTCCCGGCGCGGCGCAAATCCCGCTCGCGATGAAGCAGTTGGTCCCGCTCCTGGCCGCCGAGGCGGGAGGGCGGGCGGCTGGCGGTCAGCCGCCTCGCCGGGGGGCTGGCCGTCAGGGGCCAGCGTGGGCAGGCGGGCAGAAGCCAGCTCCTCCCGCCTCAGGCTCCGTACCGTCTCCCGGGATGTCCCGGGACGTCGGCGCGCTAAGGGGGCTGCCGGCAGCCTGTTCAGCAGGAGGAGGCTGGCGTCGAGCGTCCGGGTTTTCGTGGCTGGCCAGAAACGTTTCCTGTGTTAAACCTTCCCGTTAGAAAGCGAAGAGCTCAGATGAGATGAGACGATAGCTGGGAAAATAGACGCCTTAGAAAACTTGTGGCCCACAATGCATGAATTATTTAATCTCCTTAATTCAGACTTGTGGCTATGAGAGGCAGGACACGTCCTAACTGCAGAGAGAGCTGTTCAGCTTAGAGAGCTGCCTACAAACAAAAGATAAGCGAAATGCAGGCTACCTCTCCTTGAATACACTTTTAGGCGATTCAAACCTCACCAAGTGGCCCGAGCCTTTCGGGCCAGCACAGCGCCGCCCGCCCTGGGGCGCGTTTTCCCCGGAGGGGGCAGACCTGGGCGCCCGGGGTCCATCCGCAGCCCCCGGGACGGCCCGGCCCTGGCCCGCGGCTCGGGGAACGCGTGGCCAGCAAGCGGAGAACAGCAAATAACAAGCGCTGCCGTTACTGCAGACACCCTGCTTACGTGGGAACGGGGCTTTCCCTGCGCAGATCGGCCGTGCCCCGAGCCGCCCGGGAAAAGCAGCCCCACTTCACAGAATCACAGAATCGTTGAGGTTGGAAGGGACCTCTGGAGATCATCTAGTCCTACCTCCCCCCGCTCAAGCAGGGTCACCTAGCGCATATTGCCCAGGATCACATCCAGATGGCTTTTGAATATCTCCAGCGAAGGAGACTCCACTACCTCTCTGGGCAACCTGTTCCAGCGCTCTGTCACCCTCACAGTGAAGAAGTTCTTTCTCAGGTTCAGGTGGAACTTCCTGTGGTTCAGTTTGTGCCCGTTGCCTCTTGTCCTGTTGCCGGGCACCACGGAGAAGAGGCTGGCCTCATCCTCTTGACACTCCCCCTTCAGATACTTGTACACGTTGATCGGATCTTCTCTCAGTCTTCTCTTCTCCAGGCTGAAGAGGCCCAGCTCTCGCAGTCTTTGAACCCAGCTTGCGCGTAGGAACCCCAGACCCGTCCCAAACGTAGGACTGAGGATACGGAAGCACAACCAAATACGTATTTGATAGGAGTTTGCTCGGTTCTTACCGAAATCGTGCATTACTTCCCTCAGAAAAGACCGCTCTTCAGAAACTACTAGGTATTTTCAAGAGCCACGAAGGCTCCTGAGTGGATGAAGAAATGCGACTTCATTTGGGTCCGGCACTCTTCTTCGTTATCCTGCTGCACTAAGGCACATCCACGTGTCGTGAATAAAATTAAAGCACATATTTCTGGTTCACGAAAAACATTTAAGCAGCGCAATTGCTTTCATAATAAGCAGCGTTTAAATAATTAAATACGTTAAAAAAAAGGCTTTAAAGTTATGTGAGACGACTGCTCTAAACTGTCATTTTCCAAGACAAAGCTGTTTTTGTCTAATGACGGGGTTAGCGATTTATTATAAAGACTGAACAGAGACTGAATTAACATTGTGTCCCTTTGCAGTTAGAAGTGCTAATCTGAATAATGTACTCCAGGGGAAGTGTGCTCAGCATTTATGTGAATATGGCAAAAGTGATAATACAATAATTATCGTTGTTTTTCCCAGCAAAGATCTTTCACAGGAAAACGCTCAGGCCTGATTTAAATTTTTGCTGCAGCACCTTTTCCTCACGGCGAGCAGTTTAATTCTGCGCTCGGTCTCCAGATGGGCGAGAACCGCAACGCCGTTTTTCCCACACAGCCCGTGCCTTTGGTCTCTGTTCACTGCCCTTTCGTATTTCTAGAGGCTCTGGCCGTTTTGGTGGGATTTCCAAACACACCGAACACTGACCAGAAATGATCCCTTTGAGCCGGTAACTGATTCAGTAGGAATGGTGTTAGATTAATACTGGGCACTAACTAAAAACCCGCCTTTCCTACTCTGCAGGAGACTGGTTAGGTACCAAGAACATAACAGCGTACGGTCTTTAATAAGCTTTCACATAGAACTTGCGTTCTTTCTTTCTTATCAGCTTTCTCTCTCGTCTGAAACACATCGTTTCTACTAAAAGGTGTATCCATACTACGGAGGGCAGCGACGTGTGGCCAGCCTTGAGCTAATTGCAGGCGAGAGCGTGCCCAGAGAGCGGCAGCAGTCCAGGCACAGCTGCACGATGCTCTAAGTTACGACTTTGCCACAGTTAAACTTCATCTGCTGTGTGTACTCCTTCATTTATAATAAATTAGCTCATTTATAATTAATTAGTTGCAAACCGCTGACTTCAGACATAAGCAAAAGTCAAAAGACTTACTTCGGAGAAGAGGGGAAAACAGAAGAGACGCTGTGAAGCAAAAACTCTGGACAACTGCAGATGCAAAGTAAAGCAGGCTGTCCTGCACCGGGCAGGGGGTAATGGCCTCGAGTCGGACTGCATCACCTCCTGGGTTAACCCCTTCTTCTGCCAAAATGACAGGAAATTTCATCGGTAAAGATCTTGCTCGTACTGTGGGTGATTACTGCCACGACCGTAAAAGTGCCACTTTTCAAAAACTGAAATGACGGTAGCAACTTCTGTCTCTATTTCTTCCCATTTGTAGGAGCAAAACAGCTCAGTAGATTGTCCCTGTCTCATTATTTGCAGGAGTCTGCCACAGCAGTACCTCAAGGTGCTGTTTATAGTCACGACAGCCTCTGATAATAAAAGAATGTAAAAGCATTATTTGCAAGTGAATTCAGAGAAAACAAGCAACTTGGGGGGGGGGGGGAGGTGGGGGAGGATAATTAGGTCCCTAGGACCTTCAGTGACCATTTACTCCAGCAGGAGCTGTAAGTTCCCGGGATCTCCAGGAAATCAGTGCATACGGGCTTCTACCCCTATCCTAAGCCGGGGAACACAGCCAACATCCAGTTTTGATTCAGAATTCCTGGAGTTTGCACTGATAGGACAAGTGGCTTGTTTTAAAAACAAACTGCAGCTTCCACACCCAGGTCGGTGACCGACTCACTTTGCTGTTGTCACAGAAGGGGCAGAGCAGTAGAATATTCATCCTATATTTATTAATGACCAAGCCAGTCAAACCATGATACAGTCTGGTCCTACGGGGTAAAAAACACATACAACCCTGAGGCTGCCAATCCCTTTCTTTGCATTAAAATGAAACGAATGACGAGCTCTAAGATACTAGGGTAAATTGGATTTTATAATTAAAAAGACGAGTACAGTGAAAGAGACTTGTCAAACCACTTGCTTAAGAGGACACTAGCAGACTTTGGGTGGGTTAAAACTTATGTGCAATAATGGGGCTTATTAGGTCTGGATTTAATGAGGAAATGGAAATACCCTAAGGGGCGGTAGCAGAAGCACAGGGAGTGGACAGTGTGGTAATACTTAACCTGAAAAGTACAGGCGGGGTCTGTGACTGGGCCGAGGTCCAGGCTGCACGTCCCCAGCAAAGGGGACGCGGCTACCGTTTCTGCTGCTGCGGTCGGGGCCTGCGGGCAAAGATAAAACTAGCGAAGCAGAAATTTCCAGTGAGTTTAAAGGGTGTGTAAAAGCGTGCCGGGAGGCTGAACTCGCGAGCGGTTATCCCACCCAGCGCTCTCTCCAGATGACCACGAACAGCCGTAACGGAACAGCAAGCGCTGCTGGAAACGGCGCATCGGAGGCATCAGTACAGCAACAGCATCAGAGGGGAAGAGCCACAGCTTTAAATCGCTGCCAAAGCAACTCCAACGCCTCGCTGCTGGGCTGAAGGCAGCGTTAGGTCCTGACACACCGTTTGGGAAGGGAGAAGAGACAAAAAGGTGCTGAGGCACCAGACAAGAAGCGTGTACACGGTCACCGCCTGACTCAGGGGATCTGCAAACAACGCCCTGTCCGTTGTTTCATGTCCTGACTACTATGATCACCTCGGGCTTGAGCCTGTAAAGAGGTGAGCACCCTCCACTCAGGTGAGGCCGAGCATCCCCCAGGGTGGAAGGGGCCCCTGGAGGTCTCGGCTCCCGTTTCCTACTCCAAGCAGGGCTGACTGCCGGCTGGGGTCGGCTTGCTCAGCGCCCCCCAGCTCCGCTTCGAAAATCTGCAAGGAAGGAGATTCGACAGCTGCTCCAGGCACCCTCTCCGGTGCTGCATCCCCCTCCTCCTGGAAAACATTTTCCTTGTACTCAGTGGAGATGTCTCTGTTGCAGCTTGTGCACATTGCCGCTTGTCCTTTCGTTGCGCACCTCCAAGGAGAGCCTGGCTTCATCTTCTCTGCAACCCACTTTTACCTGGCACCAGCCAGGATACAATGTGTACTGAGTCAGCTACCGATACAAAAGCCGGCATTTAATATTTGGGTTGCTGTTCTCTAATGATTCTGGGGCACTCCAGTGATAAGTAGATTAAAGAGAGCCTCTGGTTCATATCTCCCTGATGTTGACTTTTCATTAAAAACAATAAAACAAACAAACAAAAAGCCCAGATCGCTCATAGCCCTCCTTCATCAACTTTATATGTAACTTATTTATTATTTATTGTGGAACTCTGGATCTGAATATATTAAACTCGGTACATCCATGCACAGCGTCAGATCTGACTACCGGGCGCTCTACACGGTAGGGGCCTACGCCCCTGCAGTCGTTCACGCTGGGCACAGTCCAGGATTTAGCAGCCAGCCTGTAGCGCGGCGGGTAGCACAGCGCTGTCGCCGAATGAGCTCCGTGGGCTGCCACTCGCTTTTTGGGAGGAACCCAAGCTGCTGGCTTGAACCTCTAAAAACTGCATGTTTGGGTCCGAGTGATTGGCATGCCACTCACCGCTACACTGTGGAAGAGCACAGACTTGGTTGCCATCAGTGCAGAAGAGTAAACTACTGAAGAAGCTCATCTCTGGCCTGCATAAAACTTTTAAGTCTGTTTCTCCAGCCTCCCTCTGGCCCGGGGATAAATTTGCGGTGCGGCAGTTCATTTCAATTGTTTGCAACATCCTTCCTCATTTTTCTCGGAGGTTTTTGACAGACAAATCTCCATGCAGAGGCATTCTTCTTGTAATAGGTACAACTCCCTGTTTGCTGAGTTAGCAAACAAGTGTTTCAGACGGCACTGAGTTAGCAGTTTCTGGTAACGCCTGTAAATTTTGAAGGCTAAGGTATTCTGATTCTTACAGTCAAAGTTATTTTTTTGTTTTCACTAGTCCTTCCATAACAGCTCTAAATATCCTCCATGGGTATGAAGGAAAGCATTAAAAAAAAAATCCAGAGTGAGACTATTTAAAAATATAGAAGGAAATATGGTTGTTTTCTAGTTGAATAGCAAAAATATTGAAGCTAGTACTTTCTAAGATGCCTTTTTTTTGCACAGCCAAAGCTAATGTATAGTTTCATTTTAAAACTCGATACCGAGGTATTCTTTAACATAATCAAAATTTGCATTCACTTGCTGATACATTTGTCACAGTTCTCCATGACTTGTGACACGGCGCAGATTTTTGGTAAGTCAAAAGAAAAACAGCATCGTGCAGCTCAGATGCTCACGGTCTTCGACAAGGGAAGATCACGAGTCACGGCGCCCTGCAGGAAGTGTGGGCAGCGGAAGTTTGCGGAAAACGTGTAGACACGTGAAAACAAATGGCCAACACGAGGGACCACTTGCTCATTCCCCTGCGGGCAAGAAAAAGCCAAAAAAGCAGTTCCTGCAGCAGGACGGGACTTCAGCAGGGGAGCAGCTCAGGGCACAAGGATGCACCTTGCGCAAGGCGGCCGCCTGCTCCCACCCGGCAGCAGCAGGGAGAAAAAGCCGAGGCCAGTGGGACCCTTCTCCACTCGCTGGGCTCATGACCTGTCTCCTGTGAGTCTGTGGGAGCCACTGAAGGAGCGGGCGCGGGAGGCAGCACACGTAAGGGGGAGAAGGAAACCCGTGTGTGTGGAGAGGGAAGTCTCGAGGGGCAGACACGGGAGGTGATGCTCCAAGGGGAGAGGGCCGGAAGTAACATCCCGTGCCCGAGATGGGTGGGAGAGGATGAGGCAGGAGAAGAGTTGGGGGCGGAAGGGAGAGCAAGGTAAAAATCCTTGCCCCATGGACTGTTGAAGCCTTTCGCCAACGCCTGAAAGCTCACTGATTACTGCCAGGCACCTGCCCTTTCCCTCTCCGCTTCAACACCGTGAAGTCCTTTGAGTCCTTTCCACCTACCCTACATCCCTGCCCTCAAAGGACAATGCACCGTAGTTTCACCATCATCCTTGGTGAAGCAAGGGCCAGAGTCAGCTCCGCTGCGAGATCAGGCCCCAGCCGGCAACCTTGCTCCTTCTGGCCTCATTAATCCCCGCATACTGCTCGTGACTTCAGCCCAGAAGCTGGTCCGGTGTGAAGGGCCGGCACAGCCCACGGCCAGCACCTGGGGACGGAGGCGTCGCTGCCACCTCCTCGGCACGCGCCGCAAGTCCTGCCTGCGGGGGAAAGCCGTGCCTGGGCAGCCCAGAGGGAGCGAGTGTCCGACGCAGGGTGGGGAAACGTCACGAAGCACCGCCACCGCTGAGACGGGAGTTTTCACAGATGGCGTATCCAGATGCCTGGTGGCAGGTGGAGACGAAGCACTTTGGACCACGCCGACTTGAGGCACGTGTGTCCCACCTGCCCTTATCTGCAGGGCGCTTGTATGAGAGAAAGATAAGGATGTTCATAGTCTAGAAAACCAGCTTCCGCTGGAAAGCTAAAAACCAGCATGTTGTGCTCAGCTAAATCATGTTTTATCAGTTACCCCCAGTGCCACGTGGTTGGCTTTCTCTTTTGAAGATGGTAGGGAAGTTAACTAATGCTTTTTATTTTTCTTTTATAACCTGACAGTCAATTTATCCTTTTTAAATTGTGTGCCTTGACCGCCCCTAAGGCACTCCTGGGGTTTGACTATATATGTGTGTGTTTGCGTATCCATATACTTATGTAAATGTTTATATATATATATATATATATATATATATACACATACACACATATATATAAATGAACACGAGGAAAGCATATTTTCCTGTATTGTATGACCAATATTGCTTAGATTCAAATCAATGCTCCTTGTGAAAAGAAAAATTTACTGTTCTATACAAATTTTCAACGTTTTTAAATTAACCTGTGCTTGCTTCAGCTGTTAAGGGAAAAAAAGAATTTCAAGTTCAATAAGAAACTATTTCTATAAATATGTAGATAAGAAATACAAAGTTAAACAATTTAAAAGATTTTGAATTGCATTCTTTCCAAGCTAAGATTTCATGAAGCAAGTCTTAACCTTATCCCATTTGAAATGGATAAAATGTGAAATCTCAGATAGGCGGGATTATCTTGAAAGGCCCGAGTCATCTATAATAAATGAATAAAGCAGCTATTGCAGATCACTGGCTTACTGGGCAAATTGCATGTCTAAAGAGATTGTTTCCCATTAAGAGCGTGTGTGCCTTTTCAGGAAAGCTCTCCAGCCTGTACAGTGCTTCGGGGTCAACCAACTCCTCTCTTTATTGATGAATTAGCTTTATCTTTACTGTTTTGAAAGCTAGCTACACATCAGACCTGGGAATCTTTTGTAGGCTTTCTCTGGCAGTACCCTACACACCAGTTCTCACCTGTTACCGCTCGTTTTAATGGCAAAAATGAGTTTCTGTAGAACTCATTTCGGCTCCGACTTGGAAGTTAGAGGACCATATGCTGTTGATTATGTTCCTTTTAGCACTATAAAGTCTAAACCTGCACTAGCATACTAATTTATTCTATTTTGCGGCAAAGTGCTCTCAGCAAAATTATCAACTGCAGAATTTGAGAGGCAAAGGAAAACCTAGAGTGGCCCCAGACGCTCAGCATTTGAAAATTCCCCTATTAACTTGCAAGCAAAGCAAATACAGCAAGGAAATCGTTAGGGTAAGATGATTCAGGAACTTCATGTCAGTACACTTAGGTCTCAGATCACCACTTTACAAAGATTTTGATATCGGTTATGTACAATTTATACAGTCAAGCTTATCTCTAAAGAGCTTCGCAGCTACAATGAGTGACACTACAGATGAGTTCACTCTCTCACAGGATTTGTGCTATTTGTGTAAGGCATTTGCGCTCTCAGCTCTTAGCACGATCACGGCTTCATTTTGCTACGCTGTACCGTAGGGAAAACACAATCTTCGTGTTGAGTGATAGCTATAATTTACATCTTTTTTCCCCCCCTTTTGCCTGTGGAAATGCATACCAATTATCTGCTGCACAGCCCTGAATGAAACTGCTACAAAATTATCATTTGTTATAAAACGCTTACTTAAATGAAATTTCCGTGTTTTTTGCAGAAATGTGAATAAGGCTGCAACATTTTTTGAGCGCATCGGCAGCTGAGGCAGCCAAGGCAGACTGAATGGACAGGACAAACGTCAGCTAGCGACGAGCTTTCCGATTCTAGTCCTCAGCTTCTGAGACACCTCCGATCTTGGCATTTTGCCCTTACGTTGCTCTCTGCAAGTATTGCTCAGTTATGCCGTACAGCATTTCCAGCGAGACGACGGGGAAGCGAGCCAGGAGCGCCACACGTATCTCATGACATCCAGCACAGTGTTCAGTATACAGGACTGCTAGTCCTCTTCCTCTAGCTTCTGCTTTTGAAATACAGTATCTACATATATGGGTAATGCTGGAAGAAATCCAATGTGTAGGTAAGTTTACAACACATCTGGTCGCCCCTTTTCCATGCAAGTTTGCTTTAGCATTCCGGATAGGAAGAGGACTAGCAGAAAACATTAGTGTGGGCCACAGATTACTCTTAAGTCTTCGTATCATCTTAGAACATAACTTAGGACATATTTTATCATGGAAAATACATGAGTTTTCCAGCTAAGTCATTCTTGGTGTATTCTCCACAATCATTGTAGTATCCCGTACTTCAGTTTGCTGCAGCTACTGTGTCATGAGTGCAATACTAGTTTTTGTGGGAGATAACGGTAGCTTTTCTCCTTTATTCTCAGCTGCAGCCTGTTTGGATACAGCAGGTTGGATGCCTCCCATCTCATCTCTCTGTGCTCATTCAGTTGTGCACAACAAGACCAAAGGAGCTGACTCTTCCCAGTGCAGCGATCCCCAGGTCTGGACAGCTGGCACAGAGCTGTGGTTTCCGGGCCATTCGTAGCAGAGGTCACTGCTAACTGGTGCTGGTCTGCTTCTCAGCGGGATCAGCTCCTTGCCCTTCCTGCACGTCTTCTTACCCCGGCTTGCCTCAGCACTGCCAGCACCGCCCTCGCAAAGCACATTTTCAGGAACGCCGTGCAGGGACAGCAGACCCAGCTGGCCCAGAGCTGCTGGCTGGCTGGCACACCTTGGTCACCTGGGCTCTGAACCCCACGCACGGTATGTGCTTCATCGCCTGGGACATCAGTGGCAAAGCCTGGTCGGTCTGATCCCTCGCTACCCAGGTGTCGTCATGCAACACGCAGGGACCTGCTCACGGCTCTTCGGAGGGCTGCTGCCCTCCAGCTGGCCTCACCCGGACAACAGCCCTCATAATATTGCTGCCTGCGTGTAATATTGAGCCAGTCCAGTGGCCCAGATACAAAGCCATGAAAGTGATGAAGCATAAGGAGGCTCCTGCCTCCTACCACCATCTCTGCAGGGTGCAGCACAGTGTAAAGGAAACCCAGCCCAACGTCTGGTGTTTAGAAGAGGTTAGGGACTTGTTTTCAATGTTATTGTCTCTCAGTGGTACGTCTACCAGTTTTCTAGGGTGCTCCAAACACCCCACCACCCAAGCAGTTGCTCCTGTATTTCTTCTGTAACACGCTTGTATACAGTCAGCACCTGTTCAGGTTTTGATGGAGTATCACTGTGATAACTTGTATGAGAGTCAAAAGCATCAACACCACGTGCCCATTTGGACAGTGAATTTAAAAACTAATTGTGTCTCTTGAGATACAGGATGTCATGCTATATGAATATTTATTTTTTCTATCCCTTATTATGCTGCAAAAACAAAAATCTTATTACTAAGCAATTGCCTGCCATATGGGAAAAATACTGTGCTGTGTTGAAGCTTATATACAAAATCTGTGTTGCTTAATAGTAAGCTGTATGTTCCTCTTCAATTTTGACTGGAAATAAGGCATGCTGAGAAAATCTAAATACTTTTTTTTTTTTTTTTTACTATGGAGGGTAGCAGAATAAAAAAGCAATAGAAGACAAATTAAAAAAGCAAACGCTCTGAAGATTGTACGGTATATTACCACAAAGCAAGTCACTAGATTCTAGGATGTGGCTCTCCAGTATTCTAGGTCCAGCTCTACCACTACACCTGTATTGGGACCTGAAGAAAGTCATTTTGCTCTCTGCATGTCTCTTTCCTCTTGCACATTTTGCCTGTCTCAAGTACTTACACTGTAAGCACCTTGGATTTAGTAAATGTTGTTTGGTTTGCACTGTAGCAAAACAGCAGCAAAGCAACAGCTAAGACTGCATCCAAAAACTGTGTTTCATGGGGGTTCCGGCTGAACATTTCTCTCCAAAAATCTAGAAGAAAGTGAAGAAAATAAAGGGCACAAGGGCTTGCAACTTCCTGTGCCATTGCAACTCATAGTGGAGAAGTATATCTAAAAAAGCCCTAAAGATAAAAGCAATTTCTTTCCACTGGACTAGCAAAGTTCTATATTTTATAAGAAATTTTGAAAAAGTATATACACTGCAGGAAAATCCTAAATACTGATGATAAAAACATTACTAATAAACTATACAATTTATTCATATAAATTTAGTGTGGTTCAAATTTACTTGTGTCTTCATGGAAACATTTGTCTGTATTCTGTACACAGGATGCTTGGATAGTAGCCTGATCATTCCCTTTAATTACAAAAAAAACCCTTCAGAAACATATGCACATATCATTATGATTAAAGTAATTATAGGAAGGATCTTTTTTTCTCTTCTGCAAAAACACCTCCTATCATAAAAGACACAACGCTTTCGGTCCCTGAGCGCTCAGATGTGTTTATACAGACTAAAAGGCAACTTAAATAACACATGTTGCGTTACATCTTTCTTTTATGCTATAATTTGGAAAAATGGATGTGCGTGTTGTTCATGCAAAAGTTCTCCAATCGCTGTTCACAGGAGACGTCCTGTATACGGGCTGTACCTCCTGCCTGAGCGACCATCGCCTCACGGTGAGATCAAACTCACTTTAAAGAAAAGAGGTGCTGATGTGGCTCTGAATGGGCAAGGTATCAGAAGAGAAAGAAGGACCCAGCCGCAGGGATGCAGGAAAGGGAACCCAGCCTACTCAAAGCGGAGTAGAGGAGTGAATTTGGAAGCCGATGTAAGGCCTGTTAGTAAGCACGATAACACCACGTGTTCAGCTTTGGGAAAGCCAGAGAGGAGTTCACTAGAACCCCACCTGGACGGAATGAGAGGAAGCAGCAGCTCAGATGAAACATGAAAGACTCATTTACTGCAACGAAGGGAGAAGGCCAGATAATGAGACCTTTATTCTGGGTATGCAAGCGGAAGTGGGTGAAACTGGGTTGCTCTCCACTTAAGGCAACACCTTCAGGGTGTTTTGGCCCCGGCACGGAGGCTTTGAGAAGTAGGTGTTCACCATGGCCTCACCCTACGGTGCTCATCAGGTAACGATGATGAGACACGCAGTGCATGGGACCGTGATGAACAAGCTGAGAACCCTTGCTCTACAGGGATTTGTGCCTTACCATAAAACAGTTTACTTAAATCATTAGTTGCAAGCTGCAAACGCACCACTAATGGGAAATTCAAATGCTAGGGCCATTTCTGGTCAAACATTAAAATAATTAACAAAAGCAGCTTCTCAGACAATAGGACACCTCCTCCATCTGAACACGGCCTACCCTTAAAAAGGCAAGGTATTCATTTCAAGAAAATGGAGTCTGTAAGACATCTGTGCTTCAGAAAGAGATACGGTTGAATAGAAGAAAAGAAAATGTAACTATGCTCTGTTTAGGAGAAGGAGGACTTCAGGAACATATTCTGTTTTAAGGTCAGTTTTCTATCTTTCTGTGCAAGAATAGCCTCTAATACAAGTGAGCTCGAAAAGATGGTTCAGTTTTTCTTACCGAGTGTTTTCTTCTCCACACTTCCAAGGCTTCTTCTAAGCCTTCAAACTTCACGAAAACGATATTAATGGATGAAGAACATTCTCCAGAAAATGCTGATTACTTCAGAATAATTCCCGTTTCTTCAAATGGCATAAGCCTTTTACGGTTGTTTCAAGATATGTAGTTGCAACTTCCTAATACCCCATCAGGAGGAGTGAGAGGGTTAATGTATGCTCAAGTAATGTCAGCTCATGCTGTGACTGGTGACTGATGCAAGTAACCAACTGAGTATACAATACTTACATTAACTGGAAAGTTCGTTTTGTAATAGTCCTCAAACAACTTCCTTAGCAAATTCAGAACAGCTAGAGCCACCTATCTAAGAGCTGCTAAGAAAGAAAAATAACTTCTTAAATGGCTATTTAAGAATTTCATTTAGAAAGACGGTAGGAAATGGACCGATTTAAAAAAGAAGTCGCTCTGAGAAATCCGGAAAAGGCAGTTACAAGTACTACTCAGGTCTATTAAAAGGGATTGTATATTCAAGTGCTGCATATACTACCAAGATTTGCAATGCAAAGGAAACAGCTCCTTTTGAATTTACTTGCTCCTGAAGGAGATGTTTTCCTCCGTTCATCACCCACCATAGCACATGCTGTTCCTCTCTGCAGGAAGAAGCAGATAGACAGCTAAAGAGTATAAATAACAAAAGATATCAGAACGAATGATGCAGAAGCATCGCTTCCCGCTTCTTGCTGCTTGGCCATGTGGTCTCCTCTCATCTGTTCCTTTGCTGTCAGGACGGATACTTTCCTGTCCCCCGGCAATTTGCACTGCTGCTATTTCCCTTCCTCTCCCTCTCATTGGAAACCTCTGCTACCCCTGCACCTGAGCACCCGCATGCAGACAAAGCCTTCTCTGATATAGCCTTAAATGTTAGCCTGGGCATCAGTGCATTTCTGGAGGTGATGGTTCAGTGGGGACCACATACAAATTCCTGTATCAGAATTATTCCTTCCCTCGATGTTTTCCAAACAGGAGACACTGATTTTTGAAACAAGGTCTTGAGAGTGGACACTACTGGCATGCGTTATTAATGCAGGTACATTAAAAATGAGTATTATTTAAAAATATATATTAAATATAAATTATTTAATATATATATACTATGTATATTAAAAGTTACATTAAAACTTTGATTGAAATTTTGAATATCCAGTCCCTACCAGTAACCTTAAGCTGAATTCTGCACTGGTGCACACCATCAGCAGGCACTAGCCCATACTGACGCGAGCAGTTTTCCCAGTTCTCGGCAAGTTGTGGATATGCACTATGTACAGCGCTGCTGAGTTTATTTATATATGTATGACCTGCACTATGTACAGCGCTGCTGAGTTTATTTATATATGTATGACCTGATTTCCCATCTCTGCAAAACTAACTGTGAGACATTACCATCCACATGCAAAAAGAAAGAGAAGACTTACTTAGGGCCACAGGTGAAAGCAATGCTCTTCCTAACTCTGTGGCTCTTGAGGAATAGACCAATAAGGTGACCCCCAAAGTCTTAGACAAGCAAAACCTAACTTTAAGCCACATTATACTCAGGAGAATAACGTGTCCCAGAAAATAAATCTCAAGACATCTACCCAAAATTTCGCTAATTCCAGAGAACCTGCAGCCAGCAAATATGTGTAAAGTCCCTAAGGTGTTTGATTTCTAAAATCAGTTTGTGACTCATCTCCCCCATCACCACCAAACACATGCTGAAGGGAAGCCATGCAGATCACTGCAATAAAAAAAGACCTTCAAAAATATCCAGAACTTAACCTTGAATGCATTTATGCAGATACGCAGGGAGGTTGCAATAAGGAGGCTTTCTTCTTTACTTTGTTGTGTACAGAACTAGTGTAGCAGAAATCAGGAGAGGGGGCAGGTTGTTTAGGGGGGGTTGTTTTGGAGATAGCATTTTGACATGTCAAAGCACTGAAGTTGTGCTCTCTGTCTGCATAACCCCCTGCCCCGCCTCCTCAGGTTTACATGGCGGGGTCATTTCCCCCTTCTGGATAGCACTGAGACCTGGAAATCACAGGCTTTGACAGGTCACTGAAAACCAGACATTGCCCTTCAAAGAGCAGGACAGGGTAACTGCAGCAATAATACCCGCTGTAACACGTGAGCCATGCCTTGCCAGGGAAATCAGAAGCAAGATTAATGTATTTGTAACTCTGCCCATTTTGCTGCAAGCTCAAAAAGTGAGAATCATTTTTAAATGTTTGCTTTATGGAGGGAAGATCATTCAGCTCAAGAAATGTATTTGAATTTGATGAGCTTTTCTGGATATGTATCTTGGAGAGAAAACAGCTTTCACTTCCCATTTTCATTTATAGCATAGGCACAGTAAACAGGGACCACAAGTAGGAAGGGAAAGGAAGGAAAACAACATCACTAAAATACGTAGCTCTGCTAACACAGGTCCCTTGCTCTTCTTGCTTACCTAAGGGGATAGGGCTGTACTTGTTTCCTGCGTCAGAACATTTTTCTGCTTCCCTTGTGATTTTTGTGGGTCTGTTAACAAGTAACTACTTTTGGATACTTTCGTTCTCACATTTCTGTGCAATGGCCACCTGTCACAGTGCAAGTAAGAGCCTTCTAATTTCCCAAATCCTCCAATTAAAATTCTTAAGGTTTATTCAGCTGTGAGAGGCAAGAAGGTACCTACTTGATAGCCACAGCAAGATAGAAGAGCTTTTTCTTGATTTAGTTTCCCTCAATTGCCTGGCCAAAGGGTCCCTCTCTGGGCTCCCCTTGGAAACCAGAGGTATGAAGTAATCCCAAAGACAAGGAGGGAGAATTTGACACTGGAAGGCAAGGGATAGGTTTGAAGTGATCAGCGAGTTATTCGGGAAAGTGTACCAACTTCAGGCTGAGATCTGCAAAGCATCAGCCAGCTTGTGTCCCTCCGCTCACAGCAATCGCTGCTGGCTGTCGGCAGCAAAGCCGGCACTAGGGCGCTCTCAGCCCGGGTCCCCTCTCCGATAATAAAGATGAGCAGGAAGGGAGCAGAGAGGGCTTTCTGCTGTCCCCTATGAACAACCACCCTAGGGTGCGTGGGTGTGCATGCATGCCTGTACGCAGCCAAATCACAAATGTCTGATGAACGTTAACGGGTCAAACAGTGCAGCAATTTCTGGTGCGTTCAGCCTGTGGCAATCAGCTGAATATGCCTGGGTATCGCCTCTTAGAAATGATCAGCCTTCTGGAGAAACGAGAAATAGTTATATGCCCTTTTCCCTGCAGTCTCTCAGAAGTAACAGTTGACCTCCGTGCATTCTTTCATAGACTTTTGTCCTTTCGCATTTCAGCACTCGCTCATTTAAAATAAAGGCTCTGAACACGGAAAACGTGCTTTTTCTTTGCACACACAAAGCAACAAGCAAGATATGTTAAAGAAAGGTCTACCGGCACCAGAGAAAAGAAATAGTGTACGATCAGATACAAAGATGAGGGAGTACCGGCTGTACTCCCGCAGTGCTGAATCCAGCTAGTGCTAAAATGAAACACTAACTGGAGCAAGAATGATGCAGCAGTTTAGAAGTAGCAGAAAGCATGAAAGTATTTCTCTAGACAATAGCACAATAAGGTCTGCTTCCGTACTGTAGCTCTTGAAGAAAAAGTACCATTGCTACAGCCCATGGGAGGATGTAAAGATAACTTCTTTACCATTTGTTTTCCCAAATGACTTTGAGCCAAAGATATTAAAGCTCTAGCTCCCATTTATCTCAATGCAATTACAGGAATTAAGATGAGCCTTAGCCATTTTTAAAAACCTCACCAGCTCTCCATACTCCTGCACTCTTAAAATGCTTTGGTCTATCCAAGAAGCAAAACAAGTCACAATCTTTTTCTTCTCTTTCAGAACGCGAGGAATTCTGCTATAAAGTCCATCTCTACATATCATTCTGCTTTATTTAGTGTTGCAGTCTTGACATTCACAGAGTAATATTTCAAATAGCCTTCTGGAGATTTGTACAATGTGCTTTAATTCTCCTATAAATAAGGTCAAAAGCAAGGCTTTTGACACTGTCTCCCATCACATCCTCCGAGGTAAGCTCAGGAAGTGTGGGCTAGACGAGTGGACGGTGAGGTGGATTGAGAACTGGCTGGATGGCCGAGCTCTGAGGGTTGTGGTCAGTGGTGTGGAGTCTAGTTGGAGGCCTGTAGCTAGTGGTGTCCCCCAGGGGTCAGTCCTGGGTCCAGTCTTGTTCAACGTATTCGTCAATGACCTGAAGGAAGGGACAGAGTGCACCCTCAGCAAGTTTGCTGATGATACTAGACTGGGGGGGGAGTGGCTGACACACCAGAAGGCTGTGCTGCCGTTCAGAGGGAGCTGGACAGGCTGGAGAGGTGGGCGGAGAGGAACCTCGTGAAGTTCAACAAAGGCAAGTGCAGGGTCCTGCACCCAGGCAGGAATAACCCCATGCAACAATTCAGACTAGGGGTTGACCTACTGGAAAGCAGCTCTGCCGAGAAGGACCTGGGAGTGCTGGTGGACAACAAGTTAACCATGAGCCAGCAGTGTGCCCTTGCGGCCAAGAAGGCCAATGGGATCCCCTGGGGTGCATTAGGCAGAGTGTTGCCAGCAGGTGGAGGGAGGTGATCCTGCCCCTCTCCTCAGCCCTGGTGAGCCCACACCTGGAGTACTGCGGCCAGTTTTGGGCTCCCCAGGACAAGAGAGACATGGCGCTACAGGAGAGAGTCCAGCGGAGGGCTGCAAGGGTGATTAAGGGACTGGAGCATCTCTCCTCTGAAGAAAGGCTGAGAGAGCTGGGCCTGTTCAGTCTGGAGAAGAGAAGACTGAGAGGGGATCTGATCAATGTGTACAAGTATCTGAAGGGGGAGTGTCAAGAGGATGAGGCCAGCCTCTTCCCCGTGGTGCCCAGCACCAGGACAAGAAGCAACGGGCATAAACTGAACCACAGGAAGTTCCACCTGAACCTGAGAAAGAACTTCTTCACTGTGAGGGTGACAGAGCACTGGAACAGGTTGCCCAGAGAGGTGGTGGAGTCTCCTTCGCTGGAGATATTGAAAAGCTGCCTGGACGCGATGCTGTGTGACGTGCTCTAGAGGACCCTGTTTGAGCAGGGGGGTTGGACTAGATGATCTCCTGAGGTCCCTTCCAACCTCAACCATTCTATGTGAGTCTGTGTGAAGGTTCATTGCCAACCTGTTGCTTCACAGCACAAATTCACTGAAAAACAGATGACTGCATGACTTTCAAAAGCAAATCAACCCTTATTGGCTGACCTACTGAGAAGTCACATGCAAGTTCTGTTTTCTCCTCAAAATTTCCTCTGAAATAACGGAGGCCCTTCTCTGTCCAATGGCCATGTAGGCTTCATCTGTCTTTTAAAAATCCATGCAAGGCTTTCTATTCTGCCTTAAGTTCCCTCTAACTTGCATAAGGAGATCTATCCAAAACCCCAGAATCTTTTTTAGGAATATCTATTCAATATCTTTAACACGCTTTTCCATTTTCCTTATTCTAAAGACTGCAGAAATTTTAAAATAACTTAATCTTCCACTTAATATTTCTGACAGAGCTAATTATAAAATAGTTATAGACGGAGAGGCTTGTTCAGAATACTAGGATAACTTCTCTTCTAATACTACCTTTGGGGCTAATTTTTTAAAGTGCTTAGCTATTGTCAAGCTTGTCTTTCTTTTAACCTGCTAAAGCTTGAAATATCTACTAAATCTGAACTTGAATCCATTGTGTATATTTACTGCTCTCTTCACAAGGGTATCCTTGTGAAAAGAGTAGGAAACTTTTCTCCTCCTTGGTATTTCCTCCTTTTTCTTTAAAGCCAGTGCGAAAAAGACAATAGCAGAGTGATCTATCTACCTCTGAGTCTGAAAGTGCCCTGCAGTGATAGTGCTGAATCATAAGAGTATTCTGCCCCCCTCATTTTTATAACAGCAATTCAAAAAAAAAACCACAGAATCACAGAATGATTGAGGTTGGAAGGGACCTCTGGAGATCATCTAGTCCAACCCCCCTGCTCAAACAGGGTCCTCTAGAGCACGTCACACAGCATCGCGTCCAGGCAGCTTTTCAATATCTCCAGCGAAGGAGACTCCACTACCTCTCTGGGCAACCTGTGCCAGTGCTCTGTCACCCCCACAGTAAAGAAGTTTTTCCTCATCTTCAGATGGAACTTCCTGTGGTTCAGTTTATGCCCATTGCTTCTTGTCCTGGTGCTGGGCACCACGGGGAAGAGGCTGGCCCCAGCCTCTTTAGATATTTGTACGTATGCATAAGATCCTCTCTCAGTCTTCTCTTCTCCAGACTGAACAGGCCCAGCTCTCTCAGCCTTTCTTCAGAGGAGAGATGCTCCAGTCCCTTAATCACCCTTGTAGCCCTCCGCTGGACTCTCTCCTGTAGCGCCATGTCTCTCTTGTCCTGGGGAGCCCAAAACTGGCCACAGTACTCCAGGTGTGGGCTCACCAGGGCTGAGGAGAGGGGCAGGATCACCTCCCTCCACCTGCTGGCAACACTCTTGCCTATTGCAGCCCAAACTGAACTATCATTCATTCAAAATGGACAATGAAAGCTTGAGGACCTTCAAATTACAGCTTGCAGAGTTGATACACAGAATTAATTATTGGACCAAGTAAATTATCTATTGTAGCTTTTCATATTAATGCATAAATCACCACATTCACACAGAACAAATCCACAAAGAAAGAAAATAGAGCAGTGAATGACTGTGGGTCTCCCAGTGTGAAAATGCATGGGAGTACAAAGGTGTATGAGATTTGCATTCACTTATGCGCACAGTTATCAAAATGAGCATTAGGATACTCAGCTTTCATGAAAGCTTGCTTCATAAATAAATGAATAAAATGAAGTAAGGAAAACTAAATAAAGTGTGGGAAAGTTCAGAATTTGGCTCACTGAGAAAAACTGATTAAAATAAAGTGAGAGACTGACATTAAACATGAAGCAGTCAAAGAATAACACGCTGAGCTTCATTCTCCACTGTTATATCCATTCCATTTCAGAGGATACTGTTTTCATACAGGGGAGCATTTGATTCAACATCTAACATTGAAAGATATCACATCTTTTAAAAAAAGCAATGAATTCAGCGAAATTACATGATTCACTTCAGGCTTCACTTTCATGAAAGCTTTGACTTGTCACGTAGGTTGAACACGTATCCGTCTGGTTTGCAAAAAAGAGAAATTAAAAGTTGTGATCCCCATTCCAATCTCACCTATTATGTCTTCCAGAACATGGGAACTCTTCATTTCTGAAGAGAAGTGTCACACATCTTTGACTACTAACGTCAGAGTGCATTACTCTTCTCTTTCCATTTGTTATTCTTAATGTAAGAGAAGTGCAATACAGCTCTGGGAGAAACAGTCTTAAAAAGTGATAAATTAAATAATGGTTAGGGCCTTCTCTATAGAAAGCAATCATGAATTCTGAAAAAAATGTCCCTTATCTTAAAATGCTGTAGGAAGAGTATGTAATATATTGCAATAACACCAGTGTAAAAAGAAGTATATTGAATATCGCTGTAATACTACTGCAACACATTCACTGTTCCAACAAAGCAGTAAAAGCTGTCTCAAAATTATCTTGACGAAGGCCTGTAAGATAGAAAGAATGTGCTCTCATTCTTCTCCAAATGACTACATACTATGGCATTAATGTCAGTATTGCCGTAAACTAAGTGTTGGTTGGAAAAGCTATGTTCTGTATGAACCAGGTTTTGCGTAGCAGTCCGGCAATCCCAGAATCTCTCCCGAAGCAGAAGGTTCTTTACTCTGACTCTCATTTCTCTGGCTGTATGCTGAATACCCACAGCACCCGTAGCTTGGTTGGTTGAAACAATAATTCAAGGTGAATCATTTGTGCACTAAATACAATGAAGTGTATCTAATTTCTTCGGTAAAGAAGGGAAAGAAGTGATGACCCTTTTCTACATCTGCGCAATAAAGGTGTCTTGAGAAGTAAAAGAGAAGCAGACATGAGGACATCGGAGTTTTTAGTTTTTCAGGGACTAGCTTTACTGTAGTGTGAACTGTACTATAATAAACATAAACTAAAAAAAAAAAAAAGGAACATTCTGTGGCAAGGCTCCATTATTTCAATATTCTACATTCCTAGGACGAAGAAGAGTAAGTGATTAGACAGATACCTGCAGCACAGTAGTGAGAGCTGGGTTCATGGATTCTCAAAACTGGAGATGGAAAACGGGTGCTCAGATGGTGTGAGACAGTTCACACAGCTCTCAGCTGAAAGGGTGGTTGCAAGGCATGTTGCTGAACGAGCTTATTATTTAGTCAAGCTAGTGCTTAGGTGTCATCCCTTCTGTTTCAGGTTTTTATACTACTGCCAATAACTGGCAATACTGTATTGTCACAGTTGTTTCCTTCCAGGACACTTTAAAAATGCACGCCCAGAGTTTTCACTGGAGATATACTGCATGCACGTTTTTGGCTGTCTGTTGTGATATATGTTTTTATTAGTAAAAATACCTTGAAGAACACCTTGCTCTGCGAACAGAGCATACTGAATTTTTGATGGTGCTTAGTTTTTGTAGAAATCTGTTAAGCAGGTATGGATCAGTCCATAAGAAAGTACTGGATTTTGTACAAATGAGTCTTATAGTTGCTGAAAAGCATTCCATTGAGCCCAAGGAAAGAAATGGTCAAGCATGATGACAGTACTTCAGGTGATATTTTGGGGGTTTAGAGCTAGATCACTGAACACTTTAAAGATATGGACAATAATCCTAAATACTCTGCGGGAGACAGCTTAATAAGTTGTAAAGAACTCAAAGTGGCTTATACAGCATAATTCTGTACTAGCTGCTGTTTTCTTAACTCTAGTGGCTCCATGCCCAGATGTATTTTAGTGCTGCTATACAACGGGGAGGTGATAAAGGCAAGGATTACCCAGTCCTTTCAAGTCTTGACTAAACCACAGGCCAGCAGAACTGAATTATTATGATTTAATTCCAGTAGATGATAGCACTTAAATCATGGGATTGGTGTTACATCTATGAATAACGCAAGTTTATTTAAAGGAATGTAAGTAGACTAGATTATTTAAAAGATACTGACTGCCAGGGCTGAATATAACTTTCTTCCAAATGTCTTCATCTGTTAACAGGTCTGTTACCAGAAGCACAAGGAAATACTAGTTTTGTTATTTATTATGAATGACAGACAAAGTCACTCTCTAGCAGCATGAGATTCAATCGTCTGTCCCACAAGAGGTGGCAGAAAATGCTGCTGCAGACATCACTACCTGGCAGCTTACTACAAATAAGGAACCCTATATTTATAAACCGTAGACTAATTTAGCTGAGCATCCTCCACCAAAGGTGACTGTACTGTTAACTAAAGTACCACTCTTTCCTCCTTCAGTCTGTTATTCACCACTGGCCAGCCGATTTTGGTGAAGTGGCAAGCAGAATGGTAGGAGACACTGGAATAACGTATTGCGCATGACCCTTCCAGTTGCCTGCCATCTTCCCTTTTTTGGGGTGAACACAAAGTCTTCCTACGGGGCGCAGGTAAACGTTGGGTAAGTTCTGAGAAACAGCAGATCCTTGCTGGATTCTGCAGCTGAAAGACCTGCCTGTGAAGGTCCCTTTTCAAGTGACTGTTCCTTTACGAGCTTCTTTTTAGGAAGAGCTTACTGCTCAGGGACACCTCCGGCTGTGCCACAAAGGGGAGCAGCTCTGAGGAGAGGCTGGGAGACTGAGAGCAGTTGCCTTCTTCCTAGCTGTGTGTTAGCTACAGGTGATAGCATCTGTCCTTGCCTGTAGCCAGACTGGACAGAGTGCCAGGAGTGCAATTCTGCAAGTGAGCTACAGAGCAACTTTTGGTTTCTTTATCAAATTGCTTAGGAACAAATAATTTGATATTCAGTCACCACTAGGTGTTTTTTTTACCGTTGTTTGCTTAAAGGAAGAAGGGAAGATTTTTCCTGTGATTAAACTTTGGCAGTTTCAGTCTGGAGAGACCACGACTGATCTTTTACTAAACAGAAGTGCACAGGTCAGATTTTCAAATGTGAGTCAACTACACTACCTGATACTTTTTCCATATGCATGAGCTGAACCAAAGGAATGAACATGGACACTTGGCTGACCAGCAGGCAGAACTGAATCTGTCTCACCCTAAAGATTTCCTGCATTCAAGAAGACATTTTAAGTGATGGATGATAAAACATTTTGCTTTATTTAGAGCAGGATATTTCGGCAATAACACGTTATAGCTCTTTCAGGATGTTTTGACATTACTATAGAGACCAGGAAGAACTGTTGTGTGATATGCAACATAGCACTGGCATTATTTTTGTTCAAAGCGCTTTATTTCAGCTAGTCTTTTCAGCCTTTATTCCACCGCTGATAGAAAATCAGAGTCACTGCTTATAAATACTTTCTTTTACCAAGAAATTTGCTGCAATGAGGAGAACGTTCCCATTGCTTCTCTCTCCCTGTCTCTTCGCCGCTCTTCAGTATCTTTGCATACTTCGTTTGGCACTCTGCTGTGATTTTAAAGAAACACTAGAGGTATTCTCATAGATCAGGCTCGCGTGCTTTCTGCTGAGATTTTTTAGGTGACATTGCTCTCCCAAATAGAATGAGAAATGAAAGAAGCATGTCCTTCTCACATCTTCTGCCCATACTCAAAAGAGTTGCCCCATGCACTCTTCCTTCCTGCGCGGGGGTAGGAAAAATTCGGATTGCAGGCAATGGCGGCAACAGGGAGCACAGTATGCCCCTTTTTTGTGAAGTGAGTGGAGGATTTGGAAAAAGGAAAGGCAAGCAGGAAAGTGGGAAGAGTTTAACAGCTGCCAGGGAGATACCACTGAGTTTGAGTGCACCTTGGCACTGCTGCCAAATTCTTCATGGCAGCACTGGCAGTATTAGCATACAGCCATATGTCAATGATTTGTTACAAGTGTCGCATCAAAGCACTGTTTAGCCACGTCTTCTGGTTTGAATCACCAGATCTAATGAAGGATATTAGTGGAAAGTAGGTCATTCTTATCCATTGACTATCATGTATACAACATCAGTGATACGCTACAAGATACCATCACTGCTTCAGTATGCTTAGTATTTCAGGGACTGGTGCTCTTATCTCTACTAATGGCACTTATTAATAGCTCCTGGCAGGAGAAGAAAGAAGTTTAGTCTCTGTTCATTCAGTTTTCCCATTAAAAAGCACCGGTAGTCCAGGCATTCTCAAGTCATTGCAAAAGGAGTTTTACTCATTGTTGACAAAGTTGCTTAAAATGATTTACTCGCAAATTGCAAGACCCTCCGTTAACCAGAAGATTTCTAAACGCGGAAGGTAGCTCTTACAAGAGTGTGAATTTTTTGTCTAGGAGCCGGTACCTTTGAACAGGAAAACGACCTTCCTTATTCAGGCTGACGATTTAGCAAGCTCTTTGATTCATTGCTGATATTCTGTTACGTAAGAAAATGAAAGTGATGATTGTTTATTTTGTAACTGTCTAAATGAGCAATATAGACATGTTTAGCATGTTGGTTTGTCAACATTAAGTTCCAGTGCTACACTTCAGGACGTCCTTGGCGTCCTGGCACACAACGAATGAAACACGATCCTAACCAGTTGGGTGGTTTCATTTTAGATTTTCTTTTCTTTTTTAGTCATTCTTTGAAAAATCTTTTATGAATCACTCCAACTCGAGGGGAGCTAGAATATGATTTCTTCTAAGATTAACACAATTAATTGAAAATAAGGGAAAGAATTTATTTCTTCCTACTGATTCTTTGGTGCAAGTTCCTATGGCTTTTCTGATGAGGTCTGCTAATCCATCTTCCTCTGAACCATACACTATCTCCACTTCCTAGCATAAATCGCTACTTTCTCAAGGTTTATTTGGTGGCTATGTTTGCTGGCTTAGACTTTAATTAAGAGCTTATCAACCGATCCTTTGAAAGCCTTTTCCTCATGAAATATAAATTGAATGCTTTCTTTATAAAGAAAGTACATGCTTTGATGAAATGGAACCTTCAGTATGTACTAAATCTGAGTCCATGTTTAATGTAAATATCAGACAGAAGATCCAGTTCTGCCTTTGACTAGATGACACCGACTTCCAAGTTAAATGTAGGTACGGAGGACAAAACGTAGGCGTTGCTCCTTTAGAAGTGCAGGAGAGAATTTAATAGAGGTAATAGGGCCCTACTGAAATAACCATGAGAAGTGACATAAGTGTAATGGAGACAGGAAACCTTTCTTGTGCAGGTAGGTTCTAAAACCAATGAGAGCAGGCATTTCCAAACCATGACAAATAATTTTGCCAGGCAGGAATTCAGAAAGCTGTATAGGGAAAAACATGCTGATCTTGATCAGTCCACGGTTTTACATCTAAAAAACTTGCATCCAATAAAGATACCAATGACTTACAAGGCTATAAATATCCTGAGTGTTTTGCATGGAATTTTTGTATGTGCCTAGGCTGAGAAGCTCAAGTAATTGCTGATGTCACCAGCATATTCATCTCTTTTACAGCATGTCTTATCATTTCTCACCTCTCTTTTATTATTTGTGCCTGTATCTGCACTTGTCCCTCCTTGAGGTCAATTCACAACGGCAAAGCCATACTAGTGCCAAGACAGAGGCACAAAGGTCAATATCTCACTGTATTATCAAATATCTGTAAGCATACTCTCGTCTTTGTGGGAACATGCACAGGATGTTTTGGAAATGTCAGTAGAAAAAAATAGGGGAAAAAATTACAAGTAATTTATGGAATGTCCTGTAATTTCATGCATTTTGAGAAAAGGTAGAAAGCAAAAAAAGAGAAAATTCCTTTATCTTTGATGCGTTTAATAGTATCTTGGCTCCATTTCTGTGATCTCAACACTAATTTAAGTGCAGCTGCAGCCTGCTTCTGAAACGGACCGTTCGGCCATGTCTCTGCCTCCAGGGTGGCCGTCTTTCCTTCCCGGTCGCCTGCCCTCTTCCCTACCTGTCTTGTTGTTGTGACCAGGGGAAAGTTAGATCTACTCTTCTGTCAGATGAAAAGAAATTGTTGTGGTGGTCATTTTTCAGTCAGCTCAGTAAGCCCTTCCAGCCCTGCCCCCAACAGTGCCCAAGGGAAGGAGGAGTGAGAGGAGAGCCTTTCCCCGCAGCACCAGCGCAGCTGAAGCCCACCAAGGAGCTGCGCCTCTGTCACAGGGGAGCCAGGGGGGAAAGTGCCCCTGTTGGGAATGGGAAAGAGACGATTGCATTGGTTTGAGCTGTGCCCTTTATAAAGTTATCTAAGAACAGAGATCGTGTAGGAGGAATAAAATAACAAGGTGTTAAGGTCTTTTGCTGAAACTATTTTTCTCCTCATTTCCCACAAAACCAAAGAAATAGAAGTCCAATTTCCTCCACAGATAGAGATTATCAAGGGCAGAAAAATTACAAAATGAAGTGAAACATATCCATCTGGTGTCTGCTGTCAGTAGAAGTGTGATGCTAAAAAGGGTATGGAGTTACAGCCACAAGGGTGTAAGATCAAAATTGGGTGGGAAAAAAAAAAAAATCAGTTAACGACGAGACAATATAACACAAAGGAATTGATCTATCAGCAGGCTGGGGCTGTGGGAACAGCACGCCTGGCTTGTATGAAGAGGTGAAAAGCACCAAGGAAAGAAGCTGAAGAGTTTCCTTCTCTGTAGAAAACAGTTAAGTCCAAGAACTACAAATTTAACAGATTAGTAAGCATTAAAAGAGGTTATAAACGGCTAATGTTCCCAGAACATTTGTAATATCTGCCCAGAGCTTCTAAACAGTTAATACCCACCGATTGCCCACGTCTTCGGACAAGTTTAATATTTGCATTCGCATGCCCATGCACATTAATTTTTCTGGAAAAATTCGTTAATCAATCAATCCATTTCTATACAAGGAATAAAAGGCAACAGCTAATGTCATAGCACATTTGCTGACCCACTTCATTCCTGGAGTCTTACAGCAAAGAAAGAAATAACTGCACCCTAAATTTTATTAACTGTAGAGGAAGTGATTTATTTGTTAGAATAACACAATTGCCGGCGACAACAACGCCTCAGAGAAACAACCACATTGGTAATGCCTTCTGCTGCAATTTCCTTGGTACAGAAAAGAATACTTGTATAAGACCTCAAAGAATTGGAATTTCTTCTGCCCTTACTCTGATTTAAAAGTTAATTTAGGTTATACTGCAAAATTCATTTACTCAGATGTACCTTGGGGAGAGATATAAAGTGAAGTGAAGGCACCGTGCTGTGGATATTTAAAGGGCAGTGGGCTAAGGCTTCCTAGGGTCTGACGTAAGAAATGTCCGCCCTGTGGGCTTCATTCTTTCATGAAGCACAGAATCACAGAATCGTTTAGGTTGGAAGGGACCTCTGGAGATCATCTAGTCCTACCTCCCCCCGCTCAAGCAGGGACCTCTAGAGCATATTGCCCAGGAACACATCCAGACGGGTTTTCAATATCTCCAGCGAAGGAGACTCCACCACCTCTCTGGGCAACCTGTTCCAGTGCTCTGTCACCCTCACAGTGAAGAAGTTCTTTCTCAGGTTCAGATGGAACTTCCTGTGGTTCAGTTTCTGCCCATTGCCTCTTGTCCTGTTGCTGGGCACCACGGAGAAGAGGCTGGCCTCATCCTCTTGACACTCCCCCTTCAGATACTTGTACACATTGATCAGATCCCCTCTCAATCTTCTCTTCTCCAGGCTGAACAGGCCCAGCTCTTGCAGTCTTTCTTCATAGGAGAGGTGCTCCAGCCCTCTAATCATCTCGGTAGCCCTCCGCTGGACTCTCTCCAGGAGTGCCATGTCTCTCTTGTACTGGGGAGCCCAGAATTGGACACAGTACTCCAGGTGAGGCCTCACCAGGGCTGAGGAGAGGGGCAGGATCACCTCCCTCCACCTGCTGGCAACACTCTGCCTAATGCACCCCAGGGGATCCCATTGGCCTTCTTGGCCACAAGGGCACATTGCTGGCTCATGGTTAACTTGTTGTCCACCAGCACTCCCAGGTCCTTCTCGGCAGAGCTACTTTCCAACAGGTCAACCCCCAGTCAGTCCTGGTGCATGGGATTGTTCCTGCCTAGGTGCAGGACCTTGCCCTGCCTTTGCTGAACTTCAGGAGGTTCCTCTCCGCCCACCTCTCCAGCCTGTCCAGGTCCCTCTGAATGGCAGCACAGTCTTCTGGTGTGTTAGCCTCTCCCCCCCAGTTTAGTATCATCAGCAAACTTGCTGAGGGTGCACTCTGTCCCTTCCTCCAGGTCATTGACGAATACATTGAACAAGACTGGACCCAGGACTGACTCCTGGGGGACACCGCTAGCCACAGGCCTCCAACTTGACTCTGCGCCATTCACCACAACCCTCTGAGCTCGGCCATCCAGCCAGTTCTCAAGCCACCTCACCGTCCACTCATCTAGCCCACACTTCCTGAGCTTACCTCGGAGGATGTGATGGGAGACAGTGTCAAAAGCCTTGCTGAAGTCCAGAAAGACAACATCCACTGCTCTGCCCTCATCTACCCAGCCAGTCATTCCGTCATAGAAGGCTATCACATTGGTCAAGCATGGTTTCCCTTTGGTGAATCCATGCTGACTACTCCTGATCCCCTTCTTGTCCTCCACATGCTTAGTGAGGACCTTCAGGAGGAGCTGTTCCATCACCTTTCCCGGGATGGAGGTGAGGCTGACAGGCCTGTAGTTTCCTGGCTCCTCCTTCTTACCCTTTTCGAAGACTGGCGTGACATTGGCTTTCTTCCAGTCCTCAGGCACCTCTCCTGATCTCCAGGACCTTTCCAAGATGATGGAGAGTGGCCTAGCGATAACATCCGCCAGCTCCCTCAGCACTCGTGGGTGCATCCCATCGGGGCCCATGGATTTATGGATGTCAAGTTTGGACAAAAGATCTCTAACCGGATCCTCCTCAACCAAGGGAGAGTCTTGAAGCACAGCTACAGCACCCTAGCAATCTTTCCGTTTCTTAGAAAGTTGTGGTTTAATTTTCCTTTTCCTTTACAATTGCATACTTCACTCTTTGAACAGCCTGAGAAGAATAGCACTCTAAAAAGTTGCCAAACTTTAAATTGCAGTAATTTGGTTCAAAATCAGCTTGAAACATTTTCACGTGAGGTCAGTATTCTCCCCGCTTCCACAGCTATGTGTGAGATTTCCTCCATGCCATGTGACCAAAGAAGGTTCAGCACCATAGCTCCTGTAACTACAAATTCAGCCCAAGCATCACTTACTCCTAAGTAATATGCTGAAATTTTCTAGTTGATTAGTGAGTAAATGACAGCGCAACATTCTAGTTCACCTTAGCAGCTTCAGAAAACTAAGCATGTGACCAAAATGCTGTGCTTGCCCTGCAAAACAGAAGAAGTACCACAGCAAACTTGAAATCTATAACAACTTCCAGCTGAACAGCATTGCCACCTGACCGATCTATCAGAACTAGAAATCACATATTATTTTTTCCTGCATAACTCAGCTTAAGTCTTGAGTCCTAAGTTTGCCAGTCATCCTTAGCAGATTACAAGGGTTAGCCAAAGCATTCCTATCAAATTGACAGAGAGGAATACGCATTAATACTGCGCATTAACACCGCATTATTATTTTCGTGCTACTACTGTCAGAGGTTATTTAGTATTCGTATTACTACTTCATTCGCTTATAGGACGGTTTGGGAGCTTGTAATACGAAAGACAGGGAGATAATTCTCAAGACTTCTGTGTTGAATCAGCCAGGATACGGTGCCAGCACTATTGTCCTTAATTCAAGAATATCCCAGAAACCTTGTATATGACAAGTAGTACCATCTTATTCCGCAGAAGTGATTCAGCTCATATTTTACCCTTTCTTTCCTGGTTATCTACCATGAACAAAGACCAAGGTCTTAAGTTAGCTTAATTTTATTTTGGCAGGGGGAGGGGGGAGGCAGGGGTGGAAAGCACAGTATTTTTGCTTGGTGGTGCGAGATCATACAACTTTTCTGAGGACTCTTGAGCTTTCTTCCTGTTGTAGTTTTCCTGCCTCCCAAGGAATCATTTAGGATTTCTTTGATTGACACCTTTATTGCCATAGAACTGATTTTAAAACACCCCCAACACATCCCCTAAAAATCTTCTGAGAAAGACATAACTGCAAAATTCCTAAGGAAAGGCTTGACTTCAGTGAATATTTTGAGTTTTCTAATAGTAGTGAAGAATAAAATATGCTATTCCTCTTTCATCATAATTCACACTTACGCTCACCTGGAAATTGTCTTGCATGTCTTCAGTAAGGATTTATTCTGCATGCAGCACATGGCATTGCAGAAGTTCAGACTAACTGAACTGCTAGTAAAATTCTTCAGGTAAGTCCTCCAGTGAGGGGTGCACCCTCGTCCATATCAAAGGCTACAGAAACAGTAATTTTACTGGGGAATGTTAATTCCCCTTCACACAAACAGATTAAGGTTGTGGATAAGCAACAGAGAAAATCAATTTTTGCTATTCCAGCATAGAAATTTTGGGAGCGGCAGCTCATGGTCCATTCCCTATTCTGCCCACCTAGAGGCTTCCAGACTGGATAGCATGTCTTGCCTAGAGGATTTCCTAGCTATAACCCTTCCCACACCTAGCTAACTTTACCTAACTGCACATTTTTAGGACAAGCACAAGGATTGAAGACTTCCTCATCCCTCGCATACCCTGTCACTCGGAAAGATGCAGAGCAGTGTGGCACCTGTGGGTCACACTTCACTCCAGGAAGGGTCTGGGACTTCATTCTGTACCGGGTTTTGTGGACTCCACGTGAGAAATACTTCTAATCAAAAAAGTGGCAGGAATCCAGAAAATCCTGACTGAACAGTGAGGCCTGGAAAAGCTGCCACAGGACTCGTCCCCATAAAAGGAAATGGGATGTGTTTAGTTACTTGCTGTATTTAAAGTTCCACTTATCTTAGTGGCAATCAAACCCCTAGTGATATAATACACCAAGGGATAAAATTTGCAACCAGGAGTAAAAAAGCCTTGGGGTTTGTCCAACTGTTTGGAGAACTTCTTTTTTTTTTTTTTTTTCCATCTGCTCTTCAGTGAGCAGATGAAAAAAAGAACACTTACTGGAAGGGGTTTAGGACCTCTCATTTCTCTCCATCTGTACTGACTGATGATGTCTTTACAATATACTGTTGGAATTAATTTCTTCTGAGGGATGATCTGAATTTAAAATTAACATCCTTTCACTTTGCAAAGGTACAAATATATTTCAGGTGGAGAACGACTGTGAATAATACAAATGTCCAGAAAAATTCTCAGAGATTTGGATTCTATGTTAAATTTGCACTTCACATTTTCTGGAACCAATCTTTTATTGCCTTTGCTTGGCTGAAATGCCAGTGACTGCAAAAATGTGACAGTGGAAAGGTGGGTTGTGTGACAAGTAAGGGCTGAAACACCACCGCAGGCACAAGTTCTGCTCTTGATTCTGCCTGGACTTGCTTTAAACTTAAGAGCTCTGCTCTCTCCATGATGTTTATTTATCTGTTTTTTTAACAGATAGCAATCAGGACTCCTCTCGGCCCTGTTCTGCTAGACAAAGTCAACCCCACTCTTTGTCTTTTCCTGTGTGACCCATCTGCACCTCCCTTAATCATCTCAGCAAACCTTCTCTGAGCCCGTTTTGCTGTAAGTCATCAGCCTTGTGTGCAGATCAAAAGGATTTCATGAACTATTCCAAATTAAGACTTTGCGAATAGGTTTCCAAAAGTGTTAAAATGAGTATGAGAATATCTATCCTATTATGCAAAGAAATTCAGAGAGGTGTATCTGCACAGCTGCGTACAAGCAAGGATGAGCATGCTTGTCCTGCACTCTGAACAGATGAGAAAATGTGTAGCGGTATTAGTGCAATACCAGGTCTGAAGTGATATACCTTGCCTCTCAGTAAGGCTTGTGGAAAGACACTGAGTTTTAGCTAAACCTCCTGTGGGTTGTGTCCGCCTGCAGAAGACTATGGAGACTCACAGTCTCAAATGAGAAATCCTCCATAAGTATAGGATTGTATTAGCACTTCACAACAATTCTAGCTCTTTGGCATATAAATATTACAAGACAGATCTGAATATCACAGAAGTGTCACTTCTGCAAACAGGTCTTGACTAATCCATCGTCACTAGCTAGCAAACAGAGATAACAAATGGCTAAACCCTCTCAGATTACCACTATCCATTTAAGTTGCATTGGAATGGGAGAATAAATTGCACTGGCTAGCTCAAAATATTTGTCCCTCACACATACACACTCTTGATAGGTTTCCCTAGCACAGAGGAGCGTGGTGTATGTTGGACCAGCTTTCTGATAGGGCTGCTTTAGTAAAATACTCAAACTACAGAAGAATATGTCACAGTTGAGTCCCTTTCTTATATCCAGGTTCTTATATTTTCACTATCCCGAAGTAGCAACGTAACTGGATAATACCTCTAGGTTGTTGGCAATGAAATTTGTCACATCAGAATAACATTTTACATAATTAGAGGCAAGCAAATAATTCACGGAAAAGAACGGATTTTGCTGGCTATTTTTTCCTTATTTTTGCTAATAGCATGCCCACATCCACATGTCGTCCTTCCTGAACTGCTCTATTGTATACATTTATCGTTTTGTGTGAGCTTGTTGTTGGTGACAGAGAGTTGTTCTGCGAATTTCAGTATTCAGAATCTGAGCTGTGTTGCTTAGTTTGGATGGATTACATAAACGACAAGATATGTTTTTCAGCTGAATGTAACTCTCAGCAATAAAGGACATAAACCAAATATGAGGACTTAGAAATTCTCGAGACTTAGTAGATCAGAGGTGTAAAAACCGATACAAACATTTTTGGAAGTATGAAACCTCCCTTTCAGAGGCACAAGGATTCTATTCAAGATGTTATTCCTCAAAAAGTACACAGAAAGTTTACTGCAATGTCAAACCCATAGACACCAGGCCTGCAAGAATAAAAGCTTCTTGGCTTTCTCTATGAATGATATGGAGAACCAACAATGTGTTCCTACCTGCTGCTGTATTAATGTCCGCATGCTGTTTTGGCCTGGTTTCCTCCCAAAATGTGAGAGGCTGGAACGGGTGCGCAGCTGAGGTCCCAGCAGGGCTTCTGCTCCAAGCTATACTTTTTCAGAAACTATTTGCTTATCTCTTTTTTTTTTTCCAGTTAATTAAGACAGACACCAGTACCTACCTGTAAGCACAAGAAAGACACTGTTAAATGTTAAATTTGTCAGAGCATCATAGCTTATCGTAGAACTTGAGCCAAATTTTTACTTATAAAGGAATCCGGAGACATACGGAGTTTGGCTTGTGGTACAGCTTTGACGTTTGATTGAAAGATACAATTTGCTGTCTGAGTGAAGATGAATTTCCTCTTACCTTATTTACACAAAACAGTTGCATGTGTCTGCAGAGCCCTAGGTGTTGTAGCGCAAACCGTACTTTTGTCTGGCTCTGAGAGGAAGCAAGCCAGCATGAATCGCTGTGTGACAGGCAACATTTGAATTAAGCACAGTGCACTACACCTAGCAAAGTACCTTCATAGCATAAGTAAGAAACCATAACGACATAGAGGCACAGTTACGATGACATTCAGTGTCACTGAAAACCATTATGGTGCTGGAACAGAGAAAAGGAGCTAAATATCGTTCCTCGTTCTGCCCACACTGTTTCACTGCTATTTTTACTCGGACTAATAGACTGCTGTACTTTGAATTGCTGTTAAGGTTATTTTCATCATTTTTGTGCTTATGACATATCAGTAAATAACATGCACAAAATGTTCTTCTCTCCTTATATAATCTATGTAGCTATAATAGCATATATTATATTTAATTATACATATGAAAGATCTTTTCATTAAGAAAACATCTAAAACATCTTTGTTTTCTGTAACTAGCATTTCAACAGGGGAACAGCTCTCCTGCCTTTATAGAAACACTGTGGGCTGTTTTCTTCAATCACTTATTATTGGTTTCACCGAGAACAGAATTTAATCCAACAGGCTGAAATTGAAGTTATTCCAAAGACTTGGGTAAACTCGCTCGCTAATTAACCAGTGCTAATTCTGGCTCAATCTTGTTGCAGCTCCCGCAGATCATGGTCTCCCGATGCCCAGCGCAGCACAAGCACTTAGTAAGCAAGTGACGAGCAGCTTGGAGAGTATCAAATCTCAATATAAAACTGCAGGCAGCAGGTAGAGGCAACAGATGAAACAGTTGCAGGAAACATTCAGCCTAGGTTGGTCACCGCGACAAGCACACCGCAGTCGCTGCCCTTTCTAACTCCTGTTCCAGAAGCCGCGCGCAAACACCTTCCTCTCCGATAATCACATTAATGACTGCACTTTGCGCTAATACGGAAATTCGTCTCCTGCCATTTCAGAAGCCAGTAAATAGAACCTTTTCCTAGCAGCAAGTATTTGCTTTTTTTTTTTTTTCCCCCCCCAGCAGCCAGCTTTCCAAGGGAAGATGTGTGAATTCAAAGCATGTTTTCACCTCTGACAGAAAGGGCAATCAGGGCACCAGTTCTAACATGATTTTTCAAAGCTCGCTAGCAAAAAGTTAACTGATTAGGCAGCAGAACGTCAACAGAAGTAATGTGAGGAAAGAAATTGCAAGAAGCAAATCATGACACACTTCTGAATTCCTTGAAAGAATTAAGGTAAGTAAGTTCCATCCACAATGCATACAATTTCCTTCTTTATGAACTATCAGACATTATGGAAAGCTGACCACATGTTTTCACCGATAACAAAACGCATCTTATTTTGACAAGGAAGTCTCTGAATTGGTTGCGTCATCTTGAGCAAGGAAATAGTGTTCTGTTTTTTCTTTGTTATTGGCTGCAGTTTGACTGGAGAAATGCATATTCGGATTCTGCTTTCAGTAACGCTGGACAAAGTCTGCTGAAGAGCACACAGGCTTAGTCTGAATTTCTGTCTAGGTGCAGAAACAGGGATCCCACTGCATGCCAGTATAAAAAACGTCGAGTTTTGCTGGAGGGCATCCCGTGGTGACAGCACACGGTCCTAGAGAACCTGAGATCACATTCAGCATCGTAGAGCTGTTTGTCTCTTCCTTCATCCATCAAGAGGTGTATAAGAAAATCTGTATGTAGTGTTAATAAGGAGAGCAGGCTTACACCACAAAAATAAACTGGGAAAGAGAAATTGCTTTTCAGTAGAAGAAAAAGATGAATATACAGTAGCAAAAAAAAAAAAAACTTAGACAATTTCTAAAAGTAATTTATATGTCAAAGTCAATCACTTTTAGCTACTGTTACTTACCACCCAGCATTCAGTAGCTGACATAACCGCTTGCTGAATTTATCACTTAAAAAGGACAACATAAAAAGATATGTCACACGGTCTTATGGAACAATGTTGCTCCATGGCAGATTGGCTCACAGGACAGAACATGAACATGCAATTTTTCAGGGGTGGTTCAGCACGGTCAGAACATTGCTATCACTTTGTGCTGTTCTGTTAGCCTTTGTGAAATTTGTGGAGCAATCTCAGTCCATTCCTCCCTCTAGTATACCCGACTTTAAAACCATCACACAGCCGACGTTAGCTGGAACCTTTGTGACGGTCGCAGCCGGCAGCATGAGGAGCAACATGGCTGGGAGAAATAACTCTCTTCCCTTGTGTACCCCTGTGTCAGGGAAGAGTCATGCTGCTGTGGTGGCATGGAAAAGCTCAGCTCGTCATCTCCGATGCCACTCCTGTTCTGTAGATTGAAGTAAGATCAGATCCTCCCAGCCCATTAGTCTGTTATGGCTCTTGAGTACTGAAAATTAAACATATTAAAATTTAAAGAGAAAAAAAATCCTACCTCCTACATGTGTGCCTTGGGTATATTCAGGAGTATTAATATTTTATCTAGCAAACTGATTACAATATGCAGGAGAACTGATCGCTTGTGCCTGCAGGGCTGAGAAATACAGCTGAACATGCAAAGTGCGATTAAATATTTACAAGCTTGGGCAATCTTCACTCAGCCAAGGAACTTGGAAATAAAGGGAGTTAAGACATAAACACGTTCAATCTACTTGTAGCAACTCATGCCCAGTTCCTCTGGATTTCACAGCCAATTTCCTCTCTCTGGCTATTAAACAGACATCCTTCTTCTACTTAGTCATTTAATGTACTTGTGTAGCTGTTATTACCCACTGTATAACTGAACACAGTGCTGGAGTGGCATATGGGTGGGAGCTTAGATACAGGCATGTGAAAAAGGAGATGACATACTGAATAGTAAAGTTATGAAGCTGTGAGTCCATACCGTTGGGTTTACAGGTTAGCTCAACTCTTTCAGCTCCCTTTGAGGTCCCCATGATTCTTCAGAAACAATGCTGAGAAGCGTGTCCTTGTTACCTGTATGCATCATACATTACTACAGCTTAGGGCCTCTTGTCATTTGTTTCAATTAAGCAACTCCTATTCAGATTTGGCCAGGCTGTCCAGTAAAATACTTTCTGAAAGAGAGTTTTACCATCTGATAACAGGCCAGATCTTCAGCTGGCATTAAATCATATACTTCCAATAGCATCACTAATGTTATGTTGATTTACAGCATCTGAGGAGTCAGGTAATATTTCAATAGTAAATTGAAAATGCTATTTATCTCAGCAAATCTTTTTAATCACAATACTACTGACTGATACTAGCAGCAGATTACAAAATAACCTTAAACTCCTGTTCACACTGAAACTAATCATTTTTATAAGATATTTGTACAACTAAAGCAAGTGATTTGACTCTATTTTCTTGACATGTAACGTGCAAACGACAGTCCACATATTCAAATACACTGCAGACATTTTTCCCCTCACATGGAAAACTCAAAGGATAGATTCAATACAGCCAGCTTTACCGCCTTCCCTTTACAACACACTGGAGCATGGTAGGACTGCCACTCTACTGCAGCACACTCAAGCTAATTAGAGGTGTGTTCAGTCCCAAGCACACATAAAGTCTGTACGATGTGACTTCAAGGTCTGTTTAGTAATGTCACTATTCTGTACTAAAATCGTACTTTAGAAAACTAAAGACTTTAGTATTTCACATGGATGTAAGAGATGCATCAGCCTCAGCTTACAGGTAGCTTATGGAAGGGCATTTTGAGGGCATTCTGAGAGCAGTATAGTATTCATGAGGTTAAAATGAACAAAACTAGAAAACTTAATATCTGACTGCCCTAGGGATAATTGTAATCTCTTCTACCTCAAACAACAAGTTATCACTTCCCATCAAGAGAGGGTAAACACCGCTTGAATTCAGTGTTAGCTGCATCACTAGTGCCACCTACAGCAAACAGTGCAGAGAACTGGACTGGAGCACCTCTCCTATGAAGGAAGACTGCGAGAGCTGGGCCTGTTCAGCCTGGAGAAGAGAAGACTGAGAGGGGATCTCATCAACGTGTACAAGTATCTGAAGGGGGAGTGTCAGGAGGATGAGGCCAGCCTCTTCTCCGTGGTGCCCAGCGACAGGACAAGAGGCAACGGGCACAAACTGAACCACAGGAAGTTCCATCTGAACCTGAGAAAGAACTTCTTCACTGTGAGGGTGACAGAGCACTGGAACAGGTTGCCCAGAGAGGTGGTGGAGTCTCCTTCGCTGGAGATATTGAAAACCCGTCTGGATGTGTTCCTGGGCGATATGCTCTAGAGGTCCCTGCTTGAGCAGGGAGGTAGGACTAGATGATCTCCAGAGGTCCCTTCCAACCTAAACGATTCTGTGATTCTGTGATTCTGTAACTGTCCATGCCACCCACTGGCCCGGCTGAGTGCGTGTTTCTCAACCGCTTTCACTGGAATCCATTCAATCAGCTGGACTTCTTAATAGAGAAAACTTCTATTTGTGCAACACGTGGACTAAACACATATCCATTTTGCACATACGATTAGGTGCATAGTTCAAAAAATCTGCGCCTGTGGCAACTGCTACTGGCACTTTGGGAAATCAGAAACATGCATAGTCAGCCCTGCCAGGTGAATAGCCTTTGTTTGTTCCATCCATTTTGTTCTGGTGAGCTTAAGACTCAGCTTCTGAAATCCAAAGTTCACCAGTGAACAAGATTTTTAAATGGTGCAAATTTTCCTTCTCTTGCTTTCAGAGATAACTTTGAGCTTCAGGACTAAAGTCCTACCGGTGAAGTGGAAGGGCTGAACTGGCTTGCAAATGTGATCCACAGCCAAGTGTCACGGATCAGCTCTTTCATCAGGTACCCTGGTCTGGTCTTTGGCACATAACCTCATAAAAAGCACATTTGTTACAGATTGGATAGTAGAGTACCATTGGACCAGTTTCCATATCTCTGTAAGTGCTAACCTTCAATGAGGTTCTAGAATTTCCAAGATTATTTCTTGTTTCGGCCGCTACGTTTTCTGCTGCCTTCACAGTGCAATCTGCAAATGTTTCTGTCTTAGCCATGTCACTCTTAGAAGGAGTCCATGGGAAATATTATGTCACCTCTTCTCTGTGGAGTTGATGCAGTATTTGTTCTGGGCCACTGCACACGTGCCAAAGACTTTGATGGCTTTTCCCCTGAGAGACTAACAGCAAATGTAAATCTTGGTGAGCTGAAGAGAAATGGATTTGTTTGTACAGATCTAAGTCTTGGCAAACAAAGACGTTTTCAAAAAGAGAACTTTCCTTGTCTCATAGGATACATGCCAAACAAGTATTTGTAGATAAGTTCATGCTGATTCTTAGGTGCTCAAGGAACACTTTTATATCTTTTCATAATGCACATTTCTGTGCCTTATATTTAACCACTTTCTAAAAAACGTACCATCTCTTAATTGCCTTTCACTGATTATTTCTCCTGGCACCTCAGATGAATGGTCTCAAATTAGGCTAAAAAAGAAGCCCCTTCGACTCCTTACTTTTTTGACACAGAACACCAGTGAATTAGCTTGTGCTCTTTCTGGAAAATCAGTGTTTTAGTTCTTGTACGACTTGAGGCAGAGAAGCAAAGGGAATCCTCAGTAACACTGTGTTTACAAGACGTGTCCCTGGTTTTGCACTGTTGCTATAGGAGTGAAGTGAATTGCCAAAGCCCTGAGAGGCTCCAGCTGTGCTCACTAATGATGTCTGGAGAGGTAGCACCACTACCTGTTGAGTCATTATTTGTCTGCGGAGTATTTGGGACACAACACCCACTCTTCAGTCGATGCCTGAGGACCTGCTTTCCAGCAGTGCAAAGCTCTCTTTGCGGCATCAGTTTAGGATCTAACGGCAGCGTTGTCCTCCACAGAGTTTGCCTTCACGCATACGAGGATTATTAACACGGATAAAGACTGCAGGACTGGGCCCTGTGCACCCAAGCAAAGTAGGTGATTGGAAATTCATCTGAAGAACAGTCTACTGAGCTGTGCTGTCGCAGTACGGGTAGCACAGCATAAAATGTTTATCACCCTGACAAATAAGGGTTCTTTCCTCCTGCCTGGCACAGGATCTGACTCCAGCATCACCGGCAGAATGAACGCCCTCTGAATTACAGTTAGAGGACTACCAGGTTTCTTTCTACATAATCCTGGGCTACTAGAAAGTGGCTCTATGCCGTGTCACTGCCCTAGCGGTCCCTGAGGCCAGATTTTCAGCCCTCAGACGGGCAGAAAGCTTTTCACTGCCACCGATTTCAGCATGCGTGCTGCAAAATGACTTCAGGAGCAAGTGCGCTCTTTAGCAGTTCTCATGTACTTCATTCACTCTCGACGAGAACTAGTCCTAATGCTGATACAAAACACTGTTCTCACACTCTCTCCCTTTTCAAACAGAGTGTGAAATTAATAACCTTCCTACCTCCTCTTCTCATTCACTTTTTCACTTTCACTCTGGAGTTCCTGCATTTCAGACAGACATGCTTTCTGAGCTAATATCATGGCTGGGCAACTTCAAATAAGAAACTACATCAGCTGAATAACGCTTGGATTACTAATTTTCTCCTTCTGTTCCCACAGAAAGAGCAATGCACAAACGCAAAGCCCAGGCTTGCTCCCATGAAAGCCCTCGCTTAGTGATAAAGTGTCTCCCTCTTGCACGTGATCCGTGGGGAAGGCTTTGAGGCCCTTCTCTGAATTATTTTAAAATTAGGAGAAATTTCACATTATTTCTCTCTTTCATTTCCTCCACTTTCATCCTAAGCACTAGGTATAAAAAATTCACCCTGCTTTTGTTAGAGAAATCATTCATTATTAATGACTCATGTCAACCTGCTTGCCTACTTCTCCATCTTCTGCTTTCAGCTCAAGGCTGCCTGCCTGCTCTTCCCTCCACAGCCAGCTCTCAGGAAACTGCCTCCTTAGGTTTTCACCTGAATTTTATCACCTAGAGTGGTATTTGAGCTTGACACTCATTTGACCCAGTTCATGTAGGCTGCCTTTTCCCTGTGCTAGCCACTACAGACACCCGGGACATTTGCACAGCCCCAGATGCAGCACAGGTTTCAGACCAGCATGCAGCATAGGTGGTGCAAAAGCCGTAGAAAGCAGCTGGCTCTCTCCAAGGCACTCCAGCCCTGCCCTGCATAAGGTGCCAGAGGCCATCCACATGGGCACTTCCTAATCAAGTGCAGCCTATTCAGGCTATCAGTCTCCTCTCTCCTCTGAGTCTGCCATTACCTGCTGGCAATGCGGTGGGAAGTGGGGTGCCAAAGGGCCATCAGTCAGGACCAGGGAGCTGTCAGGTTGAAGCTAGGAAGCCAGAGAGAGAGATAGATGGTTTTCAGATGACCAGAGACCCCTGCAGACCTCTGTAAGGGCAGGCTGAGAGGTTTCCAGGATAGACTGTCAGGATGCAAAACCAGAGGGTCACCTCAAAGCCATCTCTGCCAGTAGAGACATGGGCTAAGGATTCAAAGTCCTTCTTTTTCCTGTCCCTTCAGCACTGACAGCGCAGTTTACTGGCCGGAACCTGATCCTGTGTAATGCAGCTGTACAATTTTCTCCCAGCCTGCTGTAGGACTCACATGGCATTTGTTCATTATCAGTCTTTTGGCTGACCTGTATAAAAGGAGCAATGCTTTCCAAAGGTCATTTAAAAGACCCTCTTTGGTGTACTCCTGCTTTCAGTGCACAGACATACATTTTATAGCATCTTTAGGAGAAGCAGAATGAAAACTGACAAGATCTTGGCACTGCGAGAACAGGCTGGCTGATGTTTCCTTCTTAAAATGAGGCTATCCTCAACACCGTACCGCAATCCAAACCCTGTTTTAAATGCACAGGGACGGACAGTGAGACCTTGACCTCCTGGACTCAGCACGGCCTGTGTGACTCCCTTTTGCACAGCAACTCCTACATGTCCAGATGTTGTCTTGAAAGAGGTCAAAAGCTTTCAAACTCTCTTGAGTAAAGACTTGAATAATGAAAATGCCTATGACATTGCTCTACATTATACTGTGGCATCTCGTAAACAGAAATGGAGCTATTATGCTGTCAAGCTAAAAAATAGTGTCAAAGTCACAAGTATATCTAACTACAAAACTGTCTCATGTGATTAGCACCAGTTTTTAAGCATTTTGTTAGCTGAGCCCATTACGTGCTAGATGGAGATTTTTTTCTTTCCAGCACGTACCGCACTGCACTAAGAAGAACTCTAGGAAAATCTGTGACTCATAGCTAACCCCCTGAGCAATAATTCCTTGAAAGACCCAGTTTTGCTTTGGGGTGAAGAGTAAACGATAGAAAGCTACTTGAAATTTTCTAATTTCAGCACAAATATTTCTCTTGTAGCCATTGTACCAGCTCAGTGCTTCCAAGACAAGTAAGCACTTCACTTCTTCAGAGCATGTACTGTTCAGTACTGCATGACCTGGTGATCCACTTATTCTCAATGTTTTCCTGTTCTCTGCACTTCATTTCAACTCAGCTTTTGAGATTTCCTGTCCAAATCTTCTAAACAAGACAAGATTGCAAAATAGGGTGTGTAAGCTGCAGACATTATTTTGCAACTTCTTCAAATTTCAGCAAGCTCCTAAAACAGATGCTGGCATTCCAGTTTGTTTCCAAGATGAGATCAGTCTGGCTCAATCCAAACCTCATGGATATATTTCCTTGTTCTTCACATACCTAGAAACGGGATGAAAAAGCTGGTAAGACTTGGCCATGATTAGACATTGGATTGCTACTCAAAACCAAATGAATGAAAACTTGAAAGACCTGGACAACTGGTGAATTTCTCAATCCTAGGTTTGGAATCTGAATACAGCTATTACTATTCAAAGGACTGGAACAGAAGGTCTGGGTTTGTGTTATCTCTCTGCTAATTTTTTCCAACATAGAGAATTAACCCTCTTCAATGAATAGACTCAACGCTTTCTAAGAATCATGGGACTGTATTCCTTCAACATCTTTAATGACCATTTCAAACCAGTTCTTGTAACATTACACATCTTGAATAATTTCACAGTCTTTCCACCCGCCATCACACTGTGCCATGTGGTACACGCCGTTGCATGGCTTGCCCTCTCGCCTGTTCACCCTACAGCAGCAGAGAAATTTACTTGGTTGCTGCCCACACGCTATTTTGGTAGTAAAACCATGAAAGCATTCTGTAATGACTGCACGGTGCTTCAAATTTCTAATTTAAAGATGGGGCAACAGCTCAGATCAATCTGCTTTCTGCACAGCTGATGCAGTAGTTCAATAGCGCTTTCTAATGTCTAGTCCAATAGCGCTTTCTAATGTCTAGTCCTCGTGGACAACAGTTTCCTCATGGTGCAGAGACTGCCAGGCTTGTCTCTGAGGGTTGACTCTCCCAGCTTAAAGAATCTGAATGGGTGGTAACATGAAGCACACAGGCCACTGAAGCCGGACTCCTGACTGTTTCTAAAATACCAAATTAACACTGCGTGCTGCAAATGATCTAGGGGCATGATAACAGATCCCGCAGCAGCAAAGAGACACAATGCTGATGGATAGTGTCTGTAAGGGAGCGATACATTTGTGCACATTCCTGCCAAGAAGCCACAAGAGGACACTAATTAAAATCTGCGGACAATTTACTTCATTTGAAGATATTTCTTCTTCTGGTCCCTAGTTTTCTCGATATGTTTTCTGGGTTTTTTTCAGTCCGGCAGACATAGCCCGGAGTCAAAATCAAGAGATCATGCAAATATGGGAGCTCTCAGTCACCGGTGGGGAGTGTGAATGTTCAAAGCGTAAGTCAGTGTAATACATCACTGGAGAGGGAAATGGAAAGAAGTGTAAATCTGACATGCTCTGAATTTGCACCAGGGAAATCTATTTCCAGTTCCCTTGACCTCTTATTAATTAAAACAATTCTAGGTGTTGTGGTGAGGTCTGGGCTGACTGTCTTCCCTTCTGTCTTCCTCTGCCTCTCCTGCTTATGGAGAAGGTACAAAACACCTCAGGCTGCTTCATTTATTGCAGTCCAAAATGTCCCTTTCTTACTAATCAGGCCTTCAGTTTGATTGATGCTCCTCTTTCAGATTGTCCCCCTCCGTCACTGTCAGCACGGCTGTTAGGAAAGCTCCTTTTTCCCCCGAGTATGCATTCCCCATTCCTCTGCTCCTAAAAGTTTTTGTACCTGCAAAATTGTAACAATTAGTTCAAATCCCACCATCACCTGTTAATGGTGACTCTGATGGAAGTTGGCAGATTCAGTGAGAAAACCAAATATATGCAGATCAGCAGCAGAAAGCTCTCAGACTCGGTAAAATACGTTTGTTCCCTTGCAATTTCAGGAGATGTGAGTGGTGAAGAGGAGCCAGTTCATGGCAGAAGAGAGTTCATTTAGTTCATAACTGACGTTTCACAATAGTATTTTTAATGTAATAATTATTATAATTATATGCAATAAAAAGTTTCATTTAGTTGCCTGGGATCTTATTTAGACTTACAGAGGCTTCTCATTCTGACCTGCTACTGATTAGCTAAGAGTTACTTAAGAGTTCATTTTGCACGGGTCTGAAAGGGCTTGACTATACGGCTTTGGAAAATCACAATTTATGCGTGCGGACTCTAATTGTGATCTCAAAGCACTCTGCAACCAGTATAGATCAGGGTGAAAATCCAAAAAGAGCAATGCAGTCAGTGTATACCAGAGGAGAATCTTCTTTCAAATTGATACAAATAAATAATCCTTCAAACTTGTTGAAAGAGATTTTGTAGTCTAAATAACATCATACTTACTCTAAAGCTAGAAGATGCAGCACAGAGGAAAGAGCCAACATTTCCAGCACTGGGTTGTTTGTACTTACAGGCCCCAAGTCTACTCTTCTGTCCAAACGTAACACAGTTCTCTGAGAGACTGGGCTCTTGCACCTCTTAGTCGTCTCAGCGTCCAGGGAAGGGGTGTTTTAGTGAACCTCTGAAAATCAGCCCACTTTCATTTAATGGTGCATTCAAATTTCTCACGTTTACCCATAGAACATGCTGGCACAAGATATTGCTGAAGTCAAGAACTCAGAAGGACTGAAAGAAGAAATATCTACAGAGAGTGAGAAAAGCCACGGCTGCATTCGAAGACTGCATACGTCTCTGAAGCAGTAATCGGTGAGCAACAGAGCACTACGCTAGACACCTTCCTGCTCTGCAGATTATGCATAACCTGAGAAAGAGTTGCATGGGGAATAAGTGTCAACCTTTTGGGTCAACGCAGATACCAGATTTCTGCCCTTCCACTATTAGCCCCAGTTCTGACAGCTGGAATTATACAGCTCTTCAATTTCATCTTACTGAACTTATACTGAACTTATATAGGAGAGAGTTTTTAGGAAAGTAGTAACACTAATAGAAAGGACAAGAGTAACTATTTAAAAATTAGTATCTTTCTAATTTAAAATGCTAGTTGGATTTCCGTTGGCTGGAGTGAAGAACATTTGTTTCCATCAAAGCTACATGTAGCAGAAATTCCATGAATATATGCACTATATGAATAAATGGTTTTTAGAACTCTGAACAGGGAAGAGCAGATAGATAGGTTTTAACATTCCTCTTGGAGCCATAATGACTACTGTCAATAAATGATATACGGAGTGCTTCCTCAGATATGTTAAGCTAAAAAATTGTAAAAAGCTATTATTCTGCTGTATTCTGATAATTGTGTTTAATATTTTAAAATTACATATTACTGCCGCGTATTGTATTTCATCAATTACATATTGAAAGATTCTTTAAACGAACGCACTGAACAATTACAGCCTGTCTTGTCATCACAGATGAATTGTTAAAAGGTGTGGTAACTCCGTTGGTTATGATGTCCCCCAAAGGGCTAATAATAACATTACAAATTTTCCTGTCAATGATTTTTAGGTGCTGGCCTCTTCCATCTGCTCGGCAAGGTCTCTAAGGAGCGTAAAGACAAGAAATTAAGCTCTGTTCACAGAACATTTATTCAACACCCTTCTATTAAGGATATAAAGCTGATGTACTGACTTTGTGGGGCGATGCTATCTTTAAAACAGGATGAGACTGCACTGGTCTCAAAAACTTAAAATAGATAAATCTTAACAGAGGCGGCACAACCAGTGCAATGCAAATCCTAGGCAGAATCTCAGTTCATCTCCTGGCTTTTTTTCATATCGCTCGAATTTGTTCCTACTGAGGTAAGGAATATTTATGGTTCTTCCTCCATCTGCAAATACATCGCTATAAATAGCCGTTTGTTAACCTTGAATTTCAACTGTCCCCAAATACATGGAAGGAGGGGTCGTTAACCACAGTTCCACATGCTTTTTAAACCTCTTAGCTTGTAATGCGGCACATCTAAATTATGAATCTTAATATCGCAAAACAAAGGAATTTCTTCCTGACACAAGCAAAACTCTTTCTCTAGCTTCTGTGTTTCAGGTGCATAGATTTTCAAGGCTAGGATGGAGGATGAGGCCAACTAGTTAGAAAAACACTATTATTGCCTGAAAAACTGTGTGTAAAAATCAGATGCTGAGTCAGCATAGATTTTTTTTTTTCTGCAAAGGTAAAGTAAGAAGCAGCTGCAGGTTGTTCTCTATCTAGCACTGGTCTAATCTCCAGCTACACCCAGACATGGAGAAGAGCTGCAGTAGCTCAGTCTTTATCTGTCCCCCTAACCCAGGATCCAACCCAGCATTTTTGAAGTTGATAACACAAAAATTAGAAGCCAGGAAATACCAAACTGAAAGCCAGAGCATAACAACGTTACCCTGCTGACTGCAGCCACATTTCAAACACTATCCCCTATTTTAATACATTATTAAGGTTATAAATAATTAAATATTTTGGTACGACTGAAGACCCAGATACACTGAAACCAACAGGAGTCAGATGCTTCAATACCAACATTGAGCTCATCTCTCTCTGTTTTTAATCTCATTTCCCATCTCCCTCACCTTCTGACTGATCTGAAATACCAGAAATTTCTGCCTTTGACTCCAAGGAGATCAGGACTAGTTCCTCCGATTCTTAGCTCTTAACTCGGATTGAGAAAAGAGCAGATTTAGATGTACTCTAAGCCCTGCAAGGCCGTATCATGACCCCGAGAAGCCCTGCTCAGCTGTTTTAAGATACTCCTATAATTCTCTTACATTTTCACCAGGAAGTTCCCCCTGCGCTCGGAATTGCACCTCGTGTCATGCCCAGCAGCAGCCCGCTCGGGCTGAGCAGTGCCATGCCCCACTGACGTTTAAGCCCTGTCAGGCTCCAGGGACCGCACGCCTCCTGGCCCAGCTCCTCCGTGAGGCTTGATCGAGACGTTCTCTGAGCAGGTCAAACACAACCCTTCGGTTTGCCTCCTCACAAAAATGCAGTGAGGCCACCATTTCTTTTTTTCTAAACCCAAACACTGCAGTACTCTCAGGGCAACCCAAACACAATCCTCAAAACCACCGGGCAACACAGACACTCCAGCTGGTGTTTTTCCTACAGCATAGTAAACGGGGATTGCTTTTCCTGCATGCAAGAAAGACGTGAACAGCAGAAGTGAATTGTCTTTCACCAGCAAGCTGAGGAGCAAGGTGAACTCCGCTTTGCCAGTTCTTGGGCAACACCTCTAACCATTACCCTGTTACCTGGGGGTAGACACTGATACTGCCACACAGGAATGGAGCCGAAAATACACCTAGACACAATTACAGAGAGATTACATTTTGGCATAGTTTCCACTGCTTGCTATACTGTTGGAGACCCCAGGTAATTTAGAAACAAACGGACTGTGCAAAACTAGAAAGGAAGGCAGAATTCAGTGCTCTGAATTACAGATGGATAATCATCCACAGAACAGCTTTGTCTACAGCTGCATTGCAAGTATGGTGGATCACTTCCTCACTTCCAAAACATAAAACTCCTCTCCTGTTCAGATAAAGAGAATCGTTAGAAATACTGCATATATTTTTGGTTTTCTTTATTGAAAGGCACAACTTGCAATTCAGTACCTACATTTTTCTCTGCAATTTATGAATTTTATAAAGTTGCTTTTTCCTGTTCTAGCATCTCATAGGTACTTTGCACTGACTCCAACTGTGAGTGACATCACTAGGCAACGTGTAAGAATAGCAAAATCAGGGTCTCAAACTGGTATCTCACTCCCCACATAGCTCCTCCTCAGAAGAAAGTCCCCAACCCTGCCTTTCATATGGAGAAGTCCTGCCGGTGGCTCTTGTGAAGGTGCTCAGTAGAACTGCACTATAATAATGATGTCAATGCCTCTTCCACGCAGGATATATGAGAAAGGCTTTACTCAGAAGACTCCCACTGAGGCAATCTGCTTTTCTGACATGAGGGTGTTGGATTTTGACAATGCAATGGAGGTCACAAGGGTTCTGCAACCCCTGTAACCACATTGCTCTTCTGCATTTACTTTCAACAGATGTATCTGTGTGTAGGTAAACCCACAAAAATTGTTCATCACAGAAGTGTCCCATGTCAGATCTAAAGCAATGAGACCACATGGGAAGCCATCTCTCTTCTCATCTGAAAGCAACTGGTCGTTCATCACATTTTGTGATATATCCTATTTAAGGAAAACAGTCACAACATCAGAGGGGCAGGCTGCATCGGCCCTTAGATTTACTAAGGCGTCTAAATCTCAATTTGAAAATAGCACACGGCTTTAGCTTCCATCTTTGATAAAAGGCTATATCCTTCATTGTTATTTAAAGAGTCATTTGACATCATTTGAATCACAAAACTGAGAACGGGGAAATCCTTAGGTCTAATTCTCACTTTTGCTGATGTGCAGCTTTTGACAAGTTCATTAACGGCTTTATCTCAGTTTCCATATTCTTGGAACAAACGCCCCTGCTTTGTGCACTTAGTATAGACTGATTAGTTCTACAGGGACATGTAGAACATTACCGTATTGTTACCTTTCTGACTTCAATTGAGGACTTTTACATGATAATAGCTGTACTGGATGGGACCAAAGATCCCTGTAGTCAGGTACATTCTCTGGCAGTGGCTGATGACAAGCGATTTAGGAGAGAGCATAAGAACCAGACACACATACAGCAATATTTTTCCCCAAACAGCAGCCCCATGGCTCATGCGCGTTTTCATGTTTAAATACCTCTATGTGTTAATAGGCCCCAGCAGACCTTTCCTCCCTGAATGAGCTACTTTCTTCCTGAAGCCACTTAAACAATGGGTCTCTGGTATCGGTGGCAATGACTTCTGCAACTGAATTATGAACCATATGAAGAAATACCTTATTATTTTCATTTTAAACCTGCTACCCAGTAATTTCACAGGGTGTCCCATAACATTGCTGAATGAGTACTAACGAAGAAACTTTCCCTACTTTTCTGACCTGTAGCTCATTCTGTCAGTTATCTCCTCCTGATGCTGAATAGTCCTAGTCTGTTTAATCTCTCCTGGCTTGAAAGGCATTCCAGAGCTTTGATCATTCTGCTGCCCTTCTCTGTGCCTTTTCCAGCTTTAGTATTATACTATTGCCAGCGTTTTAAGACATAGTGGAACGTGGAAAATCATGCAAAAGGAAGCAGACTTTTTGCTTCAAAAGGACATTTAAAACCAAATAACACCATGTGGAATTAACCAATTTCTGCTTCTAATAAACTTCACTCCAAAGAAAAGTGCCTGAAAATCAATGGAGTGTGACCACGTAGGCACTCAGCAGCTTCATCTAATGTTCACTACTTGGATGCTACTTGGATACTGCCTTCACATAAGCAGAGAAAGGGGATCTGATCTGTGATTCCTTTAGGCTCCCTCTCTGCAAAAAACAATCACAATTAGGTTTGTGATTCACCAAACCACCATCAATTTAGTGGCAGGACAGTTGGGAGTCCTGCAGTGACTTCCCTTTCTCTCACTGCTTACTGTGGACATTATTAGAGTCTGGAAAACAAATGCACTCACACGGACTGTAACCAGTGGGCAGACTGCACTACCTAAACAATCTGCTCCTTTTCCTTCCCTCAGTGACATTGCTCCAGCCTGCTTGGTAACACGCAAATCTCCAGAGCTCTACTGTCACGCTCCTGCTCTTTTTGCTTTGCAGGGAAGATGCAATACTGTTAGGCCTGCAAGATGCAGAAATTCGACTCCTGTCCAAGTCCCACGAGCCAGACAACAACTAATTGTAATAACCATACAGAAGGCTGGCACCAGTTAAGGCTCCCCCAGTCAGGTTTTGCTGACCGTCCTCCCCTCAGCTCCTTAAGGGACGTGGCTGGCACCCTGCTACTCTAAGCTACATATGGAGATGTTGATATGCAGCACGTAGGGTCAAGAGGGTTAGCTCACTACCTGCTCCACCGCATTTTGTGGCCAGTTTGCACAGACGTAAACGGCAAACCAGTGCCAAATGATCTTCCTCTCTAATACTAGGGCTGAGTTTTTTTCTGTCATGACATGCTATTTGTAAAAAGTACTGCAGCATAACCGTATTTCTAGCAGACTGCTTGAGCTGTGACTGGCATAACATTCTGTAAAAGACAGGCCAATAACAAATGGCAGAGTAATTTTCTTCTTGCTAAAAAGAAAGCTTGATTTTACTTACCAGTACAAAGGAAATGGATATTGTCACTTATAAATATGTCTTTCTGTTCATTTTATAGCTCTAGGAATGGCAAAGAGAGAAAAGCTGGAGATGCAAAGATAGACTCAAGTAATCAAAATGAGAAAATACAGCAGCCCACGATGCATGACAGCATGATAAGGAGATTGATGTGCTACAAGGTATTTTGAATACTGTGAGGCTACATGTTTTCTCCATCACGAAGAAGGACTGGCCACCATTTTTCATGTTAACAGTTGCTGTATTTCTGCAATACACAGTGAGTATGAGTGGAGACGAAAACTAAAACAGAGACTTTCCTCCGCTTTTAGATATACATGCAGGATTCCACTGTAGGCATAGATAACGGTTCTGTAATTATTCATATTTATTATTAATAAATAGAGTCACATATAACCTTTCTGTAGGCCAATCACAAGGTCACCACTGCAGAGACTCACCTGAAGACACAGTAAAGACTACCGAGAGTGTGATATTCCCTGCAATTCGTGCATTATGATTTGCAACAGTGCCATGGCCTTAGATGGGTCCTCTAAACCCTATTATGGATATATTATGGATATGCAGTAAGAGACAGAAAAGAGACAGAGATTTTAATGGGGAAAAAAAAAAAAAAGACAAATTTACAGTATTATTACCCTCAATTTACAGGCAGGGCCTTAGTCTACCCAGCCTCATTAGCCAGGACAGTGTGAACAGCCCTGGCCTGGGGGGTGCGCCACCAGCACCTCACTTTCCCTTCCCCATTGCCCATTGAAAAAGCCTTTCCTTTTTGCAAAAGCACATCCTTAACCGTACAACTGCTCAGCTCCACTTATTATAAGCAGTATTAGCAGCTAGGATGTCCCAGGTTGCTCTTGCGTCTTTTCTATTATTATTAATGTTCCTGTATGTGTCCTTCGCCTCATGCAGAGAAGGGCAACACTGTTCATGGCCTAGTCAGCAGTTTTTAATGGCTGCATTTGCTTCACGCAGAAAAGTAAGAATGAAACTTTAGAATCTGCTGATTTATCTCTATGTTATGCCCAATTAAACAGGAACAAATGCATTTACATTAAGACTACTGTTTGATTAAACACCATACAGTAGCACACTGTCACTTTGTCACAGAGTACATTTAGCCTAAAACAGGTCCATTTCCCCACCAAAGCAAGCTCTGCTACACTTCTAAACACAGAGCATTAATGATAATTATTCTTTGGCTGGCTATCACAGAAATAGCAAAGCTTAAAAACTGTACTTGAGGAGATCCACAAGGTGTGTGGTACACTGTATTTTGGTTAATTAGTTAATGTTTGTAAAGCATTTTCTGGAGAACAAAAGTGCCAAGTATGATGATTATTATCAACAGTCTTCCTTCTCCAAGTTCCTGCCAATAATGCTTTTAGTTTTGGGTTTTTTTTTCAGGGCTAAATTAAGCAGTTTTGTAGTTCTATTAGGGAAATGTTAAGTACAGCAAAATAATCTTGCTTTTCAGCTTAGCAGTTTCAGGTTTGATTTGGTTTGATATGATCGGGGCTTTGTTTTAGAGCTGGCTTCATTCTGCTTCAAAATAATAGTTGAAGCCCTCTACACGGCTCAATGACCATTTCCTGTATTATCCAAATTAGAACAGGGGAAAGAAGTGACTGAGAAAAACAATTAATTAATTGAATTTCAACAATATGGAAAGATTTAGAACAAAGCTGGAATACAAAAACAGTTACAAACCTCGATGCAATGGAAAGGGAGATAAAATACAGAATAAACTTAGTAAAGACAAACCTGTTTTCTTTCCTAGAGAAGAGACTGGGTTTTTTTTTCAAGCACAACGCATAAGAACTCATCTTTAAGCGTATGATGAAGAGCTTCATGAAAACTAAACTAGTCGTTTAGTGTCTTGTCGTTAAACTAGACAAGAGGAGGTTTAGCATGAGAATATGTGTTAGAGGAAGGAATTACCTAAAGAGTAAATGTTAACAGATTGTGCTTAAGATGAACTTCCAGGCTAGCGAAAGGACCTACTGAAGTTCCTTACAGCTCAAGCTTGGGAATATTCATTTCATATTTCATATTCATGAATGACTGTGGCTCAAAAAAAGTAGAAATTATGCTGTTGAAGAAGAATTTGCTTCAGTGCTTGACAAGAATCCGAATATGCCACAAGAAGAAACGGACACTTCTGAGAAATACGGTCAAAGAAGTTAGCTTAAGTGTACATTGTACCCCAAAGAGCAAGGTAATACACTTAGGAAATGCTAACAAAATTTCTGCATTAAGTGAGGTTATGATCTGCTGGAAGTCATGCAAAAGAGAAAGATATGGACATTATTAAAAGATCAATGAGCAAACATAGGCTACTCAGGTGAAGTGTTTTTTAAAAGTACATTTCTAGCCTTCAAATTGCTTAGAATGAATGAAAATGTGATTTCCCAAGGCTTTTAAGTCAGAATAACATTCATTAACTTTTTGGTGCTTTACTCACATGGCACAACCTCTATACCATTGAGTATTTAATATATCCTTCCCTTTGTGAACTTAAAATTGAGATAAATATACCGCTAAACCACTGAAGGGAGATAATTAAGAAAAAGGGGGAAAGGGGAAAGGAAAAAAGAAAAGAGCACAGCTAGAAGATTAGGTTTCCCTTTTCACTCAGTATATGTGAATCACATAATTCAAGAGTGGCTCAGAAGAGTGGCAGGGCACAACATTGTAATATTGCCTTCCTACGAGCTCTGAATGTAAAATGGCTTTGGCTGCTGTGAGCTTTGAGGGGAAAAGTGCTCCTCTGAGCTCTGAATTTTGCTTATAGAAGTGATTTGAGTCTATTTATTACATTCCTCACCAGCTACCTTGTTCTGAATGTTGTAAAACAGTAGTACGTGGTGTTCTGATAACTAAAATGCACTAGAATTTATTTTTAAAGCTGCCTCCACAATCAAGTGGGCTGTCAAAGTCATAACAAATATGAAGATATAAGATCGAAGTGCATAGTATTCCTATGTCAGACCTTACTATTTTCCGGCTTGATACAGGTTCTTCATCTTTTTTCCCTTGGTTTAACAGTTTCTTCGAAAGATAAGGTGAATTCTTCCAGCTGGATGCATTCAGTGATGCTGGACTAGTAGCAGCCGCAAGAGGTGGTAGGCAGCACATTCCCACAAAGTGCAGCTGATAGACGCACTAAAAGGAGCAGAATAATTTTGTAAATGCGTGACTCAGAAGAGTGGGGGTGAGAAGCGGACGCCTGCTAGATGTGTGCTGTCTTTTTTCAGAGCGGTGTCTCATGACTCTAGGCTGAAGGAACCGCACTCAGTTCGGACACAAACTGAAGAAAGGGGAGAAACATTTCAAAGGGCAACCAACACGTGGTGGCTGACCCCCTCCTGAAGGATGAACTTAGTCCTCCTCCCATGAAACACTATGGCAAGACTGCCGTTTCTGCAGGTCGCTCTGTAGTCACGCTTCACAAGGGGAGAATGCTGTGGTAGCAAATGAAAACAACTAGGAGACTAAAGACTAGTAAGAAATTCTACCGGCATTTATTCTGAGGGTTGTTTGGGCTTCCATAAAGCATGAGGTTTCTCTAAATCACCAACAGACAGACATCAAACTGTGTTATGCAGTCAACACCATGGCAGAAACAAACACGCACGGTTTAAGAGCCCGTTATATCTGGATCATAACATTATTTTTGGAAACAAAATTAGAACCTTGTCAGCCTGAAGACAGCACAATAAAAACAAGAGCATTACTCTTTCGCTGCTTGGTGAAAGCTTTATGGCTCAAACAGCGTTTCTAATCCTTTATGTCCTGCCTCTATGATGCGTTTAATGAATAATCTCCCTTTCTCCTCTATAATTCACCTGACAGCAAAGTAATGTCCTTTAACAGTCATCTGATTTTTCAAAGCAGTCTCTTTCCTCCCTCATTCCCACTCTAATTTTGCAGTTAACACCTCTTCTTCATTTCCTTTCCTTCTTCCAGCCCCATACGGCCCCTATAGCCTACTACCACGGCCAGTCAGCCACTTGCCTGTCTCTGTGAAGCACTTCTGCCGGCAGCTTCACCTCCTGTGGCAGGACATGCCATCTCCAGAAATCAAATTAATTCTCGGTATTCTTCTGCAGCCCAGTGGCGGGCATTAAGGGGTTTAGCAAAACTAAACACCTGGAGAATACAGGAGCCAGGAGTAAAGAGCGGTGCTTGGAGAAGTTTTAAAAAAATTCAAGTTTCCTCAGAGAATTGACTGTTTTCTCTGCGAATGCTACTGGAATAACTGAGAAAGGGAAGTTGGAAAAGGCTTGCATTTCTATAGATCCGTTGAAAAGAGAGTTTTAAGGAAGATCGCTTTTAATTGGTCACTTGATGAAGCATCCCAGGGAGCGTTCCCCAAAATTGGAGAACTTCAGTTTAACCTGCGTCCTCCTGAGAGAAAACTTGCCAAGAAGCACCAGTAAATGATAAAGTGCCCCCTGAAGTGAGATTGACCGGAGTGTCCCCATGAGCCTTCTTCCCCTCCACGCTTTCTGATTAATCAGTCAGCACTGCCCAAGAGTTAAAAATGCCTGAAAGTCTCATCCCTGCCTGAAAAATACGCCAAACTGGAACGAGGGGGAAAGAACGCTAGCGAATGAAAGGAAAATGTATTCGAAATTTATTGTAACACATCTACATTAATATTGTTTGTAATATATAAATCTATAGCACCCTCTTTCACTGTCAGGCCCCATTGTGCCAGCCATTTAGTAAAGCCATAGAAATTATTTTTCCAGTTGATGCTCAAGGAAAGGAAAAAAATTGTTCCTAGCACTCTACAGCGCCGGTATGCTGCTGGGAGCCTGCAAAGCTTTCCCCCAGGCAGGACAACTGCTGACGTGCAATTCCCCCTGTTACACACCCGACTCTTCCAGTGCATTTTAATGCTAGCTCCTAATATCTTAGCTATAGGCTTTTTGAGCAGAAACAAGATTTTTCATCTTAAATTGTGCTGGAGTAAATGACATCATTAAGTTTTCACCATAACCTAATGGCAATCAGGCTACTTTTCCCTACTATGTAGTCTTTCCCTCTTTCTTTTTGCCTGTCTGCCTGTTCACTGAGAGGTCGGGAGATGCATGCGGCCAGGAACTTTGGAGTGAAGAGTAAAAAGCACTTGATGAAATCGCAGAGAGGCCTGGGGCTATACCGGTGTCATTGCAGTGCTCTGAGATCGTATGTCCTGCTCTGTCCGTTACACAAGAGTATGCTGGCAGGCCAAGAAGACAACTTCTGTGAGCTTGTCCATAGCAAGTATTACCAATGGCTCCCTAACCTTGAGGGACATAGAGTAAAGAAAAAAGGAGACACATGTATCTTTATTTAATATATACCTCAAAGCTAAATCACACATTTTTATCACACATTTAGTGAGAACTTACTTACACTCCTCTTAAGGCCCTATCTCGTTTTTTTTTTAACTACATTTCAATTTTTCTGTGTTGCAGAGAAACATTAGTATAATGTGACGGCACAATGCTCAGAAAAAGAAGGTAAAGAAAAGAAACCTTTTTATTTCCCTAATGAACAGGGGGAGGAGAGAAGGGGGAGAGGCTGACTTACATTTCTCGAATGTCCGAAGATGGCAAAGATTAATAAGAAAGGGGAAACAAATCAATCATAAGTCTACAACTTTATAAAAAGATGAAAAAGTTTTGAAGAACTTTTCCATTCGTCATTTCAGCAGGAAGATTAATTCCTAACTCCTTCTGCAGGACTGGTCCCTTGAGATGCCTGGCATTTCTTTTTCTGCAGGGAAGACGGGACAGAAGGAAGAAGGGGAGGAGAGGAGAAAGGAGGCGAGGCCGAAATAAATTGATTCCAAGTTAAATTACCAAATTATTTTTTAACCTTGACAAAGAGTTACTGAACCCTTCTCCCTCCTTTTTCCCTGTCCTACTTTGCTGCTTACTGGCCGATTTTTGGCCAGCTTTATAGTACAACTGATATTTAAACTACTTTTGCCCATATACTCCAATTCAGTACTTCATGCCAGCTCAGAAAATGAAAATGGGCAAAACCTAGAGAGTTGCATGGAAAATCAGATCAATCATGGACAGAAAAGAAAGAACCACAAGGAAACACAGCCTTGTGTGAACTGAGTTTTGACTAGAACGAATTTTGCTCCAGCTGCAGGACTGAGAAGGTGCTATTAGAGAATTTATGGTCCGTCCCACTGCTTGAGACATTTCCCTGACACCACAGGGAAGCGTGCTAAGTCCGTCCATCTTGCAGCAACGAAGCAGGAGTAGCTCCTCAGGGTGGTGGACAAGTGGCATGCCTCCCCCTACCGTAGCTCGTACCACAGAGATGCCCCACCAAGCCCTATCCCAGCCTGCTACATCTACTCTGTGCAGTGCACCAACACAAAGTAGTGCAGGCTCAGGCCCAGAGGCAACGCAGCCACCTCAATTCAAAGCTAAGACGAAGGTAGTAAACCCTGCTTCCTAGGCCCTGTGCCCCAGGGGAGCAGCTGCACTGAGTGAGTTCAAAGCACTGATTTGGAGCCGGACTCCCCAGAGCTCTCTGTGCTGCTGCCCTGAACGCAACAGCATCTCATTATTGCATTGTAGGGAAAGAGCTGGATCTAAGGTGGGATTCACAAGTCCATCACACTGAGCAGAAAGCCATGTGTGGGAACCAGTAAAAACTGTCTTGAGACCCTTCATTTTCTATTGCTGCAAGCAATTCCATTAATGAAAGAATGGGGAAAACCACTTGGTTTCCCTTTGAAAATTTCAGAAGCTTTTCCTCTGGACAGCTTTCCTTTCCCCCAATCCCCATGTTCTGAATTGGCAAAATATTCTGTAGTTCACCTCTCTCTAGACAAACACCAAAGATAAGCAGAATAAATTCCACTGAAAACATGAAGAAATAATGCCGATGTCAGCACAGATCCCACAGATGCTCCCACAGATGCTGTTTCTTTAACAACAATTTTCCTTCTCTTTCCTGAGTTGTTGCAGGTCACCATGCAGTTTGAAGCCAGTGTGTCCGTCTGTTTCCTTAGGTTGTCTGCTGGCTTTCTCTCTCATTTTTCAGTAAATCTTCCATTACTTCTTGGAGTTTGAGTACCTTACCTGCAGCCATTTATATATTGGACAGCAAGATACACAATCAGTTTCTTTCTCCACTGCTTCCATATTTATAAAATGGGCCTTTTCTGTGGTTTCCATGTGACTTATATCTCCCATATTTTTATTTCGAGTATTTGACACAGCCAGAATGCATTTTTGTACATGTTATTGGTTTTTAAGTAGTATATAAATCATTGGCAAAATGGATACTGTGATACTGATACTCATCTTTCACTTCCTTTCCTGAAGAGGAGGCAGGGAAAAATCACAGAAATGATTTTGAACTTGGAAAACAGTGTCCCTGTAAGGTTTTTCTAAAGCTGTTCCACACTGAGCACCTTCCCTGTAAGCCCTGGAGACCTCTCTGTTTCATTTTGACATCTCTGCCTAAGTTCAAGGTATGAAGTCAAGTCTATCTCTTAGCCCTATCACATATACAGCATGGTAAGCATGGGATATCAGCCAGCACTATGAATTTCTTGCTTTTGACACATATGCCTATGCATCCTGTTTCCTCTCTGTATTTCTTATACATGCCTCAAGACTAAACTCAGGAAGAGCTCCACTCTGCAAATACGAGACCTCCAAAGTGTGAGATTTAGCTCACACGGCTCAGGTTGGTTGAGGACTGTTCTAAATCTCACGGTGGATATGCTGCTGCACTGAAAGAGGAAAACAAGTGGTGACTGGATTATAAACAGTTGCACCAGGAACAAATAGTGATTATTAAACAAGAACTAATGTCTGGAAATTAAAGCCAGACAAATCCAAATTAGAAACTAGATGCACATTTTTAAATTATGATCATGACTAATCATTGCACTGCAGCATTTAAATCCAGACTAGATATCTTTCCAAAAGACATGCTTTCATTAGATACAATTGATTGGCCTCCTCAGAAAAATAATAGGATGAAATTTGAGGGTCAGTGTTATACGCTTTGACTAGACGATCAGATTGTCCCTTCTGGCCTTAAAAGCCAACAGCTCTAGTAATTAAAAGAGTCTGATAGGACAGAGCTTTTGGCAAGGGAGCTTTAACATTTCATTGTTACACTAACCTTGGGGGGGGGGTATTGCTTGCCTTCCATGTTGTGTTCTCAGGTACCGAAAAATCGTGGTCTTTCTATTAAGCATAAAAATCTGACCATGTTTTAGGAATGAGTGCAACAGGCAGACACTCAACAGGCCTTTAAAGTCTCATTTTAACTCCTAAGTTATCTAAATGTCCAGGAAGTCAAATGAGCTAGCTAAAGATGCAGCAGAAAGTTCTGATCCTGCTTAGTTATCTAATTTCACTGGTTTTGGTGGAGTTGCTTTCAGTTAATTAACTGACAGGAAGCCCTTTAAGGTTCCCAACATAAAATCTCACTTGACTGCACATTAATAATGGCTCTAGAGCTCATGCATAAATGATAGTAATAAAAATATATAATGCACTGAGTAATTTATGTTTGCTAAAACCTCAAGTGGGGCATGTTTCCTTAACTATAACTCTCTAGTTTGCATATCGTTATAGATTAAAATTCAGGAAATAAGATTGCCATATAAAGGCAAAGAACAATAGAATTTAACCAAAAAAAGGTCCCTGTTCTTTTCTATTGGGAGCAATTGCTTGCCTGATCAAATTGCAGTAATAATCTTTTCCATAGATTTGGAAAGAAACCGTCAAGGCAAGGTTCAGGAAAGCAAATAATCAGCCTCAGTAACCATAATAATGATTCAGACAGACACCACAGTTATTTTTAGAATAAAGGCGAGTTAGGCGATTCACTTTTCTGATTCGTGTTAAAAGACAGGAGGGGAAGTAAACTGCAAGCTACACACCCAGCCCTATGCCCCATCCCATGCCCCATCAAGTTCCTCCTGTGGTGCTAACGATAATGAGTGCAAGGATGCTCAACATCTCACAAGAGGGTATCAAACACCTTAAAAGAACAAGCCTTTTGCTCTGTATCTCTCAAAACAATCTCTTTGAGACTATTTGTATGAAGAAGTGTTCTGCAGTTTTTCACTTCATCTGACAGTTCACAGTACTTCACAGCATGCATAACTAACAACCCAGTGTTAATAATATTTGAACCTAAGGTAGTATTTCTGACGTCAGGGGCTGAAGTGGTCACTCAAGAGCAAATGGCAAAAGCAGTGTGGCACTGTCTGGGCATGTATATTCATCCACAAAACTAATTTTTACTGCCAATATTCCCCTAACATTTTTTAACTTACAAGTAAAACTGACAGAATTTGACCCGTGGTTTTTATGCTTTCCATATACACAAGATATCGACATCTTTTCAGTGCAAATGACTATGGGATGGAACAAGCAATGCCTAGAAAGAGCAGAAGTAAGATTTCAAAGCACGAGTTTGGACAAATACGTGACTCGCATGTTACTACCTGTAGCTGAGAGCAAAATGACTGTTGTTTCTGTACAGAAGCAGAATTCTTGGGAGCATAACGATGTTGCGCCCAGAAAACCAATTTTAGTGTGGTCAGTGGTTGCGAACAGCATTACCGTTACGCTTAGTCATTAGCTATTTCCTTCCCTTTTGTTTAAGCCAAGACTGATGCAGAAGCGGAAACTGCAGAAACGGCCTGCTCCATCAGAGAGTACTTGCTTCACGCTGCACGCACGCTAAATGATATTCGGTTTTACCTGAAAGTGCATCTCTGCAAGGCTGCTCAAAGTGGCAGTAGACTGTCACTTAAAAAAAAAAAAAAAAAAAAAGCAAATGATTAGAGAATACTCCCGGTGAGCCATATCCCGAGCTCCTGAACCTCACAGCTTTCAGCTGCTTGAGCTGGGCTCCTGACGAGAGTCTCTTATTGTGTTTTACATACTTACAAGCCAGATGAGACTCTGTGTTCACCGCCCTGTTCACTAGCCTGAGCTCAGCTATCCACCTACCCATGCGCTGTCACTTACAGTTTCATTTGCTGCAAGGAAGACTGTTCAAGCTTGACCTCCCTGCAACCTATCTGAGTCAGAGTCTTTTCAACCTTACTAAAGATTGGATGAGTGTGTTTTATGTGTGCTTCACTATCCAAAAAGTTATTGGCTTAGTGTTTTACAGCGACACAGAAATGAAGCAGAATACTTTTCCCACCCCAGTAACAGCTCCTGCCAACACAGTGACATGCTATTCATTTATCTCCTATGCACCTGCCCTCAAACTCTCCCTTTCTGCAGGGGAATTGATGCCGACGGGCCACGACGCACCAGGCTTTCCTCCCAAACAGGCTTGTTAAATAAAAGAAAGCATTGCAGGTGCAAGCCAGTAAAAAGGTGAAGTCACTAAAATCCTACAATAATTAAGGAATGAAACATTTCTATTTAAAAGGCTCGAATTTAATTCCTGGTGTAAGTCAAGAGCCATCTTATTTGAATAAAGACGGCTCCATCAGATCAAAACGCCTCAGCGCGAGCGGAGGGATGCTGGGGCCAGATCACCGCCCCGGGGCACAGGGATTATTTCCCCAGCACAGGGATTATTTCCACCCCCTGGCGCTCCCTCAGGCCGCCGACGGCCGAGCAACCCTGGGGCCGTTTCGTGCCCCACCTCCTCGGCGCTTCACCTTTGAGCAGAGTCGTTCCTGTCCTCGCCTAGTGAAAGAGGACCACCTCCACCCCTGCGAGGGGGAGCACCTAACTATCCTAACCGGCAAGCAATGCGGGAAAAACAGCGTTAGTTTTAAAAAATAAATAAAAAAAAAAAAAGGCGCGTTTGCACTGCTAGGGCCTGGGGACCGGCCGCTGGGCGGAGGCGTGCCGTGCAACCCCTCGCGCCCCTGGCCCCGAGCTGAAACCTCAAAAGCCTTCAGAGGAGCCAGCCCACCCCCCAGAGCAAGGCACCCTTCAAACTAAGGCAACTCTAACCCTACGGATAAAGCAGAAGGGAAATAAAAACGCTCGTAAACGAGCCTCCTGTCCCTCCCAAACGCCCTCACCTGCCGCAGCCTGGCCGAGCTGCTCCCGTCCCTGGCGCTCCCCCTCGGTCCGGCGGCCGTGTGGCGGCTCCCTGCTTTCCCAGAGACCCCCCCCCAGCTCCAGCCCCGGCCGCTCCCTGCCGCCCGTGTCCCCCAGCCCCCGCCGAGGGCGCTCGCAGTGGGGCAGTGGCAAGGCCTGTCCCGGGGGCCCCTGCCGAGCGCCACAGCCGGGCGGCAGCCAGCAGCTCAGCGGGCACCCTCTGCAGCCAGCCTTTTTTTAAACTATTAAATGCAAAATTCAAGACTTCCAGCATGTTGTTAACGCCTGATGTGTGCACGTGTCCCGTGGCCGGGCAGGGGCCAGGCTGCTGCAGGGCTGGAGCCGGCACCGCCGCTGCGGTGTCGCAGGGCAGCCACTGGCGCCCTCGGCTGGGCCAAAATGGCGGCTGGGGCTGGGCCGAAATGGCGGCCGGGGTGGAGGGGAAGGGGAGGCCTGGGGGAGTCGGGCCTGGCACCTGCTACACTGAAATTTCTGGCGTTCAGCAGAACCCAGAAAGATCGATGTCGCTAGCCGTTTAGGGTCACAGCCCTTTGCCGACGCCTACGTGGAGATACGGAAGAAGTTGCAACCGTTCACCTCAAGTGTTACTACAAAAAGTCAGTTCCATTTGGAGTTAAATTAGAAATATTTTTTTTTAATATTCAAAGTTAACTCTCATCACAAAGCAGGAACGAGGATTAGTTTTAGAAACCCCTGGGGCTCCTCGCCTTCGGCCAGCTGGCCTCGGAGGGAGCAGAGGGGCCCAGAGCTTCCAGTGCGTGTGTGAGAACAAGCAAAAAACGCCTTGGGAAGCAGCGGCGCAGCGCACGGCCGGTCTATCCTGGACCTGAGATGCATCAAAATCTGCTACGAAAGCAACCCCTTCCGCTTTGAGAAAGGGCTGAGCTGCTAGTACAGCACGGAGATGCAAGCAGGCAGCTTCTTCTCAAGGACCTGGGCTACCACCCACTCCCTTCTCTTCCACCAGTGCCTCGGCTTATTTTCTTTTCTGATTATCTGCTTTCTTTGGAGGGTGAAGGGAAAGCAGGGACTGTCAATCAGTCCTCACTGTCTTTCACGGCTTAGATGTTTTCAGGGATGCAGGATATTTGTTTCTCTTTGGGCTGCCAAGGGAAAAACTCTTAACAATTAATGCAAAAAGTGAGGGCTGAGTGAGTTTCTGGTGTAGCAATATTGTTCTTAATAACATCACAGACACTGAACGCCATAATCCATTTGTGTCGGGGAATTTAATATGAGAGGGAAGGAGATAGGTTATAGCTATCACACCTCTGCTGGGAAATGACTGCGAAAGGTGCTTTATTGCAGAGCATTCAAGAATTACAGAAGTTATGGAACAGGCAGAATGCAGCATGTTAGTAGAAACGCTGGAGAAAGGAGTGAGGTGCCATGGACCGTCATCCTCTCTGCTTTTCTAGCAGCCTGAAAGGACAGGGGGAAAAGGACTAGACTGTGTAGCTCCATAGAGGAAGGCAGGTTTCTGGATGAATACTGGATGAGACCACAGGATATTTGGATGCAGTTTCATGTTATCAAGAGAGGCAGCATTCCAGTAAACATTAAATCTGTTTTCGGTGACTGTATCTCCTAGCAGCAGCAATTCTAAGGGCAACTCAGAGAATTAAACTTTTCCTAGCAGAACTTAATCTTGTAATTACTAGTCATCATCTCATCAAGAAGATATTGACTGAAGAGGCCTGGAGAAGAGCACAAAAGAGGAGACTAATCTACAGTGATAAGAAACTAAAGGTCAATATGATTGAGTGTAAAAGTGCCTCTTCTAAAAACGGCATTACAATTGTTCGGCAAACAGCTGTTGTGTTCGATCACTATTTCTCCATTCCTCGACTTTCCCATTGTGTTTCACTGGACTAAGTCCAGTCCCAGGGACAGAATTTGAAAACTTCCCTGCTTGCGAAGACTTGCACTTAGCTTTCAAACTTCCGAGTTTGGAGGTGTTGCATCTGGCCTCTGTTGGAAAGCTAGGTTATGACTCTAATTGCATGATAGTGGTGAAATGTAGATGTTCGTGCAGGCTTGTAGCATGCATCTCATGCAAGGAAGATCAGGAAAAGATTAGGATCCTGCAAAAGATAAGGAAAATCTGCTGCTTAAATTAGGTTTTTGTATGGGATCTCTCCCTATTTTTCACCCATCTTGTTCAAGAAGGAGCTAGGTTTTTGTTAAATGCAACATTCTATCTTATCTGCATTTTTCTCCCTTGTATTGTATCTTAGGCCACTTAATCTAGCAAGGGGGGAGGGGAAAGAAGACTATCTGAAAGACAAATCATTGCTTTAAAAGTACAAAGCAGTATCTGCCTTGAAATGAACATTCAAGAGGACTGCTGTGTTTTAAAAGTTCCCCTGCTCCTAGGCTTAACATAAAGCAGTTCTCAGCAGAATGTATTATATTGGCTCTCCATATAACCACCTAATCATGAGTATAGATCTCCTGAACGCTCTCAGTGTAAGAGATCAATTAAAGAACAAGCAGCTTGATGTTCACAATCTTTTAGTAAACATTGCCCTTTTTCCTCCTCAGCTGGAAAACTCCTGCTGAGTTTTGAATGGTGGAGACCTTGAGGAGCCTTCGTGTTGGTAAAATATGACAGAGGTATTTCTTTTTTTCCTTTTTGTGTCCCCTGATAAGGATCTCCTAGCAAAACCATGCTAAGACTTGCTTTACAGATCCATTCCCCAGCCAACCTACAATAGTCATCTGTGACTTTCAAAAGTCAACGTTTAGTGCAGTGAATAGAGCACAGAAATTCAGAGGACTGACCAGACTTTCAGCAGTGTTTCAACAGTTTTAGCCAATTACACTACGCACCCGAAGAAGATCTGACCCCATGGAGCAGACCTTATCCCTAAATAGTTACATTCTCATTAGGATTAAACTATGGAAAGAACTGCAGAAGATAAAATGCAGGAGTGTTAGATATTGATAAAGGTAAAGATTTCAGCAAACCAAAAATCACGGTATGGAAGTTAACGATAGAAAAACGTATCCCACAGAGTCTGAGAATTTTTGAAAAACATTCTACTGTTTGAAGTTATGGTTTAAATACCTATATCCATAACCTAGTCCTCCTGCTCATTGACAGGAAGCAAGCTGTTCTAATAATTAAAGAGAACACTTTGCTGCAAGTATTCCAGCAAATTTCAGTAGACTGAGTACCTTCTCCCCGTTTTCATCAGCTAGGACATTCACAGCATTGTTCCTAGTAATAATCAGGCTCCCCTTACTTTTACATTCAAATTTCCTGTTTCTAGAACCTTGCTTTCTGAAATTCTTTCCACAATAATTTGGAGGATATGATGATCTGCCATTTATTTATGATGCAAGAGCAAATTATATACCCTACCTTGGACACAGATGATAATTTTGTTCAGACAGGTCAGCTTTTTCCTTTCATTCATGGGAATACTTACTATTCAAAAAGTCAATTACTTTAATAGTTAGGAACTTTTTCAAACATCCATCCTCAGTATATTCATAGGCAATTTACACTCATTTGTTCCTGCGCCAACTGTTCCTAGTTTTCAGCTTAAGTGTTCCTTTTCTTTCCCTGATCTTTGTTCCTCTGATGCATTTATAGGCCCAAGTCCTATCCCCATTTCGTCGGGCTGAAGAATCCAGTATCACCTACTTAAATAAGTGGCAGCCTAGGAGTAACATCCTAAGATCAGGCAGACCCTGGGACTCATAATTCACACAGCTGTGAAATAACGAATTCCTGATCTTCAGCTATATCAACTACACATATCCAGTGTATGCAAGACCGGAGCATTCATACTGGCATCTCATAACTACCCGATACTCAAGTGATAAAATCCAGACCCTCTATCTCCTCGGTCGTTTCCAGCTGATTACCTCTCCCTTTATAGAATTATACAAGTTTGCATATGTTGCATTTAAAGGTACTATTTCTGCTCAGTTGTATTGCATTGGTCCCCTTAAACTTTAGCATTTCATCACAGATGAGAGAATTTGGTTCATGGGATTAGTACACACAGTGTCAACGGCTGATGCAGTGCACCGTCTGAGTGCGCCTCATGACCGGAAATGCATAGGTCCTGAGACACCGTACTAGCCAAAGGGCCAGGTCCTCCCTCATTTCAATTCAGAGTCAAAATAATGCTTTATAGTCAAAAAAAAAACAGGGAAAATTGTGACTGGACAACCTTGAGTCCAAACCTTGTGCAGTACCGTCAGAATACCCTGCATTGTGATTATCTGATTCATGAGTTGAACTGAGAAAGCCAAGTTTTAGGAAGACTTAGCTTATGCTGACAAATGTATCATTTTCTTACTTGAAGGTAAGCACAATAGAGGTACGGTATCACAAAGACTTCCTACAAAGTGTATAGCTTGCTGCAGCGAAAAATGCTTTCCGCTTCAAACGCTACCCTCAAAAAGAGGATCAAACTCATTTTGGCATCTTTTTGGGATTAAAACCAAGAGAGAGTGAATGCAAAAGACTGGAAAACACTAATATTCTTGGAAACTCTTGGCATCGCTTAAGGTAAAACGTGCAAATTACTCAAATTATTATTATTCAAGTATTCATAACCGATTCCTTTTCTGTTTTTAAGGCTTTCTTTTTCCATCACCGAGTTACATGTGGTTTCTTAGTTCTTACTGCAAAGCTTTCATTAAAATAGTTTTCACCTAAACACTCTAAAGAGCTACCTAAGGAGCTGCGTCTGTCTGCTTACAGCACTGGGGAGAGCACCATTACCTTTCCAAAATGCTCTAGAAGAACACACAGAAACTACTACAATGATTTCTACTTTCTGATGAAGCTGAGACCTTATGATAAAGGAATCACTATTTTGGGGAATATAGAAAAAGAACCAGAAGCACCAGACCGATACCTTTGCTCTCCTTCAGGCTATCAGTATGGGCTAAAAAGGAAGAAGTGTCATTGAATATCAAGACATCTGTTTTTTCGTTAATAATTTTTCCTGCCTTGTAGCTCAAAACTTCAACAAAGTTCTCTTTTGCAAAACTGGAGCTTTACAGGGAGAGTTCTGAGTTACTGGTTGATTTAAGTGACAACATGACACTGTATAGTTCTTTTCTCTCAAGTATTTTAGCACTACTGCAATTGCTAGTGATCCTCAAAGGATCCATTTCCAAATTCAGAAACATACTTTGGGCAGATTATTCTGACTGTTACTGTAAAGGAGGATCAACTCCACAAAAATCAACTTATCGGCAGTTCTAAAACCAATGTGAATGGCAACTTTGGACTGTTTTTTCTATTCAAAATATCCAGCATCCGAGTAGGCTGTTCACCCTACGGTACCTGTGGTTCCCGAAAGTGGGCTTTCCATTCTGATATGCACAAACCCCAGGGGCGTGAGACTGACGGCGCTGCCCCGACTTGTGCCTTGCATATACCTTCTGGGACCCCAGAGCAGCAGACGCAGGATGGCAACTGATGCAACTGCTCGTCTCATCTTTTTCTTTTTCCAAAAGAACACAAGTGGATTTTACAGAAACAAGACACGATGCGTGAGATATCACGTGTAAACACACTTCTCAACGACTGTAAAGGCAAGGTACTGTTTGCTTTCCAAGTGAGTGGAAATGGAGTTCACACCAACTGTCACTTAGGAACAGTCATTTTCAATCACTTGGTGTCTACTGAAGCAGGCAATAGGACCGTACTTCCCTGACGGACAACAGATTACAGACCAGGCTGAGAAGGGGATGCGCTGGATCTAGGCGACTGCTTTACAGCTCTCTAAAGCTGAGACATCCTGCAGAGAAGCCCATATCCTGGCAAGGGTTCTTGCCAAGCTGAGCTGCAACAGCATATTTTGCTAATGCCCAAGACCCACTGACAGTCCCTAGGTGATATTGATAGCTTTTTCATTTTGCTGGCAAGTACTCAAAATCATCCAGGAGCATCCCTGGAGTGTTCTGTTCTCCTGCATAGTAACACCATGAACAAAGAGTATCCAAGATATGAATTTTGTCATTGAGGAGTGGAGGCATGGAGAGCCAAATTCGATCGTTGAGATAAAGTCAGAAAACATGGTTTGTAGGAACAAGGTGAAACAATAAAGTTCACATCTTTTGTTCGGAAAAACATCCTTTTTTTTTTTTTCTATTCTCATTCTCAACAGTGGCTGGGTCACTTTTACTCATATGTGAGGAAGGAATCACACCTTTTCAGCTACAAAATCTCAGCTAAAATTTCAGCTACAAAAGCGAACATTACTTTTCCAGTAATATCTCAAAGTGGAGAAGTATGTCTCTAATTTATTGCATAGCAAGTCTCTAAAGCATAAAATTCGAGCAGGAGCACCCTGGAATTATGTAAAATAAACAGTACATTGTGATTTCTTGCCTGAAATTGTTTTGTTACTTTCCCCAACCCAGCCTACGAAAAAAACAGCTATTTGACTCTGATGTTACACACTGGTAGTTGTTCATCAGCAGGAAAAATTCAGAGTACTAAAAAATTCTTATTGCTTTGAAAGCAATAATAAAATGTGTGCTTGCCTTCACATTAGCTGTCACTTTTTTTCCTACAGAGATCGTGAGAAATACAGAGGTGAAATTCCACGTTGTTATATATAAAACAGTCTTTAAAGAAGTGCATGGGGAGTTAGTTGTATTGATACTAATGGATCTCATGCAGCTAAACCCCTGCTCCCTACTTATAAAACATAAAAGATATGAAATTTAGAATCTTGATCATAAAACACAAATAAATCAATACAGTCTACTTCAGAGAGCGGGAATATATTTTCCTTCATTAGGAAATAATATGTCATGCTGGCATTTGGACAGAAACGAGGCCCGCCTACTAGAGTGCACATCTTTTTCATGGCAGCAGTTTATATCCTTATATCATTAACAGAACTGTATCTCCCTAGTACATGATTCTCAAGCCATAGTCTTTATTCCCTGCTTGGATGCTGGGAAGCTTGCTGTAATCTCAGCCAAGTTTGTGGGCAACTGGGGCAGTTATGATAATGCGTTAAAGGTGGGGAGAACACGCTACCTGGAATATTTCTTAAGCTAAGGAGAGAAGCAGGACAAAGGCTGGGAAGAGGAGTAAGGCACATGGAAGAGAAATAAGCGACATAGTATATCAGCAACAGAGTTCGGGAGAAGAACTTGTATTTTCTAAGCCTATGTCAGATGACCTGGCTAATGGACTAGGTGCCAATAGCTGATAGCACAGCACCTGCAGGTGGCACATAGGCTCAGCCTGAATGACAAAAGCACTGCAAAATGGGAACTGTTGCGTCTTGAAACGCAGCTGAGAGTTCAACAGAAGCCAGCAGCCCCTGCCTGCCAGACAGGCATGATACTCAGCTGTTCAGTAGCAGCTTTCTTTTATGAGGGACACATCTCTTATCTCCAAAATGTTATCTGTTAGCACACTGAACCTCTAATTTAGAGAGGCAAAATACAGTTTGGCGAGAAACGCTTGAAAACTTTCAACATCTGCATTAGACCATGCTGGCTATCAAATAGTGACCGACCAACAACCCCTACAATGGGAGAAGGCTCAGAGGGCAAGGTGCCCCACAAATCTCAAGGACAGTGTAGGATGTGGCTTGCTAACCACAACTATTGCGCAGAGAACCGAGGTTATCTCAAGACAAAGGGGACCCAAGGGTCACCTGCATCTTAGATAAGCGGCCATATCCGTTACCTGGACCTAGTGTAAGTTTTTTTTTTTTTCCTGAGCTGACCAAAAGGATGTGAATGTCTCCCTGAGATTAGCCAGACCAGCATGGGGAAAGCGTATGTGTGGCTCAGTCCAACAGAGAGTATAAAACCTCAACAACTAACAAAGACATTTCAAGGAGAGCAATGGGCTTGAGCCGGTATCAAACCACGTATTCCTTCCTGGCAACTGGGGAAGCACAGCATCGTGACGGTGAGTATATTTAAGACCAGCAATAGCAATCATATTGGTATTGTGATTGAACTGTCTAGCTAGATCTTGTTAAGTGTATACACTTGAATTGCGATTTCAGTACATTGCTGAATCACTCTGCTAAATCAAAAATCCTAAGTAACATCAAGAAGAATAAACTTTCATATTAAACATTGCACTCTCCGTATGCATGGAGCATCTAGAAGAACCTGGTCAGAGAGTACTGGACTCTGGCACTAATTTAACTGGAAGTTAACCAACGAGGCTAGCAGAGATACTGTGCAGCTAGGAGAAAAATCTCTTGAGAGGACTGAACGGGCAACAGAGCTTTCAGAGACTTTTTTTAAAAAAAGCAAACAACCAACCAAAGCATGCGCTCCTTTTTATTCTCAGTCCCCATCTCCTGCACTTATCACAAATGCAGGGCTGCAGAGGTAATCTCGGGCACAGTGGGCCATCAGAGTAACCGTTAAATATATTTACTTCAGTTCTGAAGTGTCCAGTTTTAGGCATCTTTCATCCAGCTATTGTTTTATCTTTACCTCATTCCTCACCTAAGGTCTTTACCGCCTAAAATAAACCATTTAGTTAGCTTTCAATATTGTATGTATGTTCTTCATTATGCTTTCTTTTTCTTTCAGATGTTTCCACTGATGCATTTTCACGAGGTAAGAGCTCATTATAGGCTAAATTATACCCCAGTGCTCTAAACTAAAGTGACCATATTGGTCACAGTAGACCTACAATGGATTAAGTCCACTATAAGTTATTCATTTCCCCTTTCCACTGAGCTTTGACTGCTCATTCGCAAAATGCCTGCAAATTGCTGCTGAACAGCTTCACTAGATTTTTCCCCTCATGCCTAGGTAGAATACGGACAGTGGCCAACACTTAAACTGGGAAAACTAGGAAAGCTGAAGGTGACTTCCAGGCTGAGGGCCACCGATGTTAACTGAATCTGGTCTTACATGCAATTTTGCCTTTTTTCCCCTAACACACTTTTGCACGCTCACTGGCTTAGCTGTTCTCCTTTTGTTACCTACTGAAAGGATGTATGGCTACTATGCATAAAACATCTTTTACACAGCTATAAATAAGGGAAAAACTTAATCTGGAAAGAAAAGTCCTTTAAAACAGAAACCCTCTGCGTGACAAACTGGATTTTTATTTTTTTTTTAAAGTTTGACACGTTCCTCTTTTTGCTCAGCCTGTTCTGAAGCAGGAATGGACAGATGTAAAAGGGTGCCCTCCTCACAGTTCTGTTCTTTCCTTACCTTCTGCTTCCTAGCAGAAGTTTAGCGCTTGTTTAAAATACGATATGCCGCTTTCCTCCTATGTTCCTCATCCACCCAGATATAGAATCCTGCCATAACGTCTCTTCACAACACAAATGTTCCAGCAGAAGAAACAACAATAACCAAGCAGCAAAGCAAAATGCCCCCTTTTCCCATCATTTCTTCTCTACATGCCACTCTTCCACAGTGAATTGCGGTCTCAACCGGCAGCGTCTGCGTGAGGCTTGGCTACAACGGTGGAAGAGTCAGCAGTCTCTCTGGCCGCACTCCGTTTGCTGCGGCAGGGACCTGCCTGCTAGAATTCAAAGCTTTGTCATACAGCCTGAGGCTGGGCTACTCATCTGCTGAATGTCAGAAGGTAAACGAGAACAGGGAAACAACCCAGAAAGTGATCCGCTCTCCCACTTCTTAGCGGTGGGAGACAAAAACAAGGGAGAGGGCATGAAAATGGTATCTTGGTTAAAGCTGGTTACTTGATGGCATGAAATAAATTTGCAACTCTACAGGGTTATACATACAGCGAGACTGATGTTGCAGTGCTTCCCCACAACCTTTCAACTTAAGAACTGACCCAAGTTTCCAAGAGCCCTGCCATAACACAGGACGCGTTGATGATCAGCCACGCATAGGCTCGGCTTTGCCTTACGTTTTCATTTCCCCTTCTTTGAATACGCATGCGCGTGCGCGCGCGCACACACACACACACACACACACAGTTGGGCTCAGTCCGCTGCCTGGGAAGCACGCCAGCCAGTCACTCACCAGAGTCTTCGGTCAAACGCCTTTGTGATAAATGCTAATGTTCCCTAAAACTGGCAGCAGTGAGCAACCCTGACACCCACATTCGAACCAAACCATTGTTAAGTTTTGTGTGTGCTTAGACTCATGCGTTCTTGAGAACAAATTAAATTGTATGAGATTGCTTAGTCACAAGTGGAACCTAACTTGTTTAACTAAAAGCTTAGCGGGATAAACGACCTCAAAAGACTGTCATCCAGCATCTACCTGAGCAAGACAAGAGAAAGAGGGAGAAAACAAGGAAAACCACACTGGAATGGCCATTTAAACTCGCTTGCTGATATTCACAGGAGTGGCCAGCACACGATATCTACCCGCTGCTTCTCACCCTAGAAAGCAGTGGCCCAAGGGGTTACAAATGCTTTCTTAAGTGCTATGATGAAATGCTGCATGAGCCCTCTTCTGCACTTCTGTAGAGCTTCAGCCTGATCAAATGTTAGCTGCTGGCTGGTGAGATTTGTGAGAGAGGCAGCTGCAGGATCCGTAAAATACAGCCTAAGTCTTCAGATTGCAAGAAAAGAAGTATCTGTTTGCCATTTTCTAACTTTGCTTGATACATTCTTCAATCTCTTATGTCAATAGGATAAAGTAGGCTTTTGTGTCTCAAAACTTTGTCTGCCTAGAAGCCCGACTTCCAGATACAGCTGACAGCTATTTCCCTTGAGGGCAGTGAACCCCTCCGGACAGCAGGCGGGTTATCTTTGAGGTGCCTATTAAGTGAGCTAGGTTAAAGCACTCACCTTAACATTTCACTGCCAAGTGCAGGAAGAGACATGAAATGGGAAAAGATGCTGAGGATACACTTCCATGAACCTTTTTCCTCTGCGACAGTGCCAGGCTCAGGGTTCCCAGCTTCCAGAGAGTTGCTCTTGCCCCCCTGCCTCCTTTACCATGCTCTGCTGCAGCAATGCAACTGCTTCTGGGAACACGCCGTGGACTGGATCTCACTTGAAAGTAGCCCTTCAAAAATAGCTGTCTTCCTAACTGAATCATTTTCCAAATCACACTCTAAAATTATTTCCCTTCCTGGCAAGCTCCCTGCGGCTCTCTGGTACACAGGCAAGCACGGATTTGGAGGATGCAGGTTCCTCAAGAGCTGCATCAATCCCAGGCTGCAGGTTCCTGCCGAGGGTGGGTAATGAAGCCACGTTCCCCCCCATCCCCTCTGCAGCACTGTGAACCTCAAGCCTCTTTGAATATGGGGGGCCACATGTCCAAAAGAACCCAGCATGCAATAGCTCACCTCTCTCACCTTAACAGAGAGGGAGATTTTACAAAAAAAAGCTTTTTCCTTTTTCTCCAAGTTATTGTCAAGAGAAATGGCAGGCTGCTGAACGCTTTTGCTGCCTAATTGGACATTCAGTTCTATTGAAAATTCAGCCATTACCTTAGAAAGTTGCAGGCTGCCAGGCTCTTTTGAAAAAGCTGGCCCTAGTTGTGCTGAACAAGATAAAACTCCAAAATAGCCATAAAGGTTACTGTTACCTACCATTCTACATTAATTCTACCATGGGTTGTGTATTCAGAAATTATCCTTGACAGGTTCTCAAGATATTACAGAGCTTTCTGTTTCTCACTGAATTTTAGAATACTATCTTTCCATTACTAAAATGAATTAAAAACCCTTTGGACGGACACTCACAGACATTTCCCTGTGCAATGCAGTAATAGAAAACAAATTAGCAAAACCAATAAAGGAAGAACATAACCCACCAGAGTAGAAGGTCTGGACATAAAATGTAAAGTTGCATAGTGCCAAAGACACAAATGAAAATAAGTCATTCTCATACAGACCAACCTGACAAAGCGCTGGGTGCCTTCAGCTTCCACTGATGTTACTGGCAAGTGAGAACACATTAATGTTCTCAGGAGGCTCTTAGCACTATCCAGGATCAAGCCTTTGGAAATTGGTTATTTATCACATTTAAATCGAATGTAATTGTCAAGGCTGAATAGCTAATTAGATTATTCTCTCTCTCTCTCTCTCTCTCTCTCTCTCTCTCTCTCTCTCTCTCTCTCTCTCTCTCTCTCTCTCTCTCTCTCTCTCAGTGAGAACAGTGAAAGTGAGAAAGCATAGTAAGATTATCATCAGGCCTCAGGGGAAAAAAAAGGCCTTTGAATAACTATGTATAAATTAGCAGGAAGAATGCAAGAACTTCTTAATTTAAACAACAGTTTTTTGTTCCTCTTAAACCTGTGGAAAATATTTTCCTAGCAAATTGTCTCTTTAGTTACGATTAGTACTGTTAAAATACAGGTTAGCACCCCCCTAACAGTTAGACCTAGCAAATCAAAACTTGCACGTGGCTGGCTCCTACCTCTTGCCCTGACTTGATTTTGAGGTCAAAGTACAGGAAAGGATTCCCAAGGTTATCTCATCAACTTCATATGCTCTGCCCCCTGAAAGTCAGAGCGCTACTGACAGACTACCTCAGCCTCGTATAGCTCAGCTACCTGACAAAATAGTTTCAGCCAAAGGCTCAAGATGGAACACCAGCTGGCTAACCCATAAAATGACTTGTTTTTAACCCAGCTGGCTGCAGTAGGCAATAAGTGTCTTTAAGACCAGCCGCAAGCCTGCTAATTTTCTCTCTCCACTCCCCAAAAAAGGTTACCCTGGTATAAAAAGAGATAAGAGAGTATAACTGGCAATTTGGGGTACTGGTCTGGTGTTCTGCTTCAAAATGCAAAGAAATACTCTTGAGTCTTGCACTGGGAATATCTCAGTTGCATTAGGAAGAGCTAAGACTCCATGGAAGCACAAACTTTTCCCCTAATACTTTGTAATTATATTTTTCATTGTCTCAATCTGCTATTGCTCCAGGTGGGGTAACACGAAGAACTCGCCTCCCATCCCAAAACATCTGAAGTTCTAACTTAGCAGATTGACATATTCATTTATTTTATATATTATGACTGAAGCCCTTGCCTATAATACTACCAACGCTCTGGTTGCTTTGATTGCATAGACTACAATTACCTCATCTATTTCTTAGAATTATATAGTAATACGAAAGCAGAGACTGCCCCCTTAAATCCAGCCTGAGGTAAAAGTGAAGCAGAGGATGATCTCTGGGGCTGTTTAAGTTTTAAAATACCATACTAAACCTTACTCTTTGACAATGGGACGTGATGTTCAGTGTTATGACCTATTTTCAGACAGCACTTTAATTAAACACTTAATGAATGCATCTCATTTCTTTGCATGAGCTTCACTCCAAACAACCAAGCTAATAATGTAAACATCACTGTTTGATTATTAAAATAATTGCTTTCATGAACGCCGGCCTCCTGATAAACAAAATGGCTAACATGATGCATTTGACCAGAGGAACCCGGGCCTCACTGTGCCCATGGTGCAGCGTTCCAGTTTTAGCTTAAAATCAGGGGCTGAAATGATCAGATGATTATTCAAAGAGGGCAGTGTAACTCCACCGACGTGTAGGCTATTTAGGCGAGCGACGCAGCGCATAAACACTGTTAATCCACCAGCGGCTGTATTCCTGTGAAAGATACTGATTTTAGCTGTGGAATTGTGAAAATGTCCAAACGTATATGTTGCGTATATCACACCACCGCAACACACTGAAACACGATACACAGAGCACCCACTTCTGCTGCAGTAAATGTCAACATTTATTGTCCAACAAAGCACTGGATTTACAGTTGACCATCACCTTTCAAAAATTTCTTAGGCAAACAGTTGTAAACAAGGTAATACTTTGGCCAAATGCCTGGCAATTTTATTCAATTTATCACGTAAATGTATTAAAATATCATTAATTTAATCAGATGACTGCCTTGAGGCGTTTACCTTAAGTAAGAACTCAGCAGCAGCTCCAGGACCTCTCTTCAAACTCTGGTACCTGTATTAGATTAACACAAACTGTGGCATTCCTTCAAGCCCACGTCCTATTGTTGTGCAGGATTTGTCTCAAGCAAATGGATTTCTTCCAGGAGTTGGTTACTTTGAAAAGGATCATACATTCTGAGCAAGATTTTAAAGAATTTAAAAAAAAAAAAAAGGACGTTGCCATTATGTAATCTCCCTCCCCCCACCGCCAGCTCAATAACCAATGGTAAAATGGACTATTTTTGCAAAACGGTGACAAATTTCAAGACTTTAAGTTATAAACTTCAGTGAAAAGAGTTGTCAAAACATTTTGAAAATCTGTCAAACAGCTCTAATTCTTAGAAACCATGATTCAGTGATGCTTGGAATACTGTTTTGCCAGCTACTTCAGCTACTTAGCTGAAGTAGCTAAACCATGTCCTCTGCTGCTTAAGCTTAGCTTTTTTCTTTCATGGAAAGTTACCCAGACGTTCCATACCTATCACGTGATTCTGCAAGCTGATCGGCGTCCCTCTGGCCTGATCCCTTCACAGGCAGGACATCTCTAGAAAGGTCGCCACGGAGTTCAGAGTCACTGAGCTCCTAGTGCTTGGGAAAGATCCAGTTCAGTTCTGTGGAAGCTACTTTTTTGATCTCTATATACGGCCCAACCATCACTCAAGCAGGACAGTGCATGCCTGGACCCTCATTTTTTAATGTTTTCAACTGAAAAAAATAGATTGGAATTATTTCATTTGTAAGCACAAAAATATCAGGAATCCGAACTCCAATATCCAGCTGCAACAGCCTATTTCCAACGTGTTCAGGTAAGTTATCTTAGCTCTACAACATCTGACACAGTGGATTGCATGTAATCACTCCTGAATTTCCAGAGTGGAAATTACTTTTAGCTATAGCTATTGGCACTAAATGGTCCAAATCTGACCTATTACACTAAGCTCTTGAACAGCAACGGGAATTTTTCCACTAGCTTCGATGGGCTTTCGATTAGGTCTGATATACTTTCCCCGTTTTTTCTCGTCTTTTGTCCTTGAGATTTGCTATTGCTTCCCACAGCTATTTAGTTTGGGATTTATGGGTTTAATTATTTTATTTTTATTTGGGTTTAGTATTCACAACTAACCTCTTGAAATAGAGAGCCACTATTTTTCCTAAGGATAGCATGTGGTATTAGTCCCTTTGAGCAAAACAGGAAATTGGAAATCTTCTTTGATACTTCTGGACACTTTCCTTCCACCTCTACTAAACAAAACGCTCTAGCATAAAAGCCGTAAGGGCAAAAAGCTAAGCTTAAATGGGTTAGTGGCTATTAAAACATAATATTCCGGGATTCTCACGCAATGGAAACTTTGAAGAGTGTTTATTACATTCCTATGAACACTTTTTGGAGTAAAAATGACACGCCATGGTGTGACTGCAAGGCAGGCAAAAAGAGGGTCGGATACCGGCAGAGGGAGACTAAGAGGTTAAACAGAATAGATTTAATAAAGGACTTACGCGCCAAACTGCACGGTGAGCCCTGGGAAACTGCACAGAGGGGTCACCAACGGGAGGCTGCTGAAAGCATGGGTCGGACGCCCAGGCCGGACTCGGCTCGTATGCTAAGGGCCCCTTAAATCTACCAGAACTATTCCTTTATCTCAGCTGTGCTAACCTCGAGTAGCTGCTGTCCGGGAAGCCGCTAGACATTGTTGACAGAACGCAATATGCATGCCTGGCTCCCATGGGAATTTGGTCAGTGTGTAGTTTCACACACCGGGCCTGCTACCATGCACTCTGCCAGTCACTGACTCCTCGCCACATCTTCCGCAGGTGTTCTCACTACACATGGGTACCAAAGGTCTGAAAGAAACTGTTATAATTAATTTTAAATAATACATTCATTAACTGATGACTTGTGAATTTTTGCAAAATCATTCTATTCGCAAGGATTTGCGCTGATTCTTCGCACAGTCACTGGATCTCTGCTTCCCCTGAGAAACTATTATCTGCACCAACAATGACACTATTCATGAAGCCGTTAACTACTGCTTCTAGAATACAAGTATTAGACCCTAAAGTCTTTGGGGGAAGGTCTGGTCAAATCCAGCCAGTCATGGTGGTGGCAGTGCATGCAAGCATACCGCAGATACAATCTCTAGTCAGAATCAGTGGATGCCAATGTAATATAAAATGCAGTACGGGACACTCTAGCCCATGTACAAACCTTCCTTAAATGCTTACAGCTGAATACAGTAACGACTTCGCTCTGTGATCTAGTTTTCCAACAAGTTTTGCTCACACCGGACTCAGTCCTGAGGCCACTATGTATTTGCCGCTGACTACAGTGTGAGCATGACCTTTGACTAAGCTATGTTTTTGCATTCTGTCTGTCGTCTTTTCCTGGAGAAGGCCCTTTTAGAAGCATAGGTGCAAACCCAAGCCATTTGGTTGACCTGGCAAGCATGAACAGTCCATTGGAAATGGAGGAAACTCTCCTGTTACGGGTGTTGCGAGAAGATAACTGCCAGCAACATGGAAAGTGAGGGCAGAACAAAATCTCCGAGATCCCAGATAAGGAATGAATGTGTTAAGAACAGCTATGGAGAAGTCCTGAGTACTGTAAATATTAATTTTCTAAAAGGCATCAAGTGGCTACCTAGAGGTAGTAAGGATTTCTCTGCATGAAAAATGAGAAACCTAGAGTAAACAAATGTGGAATAAAAACCCGTCCAGGGGAGGCTGACATATAATGCCTATTTGCCCATTCAAGCCCAGATCTTTCCCACGCCCGTTATCATTCCCTGTATGTATGTTTGCAGGACTGGCATCACTCCCATCCTCTTTGCAGTACTTTATTGGTGTGAGTTTCCAATCTTTTTTTTAAAGCATTAATGTTATTATTTACTACAGGTCTCTCGGCAAAGGACTGCAGTTCTTACTGCAGTCTAATGGATAAGAAAGGATATAGTGCTTGTTTTGGATAAAATAGCAAAGAATCTATTGCCATAAGGGAAAAAAAAAAAAAGAGCTTTCGGATGCCAGCTAAAATTGAATGGAAATTTGACACAGAAAAGAAGATTTATCATTTTCTTGGGACTAACTTTCCGCAGTCCAGAAACCGGAGGCCGTTCAGCAACAAGAATCCGCTCACCTGAAGAAAAAAAAAGAAGAAGAAGAAAAAAAAGAAAAAAACCCCATGGCTGAAAGGAGTTCATCCGCGCTCCACCGAGGGTGAGCAGCCCGGCAGCCCACCCCGCCGCCGCCGGCCGGGGCCGAGGTCGGCAGGCTGCGAACGGACGGACGGACCGACGGACGGCGGCGGCGGCCGGGCAGAGCCGCCCCGTGTCCCTGCGGCCCCGCCCCGACCGCACCGCACCGCACCGGACGGGGCGCGCGGCCGACGGCACCTGCCGGCCGGGATGCCGCCGCCGCCGCCGCCGCCGCCGCCCGCCCTCCGCCGGGCGGGAGGGGAGGGGAGCGGAGCGGAGCCTCCGCCTCCGCCACCCCGCGGCGGGGCCCCCCGCGGCGGGGCCACCTCCGCCCCCACGGCCATGCGGCGCCGGCCGGGGCGGGCCGGCGAGGCCGCTCCGCAGCAACGCGCGGCCCCGGGGCTGCGGGGTCCCGCCGGGCGGGCCGCGGCGTCGGGCTGAGGGCGGGCGGCTTTGGGGGGTGGGGGGGGAAGGCCGGGCCGGCGGCCCCGGGGCGCCGCTGCCAGCAGCGCGGGCACCGCCGCCGGGCGATGACTCAGAGCCGCGGCCGCCGCAGCGAAGCCGCCGCCGCCGCCGCCGCCGCCGCCGCGCCCGGCTCCGAGCCGCGCCGCCCCATGCCCGGGGCCCCCCCCGGGGCCGCCGCCGCCCGCCGCCCGCCGCCGCCGCCGCCGCGCCCCGCAGGATGCCTCCGCGGGGGGCGGCGGGCTCCTGCCGCCGGCGGCGGCGCCTCTCGCCCCTCAACGAGGACAACGGGCGGTTCCTGCTGCTGGCCGCCCTCATCGTGGCGTACCTGAGCGCCGGCGCCACCGTCTTCTCGGCCCTCGAGAGCCCGTCGGAGGCGGCGGCGCAGCTGCGCTGGAACCGGACGCTGCACAACTTCAGCCGCATCTTCAACATCAGCCTGCCGGAGCTGCGCGCCTTCCTGCGGAGCTACGAGGCGGCCATGGCCGCGGGCATCCGCGTGGACGCCCTGCGGCCGCGCTGGGACTTCCCCGGCGCCTTCTACTTCGTGGGCACCGTCGTCTCCACCATAGGTGAGCGCCGTCGCCGCACCGGGCCGGGGCCGGGGCCGGGGCCGCGCCGCCCCCCGACGGGCCGCGGGTTGTCCGGGGCGGGGGCGGTTGTCATGGTGACCAAAGTTTGGGGACGCGGGGCGGGAAGGCGCCGTTGCCGGCCGGCCGGCAGGGCCGCGCCGCGCTGCCATGGCAACCGCCCCCTCCCCCCCCCCCGCGGCCCTTCCCGCCCGACCCAGGCGCCGCTTCGCCGCCGCCCCGGGGGGATGCGGCCGTGCTAGGAGATTTCTCCCCCCCCCCGCCCCCTTTTTGCTTCGAGGAGAGGGGTTTTTCCACTCGCGGTGCTGGCCAAACGCCGCCTAACGCCAACGGCTGGACGGTGGCACGGTTCACGCCGTGCTGAACGTCTTGCGACCGCCCTGGACAAACTTTTACGGGCGCTTCGCCGTGCCCCTCGCGAGGGGAGCCGGCCCTGGCATTGCGGGGGCCTGTTTCGTCGTCCGGCTTTGAGCGGAGCGACTGTGGAAACGAGCGCTGCTCGGGCAGCACCTGCTTTCCTGGCTGCGGCGGCCTGCGGGCACGGAGCTGTGGGCCGGGAGGTGCCGGACCGAGAGATGCTGGGCCGAGAGGTGCCGGACCGAAGCGGGCGTCCGCAGCCCTAACTGGGAGACGCGTCCGCCCAGGCTAGCCAAAGCGCTAGGCGACGGTCCGGCTGCCAAGGGAAGCCGAATCAAGCCATTTCGAAATTAAACTCCAACTTCGTGTAGCCACTGAACTTTGTTTTTATGTGCTGACGAAGTTGATACATATATGTTTAAATATATATAGCCACATGTCTCCTAAATTATACAATAACATACTTTTTCAGTACGTTGCTGGCTACAGTTCATTGCTATTACTCATATCCAATAGTAGTTTCAAACGAACATTAATTTATGAGGAAACCGCGGTTTTGTGGGCGAGGGTATTTTCTTTTTTGCTAAAATAGCACCATTAAGAAATGTAGTACAGAAGATTTACTTTAGGTAGGGCCCATCTGTGGCTGTCCGACTTCTGCTTTAGAAATCATATTACTACAGACAGAAGATCTTACTGATTCTCTTTCTCTGCCAGTTTCCAAGTTTTGTAACAGGCAAATTGTCTTGGGGCTCCTGAACCTAAACAGCACACTTTCCATTTATTAAAACGGAAGAAATGCACAGCTTGTTACTGCCGTTACGTTCATTAGATTCTGAAACATCTGAAAATGTTTTACCAATAGTGACTAATCTCTGTAATAGGGTCGTGATGATGACTACAGCAGTGTTGTCAAGTATTGTTACCATATGCATTAAATAATTCAGTTAACTTTTCAAATTCAAGTGCGTTCAATAATCCATTCATTAAAACACCAATCATCATGAGGCCGTCTTCATCACAAGAACCTATTTTTAAAAAAGACCATTATGACTAACCTGAATGGATGCAAAAAGTCAATATGTGAACAAAATCACTCTTTCCTTACCCCCGCTGTAGCAAACAGAGAAATCTTTAGGAGAGGTGTAAATGTAGATCCATTCACCTCTTCTCAAATCCTGGCTTCTCCTCTTGGTGTTCATTAAATTGTTTTCTCTTCATTTGCAAGCGTTTGTTTGCATTCCCACTTCACTGCCCTGTCTGCAGTTCTGTGTGGAGAAAGTGAAAAACTCAGCAGGATTTTTCATCGATCTTGGCAGGTGTAAATGGGTGAATGAAGTACTGTATTTCTTATATTCCTGTGTGTAACCTAGGGCACAACACTCTATAGCCCATAACATCTACATCTCTTTCATGCAGAATGCAGGCTGACGCTTGGTTTTTTCCTGAGCAGTAGCAAAGGCCTGATTCTGCCCAGCGTTCCACTGAGTGCCACCTTCTTTGGGCGTACCACCTCCTAATAGCTGTTTCTGGATTACTTGCATTATTCTTTGTGATTTCAGTGCACCCGCTGCTGAGTCAAGTACTGCCCAGGGTGAGGAGATGTGGCAGGAAGTGGCTCAAAGGAAAGGCTGTGCTGTGCCTTTTGGGCACAAGGCACAGTGAGAGCCATTGCTGCGCTCTGCTGGGGGTTGCTGAGTTGTCCAGCTGTGGCGGGATAACATCTACTTGAATACCTGCATCCAGAGCTGTTGCACTCCATCCCAGCATAGCTCTTACCACCTACACGTACAGTTTCTGCAGAAGAAGAGGACCTGATGCCCCCGTCTCTGTCTCTTCTCTCTCACCTCTTCATGTTGCTGTAGCTATTTAGAAAGGCAAAGCCAAAAGCGAGGTCAGCGTCTTTCCCATGTGCTAGGTTTGTTCCACCGCACAGTTGTATACAGTTACTGTTGGCAGTTGTGTTTACACAACTAAAGCAAAAAGCGAGCAAATTAACTAGCTCTCCTGCTAAAAAACAAAAGCTGTGCTAATAATGAAACACGCAGTGAGGCTATCTCACTCACAGTCACAGCATGGGAGAAACTAAATGACAGACATCAAAACGTCACCTTGAGGAACACTACCAAAGAGCCATTCTTTCACAGTCTCTTTTTCCTCTCCAAGCCAGCTCCTTTATGTACCCAAGTATCTGGGGTGTCTTTGATTTCACTGTCAACTCAAATACCATATTATACTGGGTCAGAACAATTTCACTTGCATTTATACCATGATTCATTAACAATGAGAACGCTATCGTTACGTAACCTTACCAAGAAGCATCAGACATTTAGAGTCAAAACAGCTTGCCTTCCTGAACTATGTTATCAGTTACGTGTGTCAAAGCAACTTTATTACTTCGGCTAAATACACTGCAATCCTAACGACACATCAGAAAGCTTTCTTACTCACTGCTTAATGAACAAGTAGATACTGTCTCTGTCAAGGTTAAATCACCTGCGGGTTACTCTGTCTCATGCCAGTGTAGGATCCAACTTAGAGAAGGCTCACTGGGTCTTCCTTAGTCCTCATTCTTTTCTCATTAGTGTTAATAAAACTACTAAATCCTTACTACACAGGCAACAATGATATAGTCTTCCAGGGACAGGACTGGTAGTTTTTTTCTGGGTTTTGTGTAAGGAACCTCAAACTCTTCTGCCTTCTGTAACACAAGGCTTAGACACAATCAGGGCTGGAAAAAACCGCATGTGTTGGAGGGCATGATCACTCATCTCTCTGCAAATTCCTCTATGTTCTTTCAAGCATTACAGCGATGCCGACTTGTGTCCCTGGACAGATGTTTCCTTCCCTCTACCCTCTACACAGCCAAGGGAGAGGGTTGACCACCTACCTACCCTTTTTATGTGTTGCGCAGGGTTAACGAGAATTACCTAGTCTCCACCTGGCAGAGGACAGGGGCTGCATCCTCCACCCTTCTCTGAGCAGGGTCTTTGCCCTGTTCCCTCACAGGCAGAGCTGAGCAGCTGCTTCCAGCTAGGTGCCCTCTTTCTTATATTTCCTTGGCTGCAGTTCTGCATCTCACCTAATTACACAGAATACAAGACACAATCAAACCCTCTGAGTAAGAAATGCATTACTGGGATCTTTAAGGGCAGGGGGGAGAGAGGGAGAGAGAGAGAAATTGAAATGTTAGGTCTAATTTTTACTGCATTTTCATGAATAGCCCACAAAGTGACTGGCATACAATCCATAAAACACCTTCTTGATAGCACTCTGGGCATTCATTTTTCATTATTGCATTGTTTGTGGTTGAATAACCAAATGTTAAGTCTATTTTTCATTATACACATTTGGATTTTCAGGGCTATGTAAGAAAATTCTTCAGTCCAATTACCTGCTGTCAGTTTACACCATTTATTCAGTCATTTACTTGACACTTTAAAAGTTGTTTTCTTGTATGCGATTATTATTGTCATTTTTGTTCTGATTTCTTTAAGGAACAGCCAGGTGAAATTTATTCTTGCTTCATTTGCCTAACGGGCAATAGACTTTGTTTTTCAGTTGACTTTTTTCTTCCTCAAATGCAAATCACACATAGTTGCCTGCACTTTTTTTTAATAGAGTGAAAGCAAAGCATAGCTCAGGCTAATTTTCTTCTTGGTAAAATGCACAGGATAGCATAATCAATCATAGCTTTTCCTATATTCTGGTAGCACAAATACATTCTGCTTAGCACACAGGGCAACGGCTGGATTTTGACTCTATCTCTGAGTCTTTACTCTGTATCTCGATTTTTTTTCCTGTCTTAAATGTTAGAAAAAACATTAGGTACCTACCCACAAAAACATTTTGAGGCATCAGGCTCATTAAATTTGGGTTTTAGGCTTCTTATGTGTAAATAAGAATTTTTCAAAAACCCATGGAAATCAGAATAATTGCTCTAGAGAAATTCATACAAAGCATTACAAAAAAAGAGGTCAAAAGAAGTACTCCAGTACATAAACATGATTTTTCAATGAAAGACTTCTAAAACGCCCCAGAGTGCAGAGGAATTGTTTTGGGATAGAACGTGCCTGGGGTATAGGCTCTTGAGAAGAGGCCATTGGCAGGGTTGGGGAAGAAAGCATGCTGAGATGTTCCTTTCCAACCATACAGCCCTGTGGGGGTTACGAACATTCAGGGCATGGCACGTAGGTACAAGTGGGACTACTTATCCGTCCATTCCTCGTCCCTCAGGTATCCTGTTAAATGACTCAGTATTAGTATGGACTAATAGCTCCACCCAAAGGGCCGGAGTGTGCTCTTCTTCCCTGCGAAGTCAAAGTGGTGGCTAGGACACTCTCCTGAAGAGAAGAGATGTGGCTTTGAACTCACACACAGAGGGGGTCAGGTGTTCATAGCCAGGATATGTGGTCAAAGGATTAGGTGATTCCCTCAAAAGGGAGAGAGCTACATTTTAACAGACAAGCATGATCCATGCTCAGTTCTTTGAAGGACAGGTGTCTTCAGCTTGGGGTTTGCGAACATCAAAGTAGACAAGACACTCCTATGTTTTCTGTCAGCTAACTAGGTTCCTGCAGCTACAATTTCCTGGCTTAGGGCACTGGCTGGGTTAGATACTGTTCTCTTCAGGTCCTCTGTAGGGACCCACCATACCTACCACATCATTTCTGATTGTGCTCCAGAAGCCAGGCTCTGAAGTCTAGGCACCATAACCACTAACTTCTAAAACCTCCTCTGGTTCTCTTAGTCTTTTGAAAAAACCTTGAGATCCAGATCTGCTGAAGGTGATAATTGAATGCAAGTAACATTATGCTGATGGCTCAACAAGTGCATTTTCAAATGTTTGACTGCAGTATTAGGAGCCAGTGAGTTAGCTTGCCCAAGAGCAAGCGCTTTAAATGCCAATTTAGCAAGAAGTTCCACAAGTAACCTAGATGGTTTGAAGGCTTGTTTAGTGTTGCATGACAGGATGTGGATTTGAGTGGTAGCTGTGGTAGGATCCAGCTATCTACTCTCAGTGAACACCGTTAATCACTGCGTACATGACCATGCAAACCAAAAAGGCAACGGTCAAACCACAGTGTAGTTCTGATTAGCATGTCACATGTTCTCAGGGCTGTGCAGAAGGTTTGCACAAGCAGCTTTTGCAAAGGGTTCCGGTTACAAGGCCAGTGCTTTCCGATGTGACCCTCTTGAAGTTAGAAAAGCAAAACAAAACAAGCAGGACAACAAAACACAAGCCCAACAGACAAAAAAGCAGCTGGAAGAGCAAGCAGTATAAAGCTTTCCTTATTAAGCTGCAGTACCAGGTTATTTGTCTTTGCCTTTCTATATACAGTTTGGAGCTGGCATGACAGTTTTTTTCAGAATGGTCTGCTGTGGGCAGGCTCGATTTCTTTGGCATGTGTAACGTTTTGATCAATGTTCTGGTAGATTTCTGAGAGCTGTTTGCTTGTTCTGGTAGTCTCAAGGAATGAATGAATGAAGGGAAAGAGGCTGAAAGGCTGTCACTCGGCATATTTCTCTGGATATAAGGGATGCTGCAGTGATATACCTTGGATGAAGACCTAGCTTTCACAGCAGTGTTTTCTACTTCCCATAGCTGTATGGGAGTATTGGCTGCTTTGAGTACCACTGATAGAAATGTCCTAAATGTATGGACATAGGTCAATTGTTCTGCTCAAAGCAGGGATGTAATCTGAATCACAGCTTGCCTTTTTGTAGTTGAGAATGACTACAGGAAGCTTGACTTGCGGTACATCCGTGTTAGCTACACGGGTGACTTGAGATGTCTCCACTTAAAGGTCACAGGAACATAATTTTGATCCTCGATTTTTTTGGGGGGCGGGAGGGGGACACCCAGCGCTTTCAATAAAGCTATGCTTTTTTAGAATAGAAATGTTTTCCAGAAATTGTATTTTGATTTGTCTCAGTACTGCTTATGGCTTACTTGTCCCTGTAAGATCATGCTAGAACCAGAAATTGAAACATATTATTATGATTCTGTAATCTAAACTGTGCAATTTTTACATAGCATATCAGCTCAGATGATTTAATCTAAGGGTTTTTTTTTTTTTAGATATGATTTTTAAACCTTATATTTACCATAACAATAAACATAGTATGAAACAATCCTTACAGCGCCAGATCATACTGAGCTGAAAAGTCCGTATATCCTTGCAGTCAGTGGACAGTACAGACTCCCTCTGACAAAACCAGCAGCATTTTACTGTGAATGGAGGAAGAAGGTTTGGACAAACGACCTCCAGCTACTGTTGCTCCTCTATAAATCGAGGTTCCTCGTTACACCAGGCTCTTAATCTTTTGTTTTCTTTGATCAGCAGTGTCCGAAACCTGGACATGCTCACTATACACTTTTGACAACTTTCAGTCCATTGAACTCGAATGAGTGACTCCAGCCAGTTCATCTGTATTACTAAGCAACCTCACTGTATACTAGTTACCATGCCTGGAATAACAGTGAGGGATCATACTAGGCTTATCACCTGGCCTGTTTACTGCTGGCTCATAAATTCAAATCCCGACTGAAAAATCTATATGCAGTGTCCCCGTGGAGCCTAGCCCGTCCCTAGCCTCTGCCTTCCGCATTTGCTTTTCTGTGTTGTTCTTTTGGGTATATTCCCCCTTTCCTTATGTTACAGCTTATCTAATACTCCCTAGTCACGTGCGTTTCCCAGGCACTCGTAATTCGTCCAGCTTCTGCTGCCTCCCTCCCTATTAGCATGCCCTCTCCTCTACTGATGATTTGTTTGCTTGATTAAATTTTGAACGTGTTTCAGGCCTTTATAGTCTTTCAAGTTAATAACTACCAAAGCAGTAAGAAGTGAAAAGTAAAGCTTTACAGTTTCTTTCTATTCTCAGTGGCACCTGTCTCCCTTCAGTAGTGTTAATCCTGCTATTGACCCCAGTTCTTTTTTCAGTCTAAGTATTTCTCCCTTCTTTGATTGTCTTCTCTGTTTGTCACAGAACATATGCACTTCATCATTTTTTCCTTGCTTTTACTGATGGGTCATCTCTGCAAACATGCCATCTTGCTCTTATGCAAACTTTAATTGCTCTGCATCATGGAGAGAAGAGGAAAAGATTTATAGCTAGATCTGGTGGCAACCTCGTGCAACAATATCCATTCATGCTGTTGTGCTAAGAAATACCTTTTTCTTTTTTTTAAAAAAAACCAATGCAGTATGTTTGCTGCTATTGAAGTCTACGAGAATTTCACTTCTTGTCATAATAGCATCAGGGTTAGCGCACAGAAAGCACTAGGAAAAATCTCATCTCTAATTTTTATTACAAAGACAGCTTTTTTTTTAAACTTGAAATTTCATCGCCTGAGTCAATCTGTCATATGAACCTTGCTTACACTATAAACATTGTCTCTATGATAAGGAGATTAGCAACAAGCACATAGCTGAGTGCATTTTGGGACAAAGTAGGTAAGGAAAAAGACTGGGGTTCACATTGGTAAACCTAGAGATGTCAAAGTCCCCCAGAGCTCAGTAAATTTAAATGATATTAAATGTTTCAATTTACAAGAGGTTTTAAGTAACAAAAAGAATTATAACCTAAGGGGCAATTGCATCGCAGTCCACACAAATCAAATGTTTAATTTTACATCTCCTCAGTAGCCTGCTTCTGCTGAAGTCAATGGTAGCAGGCCTGTGCACAGCGCATTAGGAAATGCCACCTTACCCATTTTACTGGCACGCTAGGTTTATAACAGAAACGTGGGTCTGATGTTGCCAGCATTTCCTAGCGCATGTTAGTTGTATGTAATACATCTCACTGAGTTCAGTCGGTCTGTTCACGGGAATGGGCAGTACACCTAGTCATAGACACTGCAAGGTTTTAATGCAGTATCTTTTACCAGACCAAAAAGCAGAAAGAAAATTAAGCCTACTTGCATTAAAGGAGACAAAGCATTAGCAGCATTTTCAAGTAATCAGAGCTTTAAAGTGGAATAATAGATAAGAAATCAAAAGGTTTGATGTTCACCTGATTACTTACATAGGTGAGGCACTACTATTGCTCGTGCTTTAAAAAAATCCATAGTAAGTGCTCCTTACTTGGATCAAAAAAGCAATAATACCTTGACAACAAATGTAGCCTCACAGCGATTTCTCAATGAACTTCAAACTTTCTGAGCTAAGAGAGAATTGTACTATTGCAGCTGCTTCTCCTTTACAAATTACGGGCCAAACCTTCGCTCATTCTCAAGTCTTGCCCAACCTTAATTACAGCAAAACCAGCAATTAAGGGGAACATGCGTGCGTGAGAACTGGCTGAGAAACTATAATTCAGTAAATTTCAGTTGAAGAGAAAACTGGACAGAATCCTTCCGTTGCTTTGCTCGGGCTGGGTACTACGCAAGCAATATGTTCATCTCCTGAGGATAAACAAAGAAGAGCGTCGCTTGCACTCAGCAACGTGTATATGGAATCAAATCCACCTTAAAACTTTGGGGCTGGAACTCTCTACTACTCTCTCTACTCTCTCTGCAGCGTAGAGATCTTAAATCCAAAATAGGTTTTAGATGGGGGGAGGATAAGCAACTTGCGTGACAAAAATGGTTTGTCTATTTACAAAAACTGTTACTGACAGAGCTGAAAGGATTGAAGAAAGATTTTGATAAGATTTTGAGATTTGATAAGATTTTAAAACTTTGATAAATTGGATAAGTTGTTCGATAACATTACATTTAAAGTATTTGAGAAAAGTACAAATACAAGGAAAGAGAAGTTAAATGCAGAAATACAAAATGAGAAATGATTAGATAGTCAGCAGTACTACAGCCCTATATTTCTAAGATGGTTACTTAAAATTAAGCCTTTGTGCCTTCATGAGTGAAGCAGAAGAGCTGCCAAATATACGGTATCTAGGAATTTGTTTCTTTGCCTTCAGCTGTAACTTTTTGAAATAAGGTGCTTATGAAGCCACATTTAAACAATAAAAAGGTGATACAGATTTATCCGTTTTTTTCACTAATTCATAACTGTAAGAATTTTACACAGAAATTCAAAAAAAGGCCCAAGCATATAAAAGATACTGCCCAATGTGCAAGCTCTTTGTGTGCTACAGCTGCACCTTTACAAGTTGCTCATAAGTCATTAGTTTCACTCTTTGTAAAGCGGAAGAGCTAAGATAGCTATCAAAAAATACATCTTCTTTAAATATCTGCGCAAATACCAGTGGCGGGGAAAAGAAAAAAGTCTGTCAAAATCTTTATTTAGTCGAGTGAAAAGATAAGCCAGTGATTTAAATACTTGACAGCCACTCCTATCTGTAAGGCTAAGAAAAGCCAGGAGCCACATCTTGTTTTAGTAGACTTCTTAGCTGGAGAAATAAGGCATATGCCTCAGACCACTTGTGAAATTCAGAGAATGGTGTTTCTTGACCTTAAAGAAGTATTGTGAGATGTACTGGCACCTGAGTGACAGTACCTGTGCAAGTATTGAAGCAGAACCATCTTTCAAAGCAAAATAATGACAACAGCAAAAGCAGACATTTAATGTGTTCCTTTTTTCTTAAACTTAGATTAAATGCTATTTAAAAAAGAAAAACCCCAAGTGGCCTGCTGGCTAATGGATCCATAGTACCTCAGGAATAAAACAAAATTTAGTTGCTGTTATTCTTTTTTTTTTTTTTTCCCCTCCCCTTTCTTTCTTTTTCCCCCTCCCTTACAATTCAAAAGAATTTTGTACGGCCTTGGGTATTCCCAGGCATCGGGAATGCAACTGCAAGTTTCAGTAAACAACAAAAGCAGATGTGAATGCTAGTGTTTGAAACACTCAGTTTGAGACAACAATGCATAAGCTTTTTCTTTAAGGGTGTTGCTTAGATACACAATTATCCACTTAAAAAAAAAAAAAAAAAGCCCTCGATACCAGGAAGAAGGTAAGATCAGCTTTAAAAGATGAAAAATTAAGATCTTTAGAAATGAACGTCTGAAATAACATTTACCTGGAATTATATTATCAAGTACATCAAAACTGTGGGAAGGTCAGAAAGCGTGGCAGTGGGTGGTTTCAGACGTTTGACAGAGAGAGCATGTGGGTGTAGGAAATGGCTACTCTTGGGGACTCCATGAGCTATATCTTCATGTATATCCATGGTTACCGAGATTGACATTGTGCATTTCTTGTTTACACCATTCTTTTTTTTAGTGCAGGTTTTCAAAACACTTATTCTAAATTTGAACGTGTTTCCTCGGATAGTGTTAAATTTAATCACTAAGAAATCTCAACGTTTCAGCTGGAAGAAGTGCTCTGAAGTCCTTTAGTGCAGTAAGCCAAGATAGATGCTTCTGCACACAACATGGAGTGTGAATAAGGGTTTGGTGACAGCACAGCAGCTTTTAAGGCAGGATTTTAAAGAGCATTAGCCTCTAATGCAGCAAAGTGTTTTTTTTCCTCAGTAGTACAGATATACTCAAACAACTGGGCGTGTGGGCTGTATTTTTCCATTATTAACACCACCATGATTTCAGAAAAGATCATCATAGCAAAATGGCTTTCACCCAGCTGTTAGGGTAAAGAAGGAAAACAAACCAGAGATATGACTCTCTGATCATCAGATGCCAAGACAGCCATGAGAAACAGCTCTGAACTAGCGTAGGTCAGTTCATAAGGACACTGGCTGCAACTGAAAGAGCATTCTGCTTTCATCCCCTTTCTGAGGGACTTCCTTTGCAAGGTGGTTTAGCACCGATTGAGCCAACACTAACCCACATTCCTTCCTGTTTAACTAGCCGCTAGAGCACCCTAGTTATGCCAAGTAGCAACCTAACTGACAAAGCAAGAGGGGTTTTAATATAATCTTTCTTAAGATTTGCCCAAGAAAGGTGTAACAAAACAAAGAGTTGCTTCACTATTTATTTTTTTACTGTAAATCAGAGTCTGTCCCAAAAAGTTTAGCAGAAACAGGATTATTTATAAGAGCAATAAACTTCCTTCCAGTGCTTCAAGCCTTATTTATGAACTATATGTTTAAATAAAGACATTAAGAGAGGCTGTCACACTGCAGAACACCTCTATCGTTCTCAGTCCAGAAACTTTGAGTCAGTGAGAATAATTCCAGCTTGCAGATCATGGCTTTCTTTTTCTCTGTGTAGTCCAAATTCATACTCTTACGATTATCAGGAACTATCTTTGAGCCTTTTTTTTTTTTTTTTTTGTCTCCTTTTAGGATAGAGCCTCTCTCTTTCCTTGAGAACTTTTGTTCTGATAACTAGAAAAATGTGTGTGTGTGCGTACGTGTGTATATATATATAAATATATATGCACCAAAGATTTTTCAGCCTTAAGCCTGTGACCATCCTCATCTACTCCCCTTTTCAGAGGGCCTGGCAAGAGGCACAGGGAGCTGCTTGGAAAAGCCTTGCTGCTGAAACAGCTTCTCACTTGGAGACACCGGTGGCTTGGCATAAATCAGTACTGATTTGCTTGTGCAACGTACACAGAGGAGTGGCCAGCCTCAGTCAGGGAGCTGTACAATAGATACAGCAGATACTTCTGCTTCTTCCTCAAGTTGGTTCTGTGCCAAATGCAGCTTGGCCAGACCAGATGATCACCCTCCTTCTGTATTTATTGGGCTGTGCATTTACAATAGTGGCATTTAGTAACGAACAAGTTTTTTGTTAGCCCTTTGGTACGCACTTTTTGGTCTCAGGTTGTACACGTAGAAATGACAACATGCAGTACGACCCAGGGAAAAAAAGCTAACGTGGTAGATTAATACAGCAAGAGTACTGTTGATCCTATAGGTGAAGCTGAAGCCCCAACATGTCTCCTTGTAAGGGCTATTTATCACTCAAACGTAAAAAATTTAAACCATTCGAGCTGAAAAGTGTCCCTGCTGAGTACTCACTAGAAAGTGAAGATCTTTTTTGAAAGCTTAACTAGAAGGGATTAGCTTAGAAAACCAGATAAGGGAGAGTCACTATGAAGAGGAGAATTTAAATATACACAAGCAGACAGGTTTTAATCAGTTTTTTTCCTCTCTCCTTTCCTAGGGGCCCAAGAGCAGAGAGAAATCCCCCATGCTCAGTGAGGGCCATCATCATCCACTGTCAAGATGATAACACTCCAAATGTGCATCCGCCTTGCCAGAGGTCAAGGACAGCTGGCTCTGAAATGAACACGAACAGCAGCACAATAGTTGCAGATTAAAAAAAAAAAAATCCCTAAACTTGGGATGCACTTAGTTTTGAGGTTACTTTTCTTAAACTGGTCAGTATTGGACCCCACACATCCATTACACAGTCACGTGTCTTTATACCTTCTCTCCCTCCTCTAGTCCCTGTTTCTGTTGTAGTTAGGTTACTTCCATTTTTTTTTCCACTCAGCCCTTCATTCAGTGGCCTCCAAAAGCCTCCACACACCTCAGACACCCACCTTAGGCATCCACCCCAGGCCAAGCCCCTCCACACCATCTCCTCCCACACCACTGCCACCTCACACTTACTCCACTCAGGTCCAGCATATCTTTCTCCCCAAGCACCTCACTGCAGCTCCATCACACAGAGCACCTTCCTCCATAGGTGCGAGGTCCTCTCCTCACCTTGGGTGCCAACGTGGCCAGGTATCAGCTGTACACAGCAGCACTCCACGTATAAGGATCCCACATACAGGATCAGGCTGCTCATTCCCATCTCTGACAGGTTTCCCGAGACAGGTTTCCTTACAGCTCCTTCACGTAGCAGCCAAGAGGAACCCCAGCTGGCCTCCCTCTCCCCTTCCTAGCAGGGCTGCCTGCACAGCTCCCCCACTGCCAGCCTGGTGGCCTCAGAGCTTTTCCCCCCAGCTACTACTTTCATGCAACCTCCAAATTTTGAGGCTCGCCCTCTTCGCCTGTTAAATCCTAGGGTCAGTCATGCCTCTCCTTAGCCTCCACAGCCCTCTCTGGCACATTTGCAGTCTCACCACTGCAGGTGCTGCCTCGCAGCAGCCCATTGCCCAAGCTCCACCTGCATCCTACTGCTGTATTTCCTAAAGGCTCCATCCCCTGTGCAGCCTCGAGGCCAGCTCTACCAAGGACTTTACAGGTGCTGGCTATTTGTAACACCGCTTCCCTGCAGGTGCAGACCTTGGTGCAGACTTGCCTCCTCTGTCTTCTCTGTGATTCCCCACAGCGGTCCTCCCAGCCACTCCCCCAAGCCAAGCTTGGCTGCTTACCAAGAGCCCCTGCTACCTAGCAGACAGAAACAATCAGGGGGTTTTCTCTCCCAGGCCTGCTCAGCCAGTGGGAGTGATTCCACACGCATATATCGGGGCACCTGCTTCACAGGGTCTTCCTCATAGCCAGAGACTTTACAGTGACTTGGCTAAACCTCTGCATGTAGCTTGAAATAAGTCTGTTGCAATGACTTCACCCGTGTGCCAGGGTGCAAGCCCCTCTCTGCAAGCTGGATGCTGCGCAGGTCTTGCCACGGCCCGCCCAGGGCTTGCTCACCGCCTAAGTGTGGGATCCCCCACGCAGGGCGGGTGGGCACACCGCTTTTTGGCGCAGGCAGCTGTCTCCAGCTCCCAGCTGACTTGATTGCACCCTTCACTGCCACCCTGAAGCTTCAGGGCTCGCTGTGCCTCTGTGCCCTCCTGCAGAGAGGCCCTGTAGGAGCCACCACTCTCACCCAAAGCTCCTTGCCTCAGCAGCCTGCAGCCCCCCTTCCCCACGAGCACAAGCCCACAGGACTGCCAGGCACATGCAGCAGCCCAGCCCGGCGGAGGAAACTGGGTTCCCAGTGCCCTTGGCCTGGTGAAGCTGCCCTGTCGCCTCTCAGCCCTTCACACGGGACACATCTGCCCAGCCCTGTATTTGGTCCTCACCCAAAACTAAATGCTCCTAAGCTCTTTGATTCACTGTTTGGCATAATTTTAGGTTAGACTCTCATTCACCTCTGCAGAAAAGCTTTTGTACCTCTCAGTCTCTTTTTATACTCTTCACACACACAGGAAAATTGACGATTACTTAGTGGCTTTGCCTTTTATTTAGTTATTCATTATCATGGTTGCCAATTTAATCACTTGTTTTGCAAAGACGCTTAGGTTATTTTAGGCTGACAAATCTATTAACTCTTTTGAAAGTTTATTAACTTTTAAGAGGAATAAAAATGTGGCCATGACCTTTCAGGCTGTGGTTTAAATCACAGCCCGGCAACACAGCACTGAACATGATTGATTCTGGTACTCACTGATGTTGTGCACAGCAACATTTTGGATAACCACTAACTTGATCACAGTTGTGTGTAAACAGAATAAAATTGGCACTATAGACAACCCTTTAATAATTGCCTGCAGCTCCTTGAAACACCTTAATGTTCAATTAATCATTGCCTGGCTCTCTCTTCCCAGCATGGATTCTTGTGAACAACAGTTGTCTCAAGCACCTGACTCATATTTCAACGGTGAATATATAATAAGAAGCATCAGGAGTGACCTTGGCTGGTTTCCCATTGTCTTTATTGAGTTTATCATAGTGCTCTTTCAGATCACTGAAGTCGGCGCATGTGTGCACATTTTTATATACCAAACAGTCATAGGAGTTAGGGGAAAAAATATATATATATATATCCTGGCCCACCACAAGTGCAGGTCTAGTTCATGAAGCAAATCTACAGGATCTCTGACCAACTGTTTACCATAGGTTTGTGGGAGACTAATTCTGTGTTAAAAGAACAGTATTAAAGTTACAAAAAAAGTTAGGAGCTGCCAGAAGCAGCCTGCTTATTCAACTTTAATTGTTATATATATTACCAAGTTTATGTATCATGAAAGTCCTTAATTGCATGGCCATGTATTTTTTTTTTCCATGGGATATCTACTTCAGTACACAGGATCTTCAGGTCAGCAGCATATTCGAGGACGCAGAAGTGGCTGTTACCTACAGCAATTTCATCTCCTTTGTTCTGGAGGTTTAACTGTGTATATAGGGAGTAAGTGTCACTCAGCACACAGGGTTGTCTCAAGATAAAAAGTAATTTCCCACACTCTTGTCCTGAGGGATCCTTTGGCAAATGCAGACTAAATTCTTGCATTGATGTTCTTTGCAGTTACCGCAGAGAAAGTTACTGCAGAGCAAGACCATGTACATGGCAGGTGATCACTGAGGGCTGCAAGCTCATGTACAATACAGGTTCGACCAGCCCTAAAACTGCAATGGTACCTCATATCCTCAAACTTAGCATGGGTCCAGTTTTAAGTTTCTTAATGCTCAAAATGCTGAACAGCCCGATACAGAAGGCCCCATTCCGAAGCTCTGTTTCTACAGCTTAAGGTAAATGAGACTAAATGTGACCGTATAGCGACATTAAGTGTAAAGGCTTTTGCAATGGAAAAGATCAAAAAAATTAATGTTTGAGCCCAGCGGGCTCAGTAAAGCCGTCTGACAAAAATATTAAGGGGAAGTAACATTTTTATTCATAGTCTGAAAATACAAACCCAGATCGAGAAATTACCTCATAGGATTCTCGAACCTTGGGTAAAAGTGCTGTATGCAGCAGAAGAGTTTTCCATCTGCAGCAGTTTTATCAGTTCTAAGCTGTGACCCTGTATCCAAGGCAACTGTTTCTGGATATTAGGTGTTAAGGATCTATAGAGTGAATGAGAGGGAGCTGTGAGATAGACATGTATAATTCTATCAAGGAGAGTAACAATGAAATGCTAACACATGAAAAGGGGTGAAGGGAGCACCAGAACCTGAATATGGAATTGGTAGTCTCAAAGTTCAGAATATGGTGTTTTCTTCCTTCATACAGTACATCTATTAGTCAATAAAAACCTACCAGAACTATATGGGAAAGCCATGAAGTAAAGCAAGTGTGGAAAAAAAACCACGAATCAACGCTGGTGGCTATTAGTTTGTCTATTTTCTGTAACCCACATCTTTAGTGGACCAGCCCTGTAACAGTTTACTACTTATATTTCAAGAACTTCTTTCCTTCCAGAAGCAGCATTCTGGTTATGGTTTTTTTATTATTTTGAAAAATCATTTGTTTAAAAAATATATTCAGCAATTCCCGTTTATTTTGACTACTTTAAATATAATTGTGTTATTCACAGATGATACTACTCCTATGCTTTAAGTGCTATTACACTCTGGAATTTAAGATGATAGTTCAGCTTTGCTGACTTGCTGTGTAAGCCAAGTACCATGATAGGACACCTGTATAAGAAAAGCTGAGAGGCTAGCTGCAAGGGACAAGGACAGGGGATGCTATGGCTGAAAATTTTTCTGCATTCTGAATTCTTGTGTCCAGTTTCCAGGGTGATCAAAACTTTCCTCCATCTCTGGGTAAATATATCTTTACTGGAAAACTTTCATCCTTCTAATTTCAAAATACATGAAAAAAATAGTATCACCAAACCAATTGGCCTGATAGAAGAACTCATGAGATACTAAAACCACCATTCCTTTTGGTTTTCTGGCACCAGTGGTCTCTTTTACTCCTCAGAAAGTGCAAGCCTCGTTGATAGAAAGCACTAGTGGATGAAAATGGACATGGCCTATGGGATCTGTGCACAGGTATGCGTTAATTGTAGAAGGAGCCAACAGTGCCTATTTGTATGGAGCCATAGCACAGCAGATATCCCTTAGAACTATTCCTGACCGTGAAGAATTTTGTCCCTTTTTTCACACCTCTAGGCACAAGAGGTGCTGTCAGGATTTTTTAAATAGCTACCAGAGTCACGGACTGAATATTCTGGAGTGCATTCTTCACTTTTCAGTTCAGTAATCCAAGAATTCAATTGTAACAGTAAAAAAAAAGTTAAAAACTAAAAAAAGAGCAAGGGGCGAGCGTTACCAAACTTGTCATCTTCCTCCTAGCTCTAGAGGCAGTTGAGGTAAGCAGAAAATTTGTCTACTCAGAGACATTTTCCCTAATCAAGACTCTAACCCCATGCCTTCCTCCCTTCTATCCCTCTTATGATATACCCACCCATTCCCAGAATAGGAGTCCATCTCTATGAATTATGAACTTTTACTGAATTTATTTCCCCACTCTAGTACCTCAACTATATATCCTGGATCTCCCAGTTCCTCCTACCATATAGCTCTGCATCCAGTTCCTGCCTTACTGCCCAAGTCCATCCTATTCTCCTCTTGCTGGAAGCAGAAATATTAATCCTGAATGAGTTCTTGAGTGTACTTAGCCCAGACTGCCACTTGCAAACTCCTTTCAGCATGCAACTACTTGTTAAAACAATAGATACTTTTTTTTTCTTACAGCTACGTAGACATATACAAAGCTCTCACAGAAGCATGCGTTGAGGCTAGTCAGCCTCAGTGGGAATCTCACGGGCTGTCCCCAGCCTACCGAGACAGGCGTGCGGCAACCCTTTCTGTGCGAGTGTGAAAGGGGAGGCAATAAAATTACAAGGTTCTTTAAAGATAACAGCCATTTTGTCCCGTTTTCCAAATCTAACGACTAACTGTTCTTGTCTTCTTAATATTATCTTGGTATGAATAACCCTTACTGTTCTTGTTTTGTTTAACACAGTTCTCTTGTACTTCTGTTGCCTTATAGGTGCACGCACACGCACACGTCTACTACAAAATTTCCTTGTGAGATCTCCATGAGCTAAGAAAGCACTAGAGCCACCAAAGACAGAAACTACTCTATGATGACTAGGAACTCTGTACCGATATTTATTCTTGCCATGATGCTGGCATCTGTGTAGCTCCGTGTCACACAAGTTCCAGCTGTTTTGGCCTGAAATAAAAGAGAATGTAAACTTTGTCTCGGGCTTGACACTTGTGAGAAAAGGATAAAGCACTCAGATTGTCTCATAGGGTTTTTACTGATACTCAGACTGGTAGAAGCCAATTAAGGAGGACCAGGTCAGATACCAAGCTGATGAACGCGGTACAGATGGCTACGATAACAGATAGCCACCCATGAAAAAGAAAGCAAGTGCAATGAGAAGTGAACCACAGGCACATAGGTCTTTGCAAGTTTGTCCAATTGCACTGTCTCTTGAATCCCTCATCTGTTTAAATAAACAAATCAAAATGCCGATAAGCTGAATAGTAACTACAAGACCTATTATGCACGTCAGGATGAGGGACTTATTAATTAATGCTGGCACTTACCCATGAGAGGCTACTGAAGGATAAGAGTTATTTGAGAGTTTTTATCAGCTCATCTATACTAATTCTATTTGTTTGGGGAGAGAGGTATTGAGCACTTGAAATTAATGCTGCCATAGAGCTTGTATCTGAAGTGGCAGGTCGGAGTGGGGCAGAATTAGCATGAGGTCGGTCGAAATACTGAATCCTAGTGTGTGAGCCACACAAAATCAATCCCAAGGTCCCTATAAAATATGTCAGTGCCATGAAAAATGCACAGCATCTTTCTGCTTCTTTCTGTGTACTAAATCAGAAGCACAGGCGGTTCTGAATGCGTTTATTTCATCCAGGGATGATGATGTATTCAGCTTTGAGAACGAACTCAACTCAAACATATTGCGCAGAACATACCAGGACAAACCCCTCATGATCCAAGTGGTGCCAAAGGGGCAAACACAGATAATGAAGGAAGACCTTGGGTGAAGAGTACATGAGCACACTTGATTGCTAGCTCTTGAAGGAGGACCTACAGATACTAAATTTACTTGGTCTTGCTTTGCATGTTGTGTGTAAGTCTTAGCTCTCTTTTTGCTGTGGTGTGCAGTTCCCTTTCACCTTGCATAGCTGACATTCTGAATTTTGGTAAAATGTGCTTGAGAAATCTCAATTATGCAAACTATTGAAAATACAAAACTTCACCACCTCCCATGAGTGATCACCAGGAAATTCAAAAAAGCGTGAGTGGATTTACATCTTGGTCTAAACGGTCACTATCTTTTTTGTATTAATAAATGTGTTTAGCCACATGTGTTACAATAAACCCATTCATTGTGATTGTGATGTTCACATGCTTACACTGAAACACAACTTTAAATGCTTCGCTGACGAGGCATGGGCTAACAGATGCCGGCTCTGTAATTAGTTGGCCCTGTATTCCTAGCTGGCAACTGCAACAGACTTCCCTACTTCTGAGGACCAGGCACTAATGGATTTTGATCATCAAATGAGAAGGTTCCTACAAGCAGCAAAACTGACTCAAATAACAGCTTCACCCCACAGACAAGAAACTGAAAAGAGATCCTATCCAGCGGGTCCCAGCCTGGGACCGCAAGGTAGACTTGGTGAAGCCTGCTCAGAAGGCAGTCTGTTAACATGACAAAACAGAGAGCCTGTGGGTCCAGAAAACAAAATCTAATCACCTAATTTTTTTATTCTCTGGTAACATTCTGCAAATGTGTCACTTGCTTTTATGGACAAGATTCTTTTTCTACTGTGAAGGTACTAATGATGCAATACAGTCTGAATTACTGGAACGCATCCGAGCATAGAAAATCTGTTGTGAAAGCAGGAACATCTCTTTCCTTAGGCGCCTTCATTTAGTTGAGAGGCATACTTCAAAGTTTACTTGTCACCCCTTTAATTTCTTTTAACAACAAATGCAAAGTTTGGTATCGATGAAATATGAAAGTAGCACAAATATATTTCACAGAAGATGTAGCCATTACAAAAATAAATAAATAGAGTTCAAGCAGCAATCTCAGCTCATTATACATAGGAAATATTTTTCTGTTTCTCTTTAAAGGGGCATCATCGTCATGAAGTGGATGTAATGATTTCATTATGAGTACCGTATCCATTAAATGTAGCTCTTTTTTTTCCTAGCAAACTTCTGTTGATGTGGTTTGATGCTGATATTTACTCCTCTGAATATATTCCTTGCTCACCATTTTCATAAAACAGTGAGGTAAAGAAATTCCAGCGTACGGCTTCTGGCAAACCATTCATTTTAATTATATGTGGTTATTTATTCATGGGACATGATCAATCACCTCAGTCCCATCAGTTCACTTTTTGACTAAATCACCGAGTATTTTTAAAGAGAAGAATAGCAGTAGCAAGGACAATACCTCCAGAATGCAGTTTCAGAAGAGTATTCCTGAGATGATACATGAAGTAAGTGTTATTCAATTTTAGGAAAAAATGATAAATATGAGCACACATCATGGAGAAAACTTACCATGCTTATTTGCATGAAAAATTAAGGTCACTTTTGCTGTTATTTAAGCATCTATAGCAGCAAGCCATTACTGCTTGTATTTAAAGTAATGTATATGAGTAATATCAAAACATACTTCATTTAAAGAAGAGGCGAATTAATATTGCTTCTGGATCTTCCCAGAGTTTGTACGCTCTGATTTTTCTACGTAACTTTGTAGCAGTGTTCCACATTGCTCTAATTACCAGGCTGCAAGGTCCAAGCGTTCCCAGTCTGACACGTGGCTCTGCAGCGTGGATATCTCGCCACTGACTTAAATGGGGCCATGGCTTTTCCTATGTTCCATGATAATATCAGGTAGGGTAGTCGGAGCTGGTATTTGGTTAAGACTTTAAAGTGCTGTTATTTTTAAAATAATAGTCAGTTTTGGGGGGGGGAGGGGTTGTTGCTATACAGACTGAAATCTCCAGCCTTCTCAGAGGAGGTGGTATACCTTGGTAACAACGGGGCTACGCTGGTTTACAGCTTGTAAACAGAGTACTTACTTAAACTTTCCAGTATGCCATGTTGGTTCGCATGAGTAGAAGCAAGGAAATGGCCTGTTCACCTGCTTTCGCCACAAAGAAGTTTAGGTTTAGGAAAGACTTCTACCTGAATTTGCAGAGTTCTCCCAAATACCGTAGTGTTACTCTGTTAATACACTGCCTTTCATCTCTGGGAGACGGTTGCTCTCTCTTGAATTCTAGTCATCTTGTTGCCCTTCACGTCCTTTTTCATTCTTTACAAAACTTGGTTTCAGGCTGGCCTAAGCTGACTTAGAAATAGCTCTCTTTCTGTTGTCTGGTGAAGTGGGACCTATGATAACTTACATACATCCTGAGTTTATAGAGGAAAGACTATGCCGTTAATGTTACCCATTTATCTCCACATTTCTGCAGGTTTTGGAATGACCACACCAGCAACTGTGGCTGGAAAAGTATTCCTCATTGTTTATGGCCTTTTTGGGTGTGCTGGGACTATTCTTTTCTTCAACCTCTTCTTGGAGCGTATTATCTCTCTCCTGGCTTTTATCATGAAGGCTTGCCATGAGAGACAGCTGCGAAGAAGTGGTCTCCTACCTCCCAGCTTCCGAAGGGGGTCAGCTATCTCTGGGGTGGGCAGCCTCGTCGGGTGGAAGCCATCCGTTTATCATGTGATGCTGATCCTGGGAATTTTTGCTATCACACTTTCTTGCTGTGCCTCAGCAATGTACACAGCAGTGGAAGGATGGAACTACATTGACTCCTTGTACTACTGTTTTGTCACCTTTAGCACCATTGGCTTTGGAGATTTGGTAAGCAGCCAAAATGCTGTATACCAAAATCAGGGATTATACAGATTCGGAAACTTCCTGTTTATATTAATGGGGGTATGTTGCATATACTCTCTTTTTAATGTAATCTCAATTGTAATCAAGCAAGTTTTGAACTGGGTGTTGAAAAAATTTGAATGCAGATGTTGCCCAAAGTGCCATAAATCAAGTGCCCGCCTTGGACGTCGCAATGCCATTACCCCAGGAGCTCGCCTACGTCGACATAACATCTCTATGGAAACTGATGGACAGTACGACAGCGACACCGAAGGGAGGAGGCTTTCTGGAGAGATGATTTCTATGAGGGAGCTCACGGCATCGAATAAAGTCTCTCTGGCCATTTTGCAAAAGCAGTTGTCTGAGACAGCCAATGGCTACCCAAGGAACGTTTGTATCAATACAAGACAAAATGGTTTTTCTGCAGGGGTGGGTGCTCTAGCCATCATGAACAACAGATTGGCAGAAACAAGTGATTCTAGGTAGAGTTTTTGAAGTTTTCTTCTATAAGAAAATGATGCTTTCTTATTGTTTCTTTAATAAAAATAAAATGGTGATTAGGGTGGAATTATCACCATAAACTCCTGGAAAGTCTTAAATTCAGAGAGAGACTTGGTATTCATTGGACGTTTCGCAGTTTGGCTTCCAGGTTTTTTTATGAGTCTTCTCTAATATGCAGTAACATCTTAACCATAATGTTACAGTTTTCCCCATAGGTTGTGTTGGGAAAGACATGGTGCGGAATTTGATGCAATTTTGAAAGAATGGTGTGCATGGCTAAGAGGGTGTCTAAACCAACATACTCGTCTACAGAAAACAGCCTGAACCAAACTCTGGGTTAAAGCGCATTCTGGGAAAGTTCAGTTCCAGATTCAAGCTTGAGGGCTTAGGGCTGGCTAAACCCGTATCTCACAGTTTGGCGAAGGGTGGATCTGGCCCTGAGCTTTGTACTTAATGCTCCTCACCAACTCCTCATGCCAGGCCTGTATATAACATACATGTAGGTGACTGCAATTACACCATCTTTAGGGTGATTGTGCTTCACTTGAATACTACTACTGATTTCAATGGTGGACGATCAAATTGACTTAATTCCCCTGACGATGAATGAAGTTTTTCAGCCAGTCTTGTCTGAAACACTACCTGCTACCTGACTTTTGGAAGTCAGGGAGTTATCAGTTAGAACGACCACGTTAGAACGTGCAAAACTATTCCCACCTGCTGAGTAACTGAAAACAGGCAATTGTCAGCGTCAGTACTGTCCTCATTCAATGCAAAGAAGCCAGTGTTCACCTCTGATGTCAAATATTTGTATTGCCACTAAAATGTAAGTTAAAGGTTTATTTCATTACTTTTACATGAAAGTAAGTTATTAAAGTGAATGCAGGCTCTACTGTCATAAATTTGCATCTTCAGCAATATTACTGCAGAGGTTCATGCACGTATTTTCTTTGCAGTTCTTGGTGGCCCCCAGCACGGTACTTGTTTTCAACAAATCTGGTAGTGAAGCTTACAGGAAAGAGCATTGCTTCAGAGCTCCCCCAGAAGCCAACTTCTTCCCAAACGTTGATAGTAAATCATAAATTTGCCCATGCTACTGTGTTAACTCGTATCTACCCTGTGTTAGCCCAGACTGCTTAAGAACCAGAAGACATCTTCAAGTATAGCTGGTCTAAGTTTCTAGTTTATGACAAATGACTGCAGAGGAATTTCTGCAAATCTCTTTCAGAAATATTTGCAAAGCTCTAGGTCATTTCCCTAAACTCTCCATACTATGCTACTCCTTTAATGCTGTGAAGGTAGTAAAAAGCCTTTGGCTGATTTCAGTAAGAAACACAGTCCAAGCTTGAAGTCTGAGAAACCATGGTGGCCTATTCTTGAAGTGCTTGGCTAATTAGAGGCAAGGTCATGACTAGTAGGTGGACTGCTGACTAAACTGAAAAGCTGGAATATTGGAAAGGTTTGAAAATATTTCCGTGAAGTTTCATACAGATATTTTGCTACTTTGTTTTGCATGGGTTTGGGGTCTCCACCATTTTGCTTTTCTTTAAATTTGTAGGAGTGCAAAATGTTTTGGAATTTAACCGTGGAAGATTAACTTTTCATTCGACAGCCTGAGGTTTTGCACACCTGAGACTGCCAGCTGAAGTATAACATAACGATTATATCTTCTGTCTAAAGGAAAAGGAATTGGAGCAGTAGATAAAACATCATACAAGGATCTGCATCATATTGTAAATGCAGTCAGCGCCTTTACCAAGATAGGTGTGGCAAAAAACGCTCAGTAATGCATGTGGTCTGTACGATACAGAATTGTAATTAAGACTACTCAAGAGAAAGCATTCAAGCAGCATTCATCTGACAAGAGCTTCCTTCATGACAGAAAGACCCCCTAAAGAGCACGCGTCTGCATGTGTGCACTCACTGTCTCAAAGTCTACTTTTTAGTAGCCCTCTTCCAGAGGTGGTGGAGAAGTAGGTAAAGGTCAAACCGGTGGGGATCCTAAATTAAACTCTACTGAAGGTTTAGTTTGAACTGGATCTATAGGTCTAGGCCCTGATCTGCGAAAGACTCACAAGACTGAGCGCAAAGACTCAGTTCAGGAAGGCTGCTTCCAGAGCTGCAGGGACTGTCTTTGGAAACAGACAGCAGAGGCAGGACACTGAAAGAACTGAAGATGTTCCTCTTCCCTCCCGGATTACCCCAAGGGGTAAAGCTATTTATTATTATTTATTATAATAAATTATTATTATTATTATTATTATTAGACAGGCTCCATCCCGGAGGACTTAGAGTTTAAATAGATAGGACTCCAAAACACAGCAGAATTACTTAGGTTCTGTAGCTAGGTACTTAGGTTTATTCATTTCACTCATAAAAACAAGTTAGAATATGTTAACATCCTGTGTTCTCAAGAACTATATTTTTGTGATAACATTTGCAAAATAGGGGGATTTATTTTTTCAGTAAGATTTTTTAAAGGATAACTATTATAACTATCCTTACGGACTTATTTAAATATTTGTAAATTGTTTTCAAACTACCTATATTCCTGTGTGCAACATGTGATGAAGTAATATGAAACTGTACATACCTCTGCTGCTATTTCTGTGCTTTTTCTGAGTCAATACCAAGGCAGACAGTCTACTGCAACATGATTTAAATACTTCTGCTTTTTTTTGTCTTCATCTGATCTGGATTGTAGACTGGATCCAAGGCAGCAGCATGGCAAGACCCTTTGCAGTTCCTGTTGACTTCAGTGGGAGCTGGACTGGCTCCCAGAGCCGGGTTCCCCAACGGATTTGGGCATCTGGTTGCTACTCTATGCACTTATGTCTGACATTTCATCACTCCCAAAATCCTTGAAAACCTCCATTCTGCTGCTTCTTAACCTCAGAGGCGCGCAAAAAAAGTACATGCCCGGATTTCTACCCGTGAAGTCGGCTCGATGCCCCTGTTTCTTGCAGTGCAAATATCCCCAAATGCTGACACCCCTCAGTCATGTGGACCCCATCTCATACATAAGCCCATAAAAATTCACAGAGCCATCTAGCTCAGCAAGCCCAATTTATTGTGGGTTTCAGAGCATGCTACTGAATTGGGTCTCACTGGAGAGCTTCTGACGAGGAGTGACTTTACAGTTCCCTCCTCTTCATATTCAGTAGCCAAAGTATTTTTCAGGGACACATGAAAACCAACTCAAAATCCCTATTTACCTGTCTAATAGCACAGCCTGGGCACCCGTCACCTGTGTGCTCGAGTACAGTAGCCAAGAGGAAATAGGAGATTCTGGGAATCAGTCTTTCTCAGTCCCTCCTGCCCTTTCTTTAGCTTTCTTCTAGCAAATTCAGTGAGAAGTTGCCATGTTTGGGCACCTAATTCTTCCTTTTTATTGTGTATGGTCCAGCGCGGGATTCCCCAGCTGGCAGCTGGCTCCATTTGTGAATCAAACCCTAAACATGCACCCGTTGCATCAAATGCAATTCCTGCTGGTATTTCATTTTCACAGACAAAGCAAATATCTGCAGTACCTGGACACAGGCTGAAGCACAAGAAATGCAGAAGGAAACTGAAGGAACAGAGTGGGAAAAGGAAAGCACGCTGCACTAGATTGCACTTTCTTTGCAGGTAACTTGGGCGTTATATTACCTTCTCAATACGTTTTTTTTTTTCCCCAAGGTTTTGTTTTTGGACAGCCTTGTAAAACTAATTTTCATTTTAAAAATGCAAATAACTTAGGATCAAAAAGTTCCCCTTCTGTGATATACCTCCCTCTGCATCATGGTGCAAAATAGCAGCAGTGACTCCTAGCGGATCCAGCCCCAGCCATCACAGTTGTCTGATGAGCAGTTATACAGGCAGCACAGGATGGGTAACTCAGATCCTGTGCTCCAAATTAGTCTTTTGTTATTTGAGCCTGAGAAGAACATTCGTGAACAGCAGAGAGCTACAGGACTTAGGACTTCCTTGGAGCCAGCGCCTAATGAGAGAAAAGACTGCACAGGCAGGAGCTGCTCAGACCTCTGGCAAGAAGGGAGGAAAGACTGTATTGTCCTGACCCATGCACTAGTATCTTGAGGATGAGAATTAAAATGTAAGTGTAAAATAACAAGGGACAAAGATGAAATTCAATTGAAGTCTTTTCTTTCTCCTGGAGAACTGCTCAGAATAGAGCACTTAACAAAAACCAGCTTTTTGTGAAACTTGTAGTGTCTCCTTGCTTCAGATAGCTTTAAAAAGTCACTAAATTTACTTCCTGCTATTTGACTTTCCATGTGTGTGCCAAACAAAGTTTAGAGTCACGCTGACATCATTAGATTAGGTTTGGGTATTTTTCCCCATCTGAAAATACACTTCAAGATTTGTGCAAAAAATTCAGATTGCCTTTTATCTCCTTAAAATGTACAACATGTCCTTCAGACAATATAACTGTTCAAAGAAGTAATCTCATGGATCTCAGTAACAAATACAAGTTTCTGAAGGACAAGGCTCTAGTTTGCCTGTCTCCCTCTAGAAGAAGCATTTCATAAGTAACTGCCGTTAATGGGAACAAAAATTACCAGTGTGCTTCAGGAGGTAATTGGGGCAGTGCAGCAGAAGACAGAACTAAAGTGGAAACAAGAAAGTCTGTTATGAAGGATATTTGTGCCTCTGCAATGTGCATGCTAATTGATAACCTAATTGCCAACGTTTTGCAGATAGATTTATTGGGGAAAAACAGGAGAGGTATAAGAATCATGGTAAAGCCTTTGGTGACCGCCCCATCGCTCTGATCTGGTTATGCAGAGATGCGTTGTGAAGCCACCTGTTGGTTTAGCATTACTGTCCCAGCACAGCTTTAGGCCTCAAATTTGGCCTTAATTTCTTCTCCTTCTCCCTAGGTTTCTGTAGGTGAAAATCTGGCTATATTAGGACCATTTATGTCTATTTCAGTCATCTTTTCACTTGTTACTGAAAGGAGAGCCTAAGCAACAGCGGAGGCCAAACAGCCAGGCATATGGTACAGGCCGGATATAGGCCTGATTGCTTATGGGGGGCAAATTCATCATTATGCAGAAATTACCTGTAGCACTGAGACCATTCTCACTTGTTTGTGTTTTCATAACTTTTTAACTTGAAAAACATTCAGTGATTAATTATTCTGATGAACGTTCAGACATAGGTTAAACAAAACCATGCTTTGGGTGACGCTGATTGCCAGCCTACAGAAAATCTATGGGTATGGCTCTAATGGCTCCTGCTCTAATTGGATTACTAATGTGCCTTTCCAATCCAACAGACATATTCAATGCCATATTGAAATACAATTAATGTTATGTTACATAATGAATTCAGTTAGGGCTTATTAATATTTGACTTAAAAAAAAAAACTAATGAAGTGTGAACGGCACATTTTACAACTAACAAGCCATTTATTTTTTGTGAATGCTTCCACATTTGAGCTTACATTCTGGTTTTGTGACTATTCATACTAGGAAAAAAGAAGCATTACATTATCTATGGAAAAAGCATGAAAATATGGCCAATTCTACTGAGGTTTGACTCGCAGGATATGCATATTAACATATGCACAGTAAATGGTTCATTAGGCATCATAAATATACTATGTAGCAATGGCACAGAGAACATACCACTTCCAATCTACACGGCCGCAGTCAGAAGGCAGCTACCAAGACAGACGCATGCCTTTTTTCTTACTCTTCTTATTTACTAAATGGTTAACTTCCACCCTTTGATTAGAATATACCTTTAGGCCAGAAAAAGGTGCCATTTCCAGAAGTATTACATAACCAAAAAGAGGTCTAGGGTCAAACCAAAACTCACGTTCTCAGCTCTCAGGAAATGAAATGGTGTGGTTTTCCTTTGAAGGAGTAATGGACATGTAGGATATAGCAAACCTGCAGTCTTCCTATCTATTATATTAATTCTTTCCTTGGGAAAGGAAAGGTACTGTAATTATGGATACAGTTTATAGCGCAGTACCCAGCCGTTTAGCAATGTAGTCTGAGAAAGAAAATATAGACTTCTATCAAGGTATAACAAGAAGGAGGCCTTCTACCATCTGTTGATCCCCTTCCATTTCCAAAGCCTCCAGATATTCACACTTCTGGTGTTTCTGCTGTCTGTATTATGATGATTTCATAACACAGTTGTCCCCAAAGGAACAAAAAGTGTGAGGAACGGGAAAGACTCAAAAGCATTTTACAGTACATCCAGCAAAAACGAAAGACCTGTTTTGCTTTAGATAGATGCATGGGCATTATGCTCGTGTCGTAAAATGATGAGAAAACACCCGTAGCACTCGAGTTGCAGCACAGGCTCATCTACCTCATGTGAAATATTAAGAAAATTATTTAGTAGGGTATGAAGGGCAGAGAGAAAGATCACACGCTTACATTTACTGTCTGTGCTACATTCAAGACGTGAACACTGTCAGGGTCTGATTTGCACATCTGTCACCATGCATACGACTATAAAAGCAGCCACGCTGATATATTACAATGATGGGCATTACTTAGGTGCGCTGTAAGCCGAGATTTCCATACCCAGGTTCCACCGCAGTCCCCGTGCCCCTGTCATGCCTTGACTAGCCAGCTCACAAGCCTAGACCAAGCACCAGGAAACCCTGGGCATGGCGATTTAGGTGGATTTTAAATTGCACAAGTCTTAGTCCATGTATTTTCAGGATTAGGCCCTACAGCAACTGATGCTTTATCAGGTCTTCTAAGAAATACAAATATGATGTTCCCATAATCTCTTTGTACTTCACAGACTGTAAGATTACTTCTTAAAGCCAATGAGCCAATGCAAAATAAATGCTTTTATAATACAGAGTAAATAAATTGAAAAGAATCACTGATACCTCTGACAGCATGCAATTCTAACACCAAGTATTTGCTTGATGGCTATCATTTCCTAGCTTTTATATTATTGAATCAATTATACTCCCTGCAAGTAAAGTATGTCCAGAAAATGTTTGGTTACAGTAACATACGGAGGCTGAACAGGCAATGCAAGGCTTCAGCTTTAATTTTACTGTAAAACGTCAGTATCTGAAAGCAGAACATCTGAAAAAATGTTATTTTATAATGGAGACATTGTTTATTTACAAAAATAAGTAATGCTATCGCTTTCAATATACAGACACGCTCACTTTTAACGCACTAGAATCCTACCTTGTTGTAAACTCCCTGCAAAAATATTAGTTACAAATTTCAAGCCAACTTAGAAAGACTTGAATTATATAAAAATTTATCTGCTCAAAAGTATTTCTGTCTAATTCTAATTTCTTTTTAAAGGGCACACCTTGGTACAAATCTTTACCTGAGCTAGCATTATTATCTCCCATTATGAATATCAGAAGAATGTTACTTCTGCAGTTAGGTTTACTACTTTTCCTACTTCTTTACTTTGCATTTCAATAAGTATGAGTTAAAAAAGGAATGACCAGTTCTGTGCTCGTTTCTAGTTGGTATAGCTTTCTCCTCTGCATACATTGCAGGCTGCTGAAATACTGACTTGACCAGCAAATGTTCCCAGATATGCTTAGGAGAAACCAGGCTCTTTTCTGAATACTTTTTGTTTAAAAAAGTTTAATTTAAAAGAATTTAAATTATGATGTGATTGTTGGAATTAGTAGACTGAAGATATTTTTGGCACCAATAGAAATACTTTACATTAATTCAGTGAATGATACTAGAGACATAGTTTTATATAAAGTCATTACTATTTTATTTGCCATTTTATCTAACTTGTGTAAATTCTTATAAGAAAATTAGAAGGATGTAAAGTCCATTTGGAAAATGCTTTACACCATACATTCATTCCTGTGAAGAGAACTTCTAAAGGGAATAAAATAGAGGACTCTGAACAGCTGTAAACACAATTATATTTACAAACATCCAAAACCTGAATATTTTTACCTGTTTGGCAACTACCAAATAAGGGCATGATAATGCAAGTCCAATGCAGGCGATTAAACTTAAATAATAAAATACCACTTTCCATTAACCACTTCTACAAAGAGATCCGTGTAGAAAGCTGCCGAACCAGGAGTAATTTGCTGACTCGGGATGTACAAATGTATTATTTGTAGACTGGTTCAGCTACTGGAGGTTTAGACTGGGACTTAGGTTATTAAAGCAGCTTGACTAGGTGGCTGTGCCTCAGGGCATGGTTTGCTGTCACCCCAGGCTGCTGCAACTAACTCTAAAGAACATCCTCGTCTTCCTCTGCCTCACCTCAAACTCCTGCCCCTGCCCTTACTTCAGGGCTAGCACCTGTGCAGCCACAGGATGAATTAGTTTAAAAGGGTAGCTGATGAAAAAAAAAAAAAACCCACAAAAACCCTTGTTTAGTCAGCTCATTGAACTAGCTTGTTGTGCAGCAGCAGACTTGACAGACCCAGTGCAAGGGGAAGGAGTTCGTGGCCAGAAACAGCAGCAGGATTTCGCAGTGTCGGCATACAGTCACAGCAGAGCAAAGGCAATGTATACCTACAGCCTCCTTCACCCTGTCTCTGAAACGGGAGAAAAGTAACTTGCTACAAGGTCATCATATGAAAAGTAGTTGAGAAGAACGAGATATTTGATATTCATATTTTCCACTCTTTGTGGGAAGAAAACTGATGCAATTATGGGGAATTTTTATTCAAATCGCCAAGACGTAAAGAACTAGTGAAAGGCAAAAGGAAAAAAGAGACTGAGATTTTATTCAGCCATTATTGAGAAACACAGCAAAATACTATAAATGTTGTAGCCTATTCTAGACTGTTTCTGGCCATCCTTGAACTCTGCTTGTTCCAAAAACTGGAACGTTTTGAGACACAGAGCAGTTGTCAGTTCATTTTACATTCAGCCTCTGCACCAGGAAAGCTGTAGTGCTGGGATCTTACTTTGCTAGTAAAACGGATGGAAAGACTTGTTTTGGCTTTCTCTATGATGACAGCACATATAAATATTGCAAGATGAGTCAGCTACCAAGTCTACTTTTATTTGCTAAGAGGTCTTTGGTTATCTTTAACAGTAAAAATGGAAGGATAGCCTTATCATCATTCATCTACAAAGAAGCAACAAAAGAAGTGGTGCTCCAAACACAAAGTAAGGTGCTAAATTATACAGTTGGGCCCAAAACCTCACAAATATGACACAGAATTACAGTACCTTTACTTTTTAATGCTTAAGTGCACTCTGTGGCAAACCAGAACTATTTCTTGAGGGGAGGCCTCTGCTTCTGGCAGCACTGGGGTGGTAAAGACCTACATTTTCTTCTTCTGTACGAAAGCAAAATATATTCGGGGACACATTTGGTCTGAACAAGACCTACCTGAATAGGATGTGCTGGACTGAGGTGAAAGTAGTTTTAAGCACTCCTGTGGTCCAGGACCGTGGATACTGGTCCAGTCCCCAGTACAAAACAGATCTGCCGGAGGGCTTCTGTATTTTGCAGGGAAAAGCTGAACGTCATGGCAACGTGCAGCAGCCTCTTCTGGCCAAGCCTCTCCAGCGGAGGGGCCAGGAGGGAGCGTGGGATTCATCTCATCGCCATCCACTGATTTGAGGCCAGCGAATGTACTGCCAGTAAACTGGTGCAAATCATCAGCAATGTGGTCATATCCCTGGCTTTTTAATGGGCTAAAAACATCATAAAATATAGATATCATTTTCTATTTTAATGATTAAAAAGGGTGTTGCCCGTTATTCACAGCCTACGCACAAGATGTCATGATTTTCAGTATTCCTGTGCTGATCACTCAATCCATTTGACACCTAACCTTCCGCTGCCTTGCTAATTCTGTCACAAGACCTGCCTTGATGATTACCCAAACATGCCTTGTTATCTCTTGATAGTTTTGAGGAAAAAAAACCAAAAAACAAAAAACCCACCCCCAGATTAATATATCAGAAAAGCAATGCAATACTAAATGAATGAAACAGTAATAATCACACATGCAAAAGCTCTGCGCAAAGCTTTCCCTGTCCATATCAGCCAGCTGCTCTCCTGGCATTAAGAGGAGTTCTAGTTCATGAGACCATAAGCTTTATGTTTAGAGTGCTGGACATTGCTCTGTGAACAGCTGCAGCAGCAAAAATGGCATTTTCTGAGAAAGAAGAGTTTCCACTGTGGTTTCTTCATTGTTGGGAAATTTCTCCTCACCAACAGATTGAAATCAGAGGAAGACGGCAAATCTTACACAAGCACATGCTTATTAAGAGAAACCTGTAACAGGTAAATATGGATGCTAGCCAGGGAACATTACAACATCTGAGAAGAATTTCAGCTGATCCTTGATCAGAAAAAACAACAGTTCTCTGGCCAGAAACAGCCCTGGCAGTTCCAGGTATCCAATTATCAATCTCCGTTTCCAAACAAGTGAAACTGGAAACCTGCCCATTTATTAACTTCCCCCTCAACAAGCCATTCACTCGCTCTTAGAAGAACTTCAGAAAAACCTCTCTCATGTGGACCTCATGAGGAATGAAGTCTTATAAAAGCCTCATGCACTGGAAGTCTTTCACCCCTCAGAGCTCAAATTTGAACAATATTCTAACTGCAAAAGTGACATATCTGGCTAATGTAGAGAAGGAGGTGAAAGCTCTCTTAAAACAGTAGTAATTCCCTTTAGGTTGTGGTTTGATGAATCCCAGTAGTCTGCTGAAATCTGGAAAAATACATAGTGGGATATGAAAACGCCTGCCTGCAAGGATGGTACCTAGAGGCTTCAGGGCTGCCCTTCCAACCTGGCCTTTCTGCAGGCACCACTCATTTTTCCAGGGGGAAAAGCAAATGAACTTTCTCCTTCACCTTACTCAGCAGCTGATTTGACTTAACATAATTCTAAAGACATGAATGACACAGAAATTACGTGATTAAGTAGAAAGAGCTGATAGGTTCTAGGAAGCAAGCGCTGCTCTCAGATGCGCTTGTCTGAATCTGGAATAACTTTGATGAATTCCAGATAACAAATACACTAATTAAATAGACATAATTATTTTTAAATGTCTGCTGGAAGTCAAAAAGAGCTGTGTGAATTTCCTAGCACAACTTCAGTTGCATTTGCTGAGTCAAGAGGTGAAATGAAGAAATACCAATTCCTGTAAATCATTGATTAGAAAGTATATATTTTTTTCTTTCAGAGGATGCTTCCTAGCAAAACATTACACTGAAATAAATTTCAGATTTGAAATCTATTTAAATTCATTACATTTTCTAAAATAATTGTGGGTTGACAGGAACTTTGCCTCCAACACGTACAGTAATTGTGACTGCTTTTGACTAATCACTATTTTTGATGTCAACTCAGGATTTTTCCACTATAAAATCTTTGAATGAAGAGGAGTAAAAGCCATACGTATTAAGCTAATTAAATATGGATCACATTTCTACTGGTATGATATATACAGCTTGCAAAGAAAAATCCATATATATTCTAAGATTCACACCCCTTCATTCACAGAAGTAAGTTTAATGGATCTAGGAGGCAGAAACAGATGAGCCACAGATATATTGCAAAGCGATGCAAAGACACTGACAGAAAATGCATCACTGACAGTTAATGAGTAAATAGAAGAACCTGCTGATTATATTCAGTGAACATTCCTGTGTATTTTTAATGATGTGATGTATGGCTTCTCATGAATTCTGTACACCTGAAAGGGTATCAAATTCCAAATGACATTTGGATTGTTGCAGTTAAGCTACTACAGAGATTTTTGAAATAAACAGAAAAGCGTTGCCTGGAACACGCATGCTAGTACTCTTCTTTTCTGAAGGTGAAAAACAGGAGGCGAGAAAGAAGCACCTCCTAGCAAAGGTGGCCTTTTTAAAATATGCTACTTCAGGATAACGTTGCTGACAGGGGCCGTAAGTGGAGATTGCATCGGGCATCGCCCACCCCGTCTCTTGGGTGCCTGTGCCCCCGGAGGGCTCCCCCTGCTCTCACCTCCCATCCCACCGGCTGGCTGTGCCTTAGTCCTCATGCCAACAGCTCCGATTTTAACTGCAATTTATTTTCTTTCTGGGAGAAAAGTTGCCGCATGTGTAAAGCGTGTTCAATCTCCATTGCATGGTTGGGCAAAGCTGGGAGGACGGTAAGTATTACGACATGCGTGTAATATATATAATTGTTGTATGTTAATGATTGCATCTTACTAATGCTTTGCCTTAGAGTAAAATGGAGAACAGATGGAAACTGTTTGCTCTGTTAACCAGCTATCAGGAACACCCAGTATGTCCCACCCCAAGCATTCATTCAAATCAATAGGATCCTTCTGTCTAAGACATTAAGACAAATCCTGAAAATCTTGGTATTGATTAGACAGATGCTCAAAAAAATTGATCACACTACAAACAGAGAAATGTCACCGCGTTGAATACGGAAGCTTGCTACGCTCGCTAGATAATAGGGAACCAAAGTACAAACCATTTCTGTTCACAAAACTCCAGCCAAAACTTGGATTACTGTCCCCACCTCTTCACCTAATGTAAATAAGCCCCAGAGAGAGAGAGAGAGAGAGAGAGAGAGAGATGATATTGCCAGTATGCTCTTTACAGCACCTAGTTTCCCATATTGCAGCCCGGTGCTGGCATTACGAGCGCTGATCTGACAGCTTTGGCCTGCCAAAGCGGAGACGGGAGTACCTTGCTGGCAAAGAGGACGAGGGCTGAAGAGACACCGCCACCAAACGCTACGCCGGGCAAGGCAGCCCCGGGGGGAAGGGGAGCCGCCGGCTGCCACGCACCTCCTTCACCTCCTGCCACACGGCGCCCGACCCTCACGCCGTGCTACCCGCACCCTGAGGATTTGTAGGGGGGTCTCTCACTTTTCAAATTAGTTAAACTTTCCAGCAAGTTTCCATTTCTTCACACTTCCAACCCGGAAGTCTTCCATCACAGAATCTAGGGGAAAAGGACTGCTAATGTGACATATATGCAGCAACTACGTTGTGACATCATCATATTTACAGAAAAACGTGCTTTTTTGTGTGTGTTTGTGTGTGTACTATTATGCTTTGTACACCACCACATTTCAGAGTGACTGCCCTCGCTGAGCTACTAACGTTACTGAGCGGGGCTTGACCCGCTGACGGCGGGGAGCCAGCCCGACGCTGCCTCAGCGGCGGCGGCGGTTGCAGCGGGCGTTGCCCGCGCGCCGACCGTTGGCGGGCGGGCTCGCTCCCCTCCCCCGCCCCGCTCCGCAGCAGCAGCCGCCGGGCGGGCGGCAGCCGAGGGCGCCTGCCGGGGAGACGGGGGCGGTCGCCAGCCCCAAAATGGCTCCCGGGGCGGCTGTGGTGCCCGGCCCCCCGCGTCCCGCCTTTCCCGCCTCCACCCGAGGAGAAGCGGCCTGGGTTTTAGCCTTGCGGCGCAGCTCGGCGCGTCCCTGCCCTCTCTCCCGGCCTGTAATCCGGGTGGGTGAATGAGGGCGACGGATAACGTGCTGCGCGAGGGCTGCTGCTCAAACGATGAGGAAGTTACGGATGATTCGTTAGAGCTCGTGTAGTATCACTTGGGCTTCAGTGGCGTATTACGTTTTTAATTGTTCCAGTCACCAAGCTTCATTGGGTTGAAATTAATGCTGTTCCGTTTGGCTGAATTGCCTTCTCCCTCTGGTGGAGACGTGATCGCACGGTGAGGGATGTGCCGTCACCTCCCTAGATCCCGCTTGGAAAGTGCGTTTTTGTGCCCTCTTCGAGTAGGTTTGTCAATGCATGGTGAATGTCTGCCCCCCTACCCACACCCCAGCACATAACGTGTAACTGTTTAATCCAGGCAGGAAAATCGCATATACACTAAAATCCTGCTCACCTTATTCATGTAACTAGTTATGTGGGTAGAACTGAGACTATTTCCATGAGTGAGTCAAAAAAAGATTGCACATGAAATAATACTCTTTAAAGATGCCCTAGAAATCATTAAGTCCCTCAACATGCTTTGTATTTGTCTCTTCGTTTCCCTGTAGTTTAACTGGTCACTTAACCCGTTTCCTGCCGCTGCCTAGTTCCAGTTCTGTTCCTGTTACGTAGGCTCCCATTCCCCGCCTAGTGCTTCATTCTCGTAAACACGTTCAAAAGCGTGGCGTGAAATTGTGGCCTGCTGAAACCAGTGACAACGCTTCCCTGTTAACTTCCTCACCGCCCCAATTCTGAAAGGCAATAAAGCCCTAACGGCAGTTTTCAGTAAGCCACGCTGTGCCCCCTTCTTCCCTCCCCAGCTCCCCAAGCAATTCCTTCAAGGCATGAAACGACATCGCTGATGAGATAATAATAATGGAAATCGGTGGCTGCACATCAGGCTGTGATGGCAGGTCCTTGGTCTTTGTGTCCTCCGACTGTCTGGGAGCTTTGTGGGGAGCGGAAGATCTCAGCGCAGCCAAAAGTCACTGTATAGGGAAGAAAAGCTTCCATACGCATGGACGGATGTTCGGCCTTCAGCTAACAAAGCAGCTCCAAAAGGAGATCTGTAGCTTTCGAAAAAGTCCTGGGGAAACTGTGCAGATTGTTCCTCCTCTGTGAGTGAAAGAACAAAACTGGATTTTCAGAAGGTCTTGGCGCTTTTCAAAGCACGGTGGTCCCGGCGAGCCCTTTCCTCTCTCTGCTGCCTCCCCCCAAGCTGTCATCCCACCTCGCCTTTGAAAAGTTTCCATGAAGCTGAAAAAAGGGTACCTCAGTTTTCAAACCCTACAGCTTGTTGTAGTATCAAACCTGAAAGGTATTACTGAATTCTAGGTTTATTAGGATTTTTTCTCAGACGCTTGGAGGCCCAGAGTTATTACAGCTATTGGACATGGTTCAAGCTCCAGCTTTGTAATTACATTTGGTCTGCCTAAAATTTCCCACAGTTGCAAGGGGAAATGGTATTGTTTTTCACGGCCTACTTCAGACTGTCTGGCAGGACTCCCACGTGCTGTTCAATAGTTAACATGTTCCTCTGCAGAGGTGTCAATGCTGCAATATAAAGTGAAGCTGCTCTTGCCTGTCATTTAAGAAAACTTAAATTTGTATCCTGTTAGGATTGCAGGTTTAAAAATTCAAGTGCCAGGAAAGCAAAACACTTAGAGTTTTCAGAGGAAATGAACTCCCACAAGAAACATACAACTTAATTTTGCTGTCAGATGTTCCCACAGACTTCTCTTGAAAGTCAATTGAAGTTGTACCTATACACCTAAAATCAGTTAGCCCTATAAAAGTTAAATTTATATTTAGATCACCACCATCTAGTCATTCCAAACAGTTCATGCAGGAAGTTTTAAAGTTATAATGAGAACCTTTATTTTGGCATGTATTGATATTCGAGTGTTTATTATCGTAGCTATACTGTTGCATTGATTTTATAATGAATTTCTAGTTTTAAGAAAAATAATGAACCAAGATTTGAAATTCTCACATCTATAATCATCAAGTCTAAGCAGTTTAAGTCTTACACTATTAGACGAGCTGACAAGGAAATACCGCGCTGCATAGCCAAGTTCAGTACTTCCACGTGCAGAGAAGTTGTATACGTTAGACCACCTGTTGTTGATTTCTAACAGCTAGAACATGTGAACACAGACTTTCTAAGTTAAGCCTGTACAAAGGCTGTTGTAACAGTGCAAACAGGACTAACGAAGAAAGTGGAATGGATTTAATGGCTTTGTAAGTTATGTGCTTTGGTAAGAGTAGCCATCTAGTTGCTAGAAGTCTCTTTTTTTTCCTGGACCAATTCTTTCAGTATGGTTTGATCTCCTATCATGTATTACACCACGGGGAGGCATTTGCACTAAATGCACCTTGACTCTGGTAGATCGGTAGAAGTGTGCGCCACGTGGCCTGCCGGTCGCTTTGGCACATGAATTCTGTGCTGTTCCTCAGATCTGTTATCTCTTATCAGCCATAGAGACAAACCTCTACAGTCTCTCTCTCCCCCCTAATGCCAGTTGTTCTGCTAGCAGTATAATCCGTAACCCATGCTACCTTGTGCTACAGCACTCTGGCAACACACTCCCAGCCGGTGGCTGCGTTTCGGGAGCACTGCTGTAGGTGTTTGCCTTACTCGATCATCAGCTATGCCTGATTACCGAGAGGGAAGTACTGACAGAGATGTACTTTTAGGCTTTCCGTTGCTCTGTATCCACAAGGCAGTTGGATCCCAAGAGGAACGTAATCAGAAAGTCAGGCAGTATCAGCGAATTCACCCTAGATAAAGCTTGTTCGTCTGTTGTATTTGAATCTTTCTAGTTTATTGCATCATACAAATGTGGAAATGCTGCAGACTCTAAATATCTGGTATACTAACCTGGCAATGTTTCAGTCATTCATTTTGCTTTCCTCCCTCTGCATTTGTTTCGTTCTTGTCGTCTATTTCCCATCACCTTCTACCCCAGTTCAGCGCAAACTTCTCCCTCATCTCCTCTTATTTCTCTCTTCCCTGTCCCCTTTCTCCATCCATCAAGCGGCCCTGTGCAGAACTACACCAGTTGCAGGGGGCGTACGGACGGGGTTGCCCAAGCAGCTCTCGCAGCAGCTCAATGCCTTGGGCTGACGAGGACCTGCAGAGAAACATGGGGCCACGGCACATAACTGGTGATTCCCTTCCTCGGTGGAGGAGCAAAACCAGGCAAGACCCCTCTGCAGTAATGTGAAGGGGATACGTTACAGAAGTCAGGAGCTTTGAGCTCTCCTCAGCTCACTCGTGCACTAATTAGCAGAGCTGCATTTGTGAGAGGAGCTGTAAGGGTCTGTGTCTCATTATATCCATTGGATTTGTAATGTTCCTCTCCTATGCAAAATCAAAACAATTCATGTGTATTATTAATGGGAGATAAACACCCATTCCTGAAATCTGTGCAAATCAGCTAAAACCTGTCAGCAATTATGAAGGAACAAACCAACGTTGGAAGAGATTGTTCATACCCATGTGATGAGGCTGAAGTCTTTCCCCTTGACTCTCGTGACTGGAAGTAGAGTCTTGGTTTTACCTGTATTTTTTTTTCTTTCATTTTCCAAAATGTAGATGAAATTAAACAACCTCCCATGAGCATCAGCTGCACTTTCACAAAAGAAATGAAATATTCCCATGGAGAGCGAATAAATGATGGTAAAATCCTTGAGATCTGCGAGATCATTTAAACAGACGTTACCTTATATTAAACTGGGTTATAGGCAGTTACAGGCTATATCCACAGCTCTTCGGAGGAAAAATAAACCATCAGGAATCACTTCTTAATGACTGTCTCCATCTGAAGTGCAGTCACCTTTCTCTAACTCCTCTGAACACTGTCAGCAATGAGGAGCCCACGGATGACTTAGATATTCTGTTCTCTCCCCCTTCTGTCCTCGGTACTTCTACTGCCCGTGAAGTCCAAGTAGCTTATGGATAACAGCCATAACTTTATTCTCAAGCCTCCAGAACAGAAGTTTTGAGCATCCTCATTTTACATATGCTGTATGCAATGAGAGATTCACTGCCTTGTCCATCACAATACAGGAGATCTGTGCAAGAATCAGGAATTAAGCATAGTTTTTTGAGCCCCGGACCAATGTCTTAGCAAATCTTTCTACATAGTTTTTACTTCAGTAGACAGGGGTGAAAGTCCCAACCCTACAAATCATGATGCCTACCTTGGCTTCAGTAGAAACTGAGATTATCCAACACTTTCCAGGATCAGCCAGCCCCAGTCACTGGCTTTTTGCCATACCTGGTGTGGCTGGGCAACCAGTGCTTCACACTGGTGCAAGTGGCACAGGGCTTGCTGTATCTCTGCTAGAGCATCGGGCCAGTCCAGAGCAATTAATCAGACAGATAGTTCGGTTGACTTGAGAATGCAAAGCTTGTTAAAAAGGATATCAGGGTACAGCACTGAAAACGTAAGTGTGATTAAAGGCAAATGAAAGAATTTAAAGCAGATGTTGCCAGATATGAAGCTGACAGAGACAAATCCCCCCATCATGTAGGTAACAGAATTAGGAAGTAAGCTGTGAGTTAGAAATCATTTCAGCTCAGTGGGATTTTAACAAAACATCCATTTGTCAAAGTAATCCGAAAAAGTGTAGCTCTAGATTTTGAAAGTACGAGTGAAAAGATAGCTACACTGCTCAGCATTTTCAATAGCTATCCTAAAAAATTACTTTTTTTTTTTGCTTTGTATCGAAACATTGAAAATGCTGATGAGCTACCCTTTCAGTAGTTCTTTTATGATACTGTCTCCCAACCCAAATGCATTTTAATCTACACTGCTTTGCTTTAAAAATATTACTTCAAAAGTGCATGTGAAAATTATTGCTTGGGACTGTTGATTATTTTTTGGCTGATTTCATCTACAAAATAGCAACAATGACAGAAATATTCAGGGCCACATGTAGATAATACTCTTAAGTCCCTAGAAATATCACAATTGCTTTACTAAGAGAGTACACCCATTTATTTTCCAAAGCATTTGGAAAATTCACCAATTCAAAAATTTATTTCATCTCACAAGTGTTTTTGCTTGCTTTTCCATACAGACATTGAAGACTGGCATAGTCAGTGAATAATATGCAACAGGAATCATGAGAGAATGCAGAGCCTCATGGTCTGGGTCAGCTTGCTGACACCTCCTGCTGAAATACACACTTCATAGGAGCTCCACATGGACCCCCAGAGGAGAAAACGTAGCCTAATACAGCCCGAGTTAATAGCCAACACTTCCAGCTCTCCAGAACAGAGCACCTATAGGAGCCTATAATACAGACTCACTGGGCATTACAATGTGCAGGGGTCACAGCCAGCAAGGAGCCGGGGCCAGCATGGGCACGACAGTGCAGCGCCTAATATTTAGATCCCTCTAAGCCAAAGCTGGTGAGGGATCCAGGTGTCTCGGGTGGGGTTTAGGTCCAGAGACCTGACTTGAGAGCCAAGGTCTCTGCAGAGCCTTGCTCCCTCTGCCCCGGCCAGGCGCAAGCGGGGCCACATGCCCACCGCAGCACAGTGCTACCAGGAGCAGCGGCCCCTTCTCCGGGAGGGTCCTCATTGGACAGACCCAGCAGAGAGGGACAAGGTCAGCCAGGGTGTCCGCTCATCTGGCTGGCATGTTTTAGATGTCTCTCCCCTTCGCTGCCCCTCATTTTGGTAATGCCTACGGGCCATGCCAAGACCCCAGAGCTGGACATGGCAACATCGGCTGCTGTGATGCCCAAGCTGCCCACAGGAGCCTGACTCCCAGAGACCCGAATCACCTGCAGCTCTTGAGGATTTCCATGTGGGATGAGACACCCAAGCTGGGGCAGTTCCAGCCACCTAGCTCCGCTGCAGCTCCTGCCACCCCTTTGCCGGCCATTTAAGTTGCCGGCCAGGTAACTTTCAAAGTGCAGCCAACGTTCAGGCCCATTTGCAAGCAGCCAATGGTTTGGCTCAGGTGCCCTCAGAAGTGTTTCTGGGTGCCCTTCAAGCTCAAGTAAATAAAAGTATAATAGCTTCAACACAGGAGACTTGGGAAAGATGTTTTAAAAGCATAATTTGATTAAAGAGTTTTAAAGAAATTATCTTTGCCCTGACAAAAAACAAGGAGAGGTGGTGCGCTGCCAAACTGCTGACATTAAGCACGAGGCTGCAGTTCATTTTTCTCCACGTTGGCTGGCTCCTCTGGGTATAACATTTCTCTTCTGAGCACAGGGAAAAGGAGACTGCAGACACGCTGAAGAAAAAGCGCGGTGGGGAAAAGGGCCAGTGCACCAGGACTGCCTGGCCAGGAGGTGAGGGCTGGCTCAGGAAATTTCGGAGGGGCATGGGAAAGGCAGAGAGGAGCAGCGAGGCTTTGAGGCGGGAAGCGGGAGGTCGGGTGCAATTCCCTCGGCTTTGCTGGGGGGAGGACACACAGCCACGTTGCCTTTGGGGCCGTTGTCAAAGCGGGCAGGGGATAAATTACCAGGAGAGAGCGGCGGGGCTGGGAGCCAGCGGGCAGCGGGGCCTGCTGGAAGGGCTTGGCCAGGAAAGAGGGGTCCCACATAGCCAGAGGGGGTGTCTGCTGTGTGGTGTTGTTTTACCTGTCATCTTTTCTCTAAAATCTTTAAAAATGCCCCAAAGTGCAGCTGAGCATTACTAACATGAACCTTGTACCCTCCAGGGTCACCCCAGTGTCTTTCTAGCACCCCTTTACTAGGCCATGTCTGCAAATTTGGCAGTCTGGCTCCCAGCCTAAGCTCTAGCCGCCGGGCAGCATCACCTTTCAGGGAGCTTTTCCCTGATTCCGTGCCTGCTTTCTCATGTGGATAGAAAGTTTGTTGTGAATATTATTAAAGTGGCTGCAAAGCGGGTGCTGAGCCTGCGAGGACAGACTCTGAGCGTACAACACGTGCCTTTTAAATGGTGCTGTATTTAATTCAAACCATACAGCTTTTCTCCACTGCAGTTAAACTGCACAGTCTGCAAAGCTGCCCTAGGGAGAGGTAAGTGACAAGTCCCAATATGGATTTTCTTCCCCTGCTGTTCAACAAATTCAGTCATTCAAAGCCTAATATATTATTGACGAGCTGTTCAATCTGCAGAGCGAATAGAGCTGCAAGCTACTAAAAATACAGGTTAAAATAACTGATGCTCTCCGCAGAGTAGGATTGAATAAGAGTGCGAGTGTGACACCTAAATCATTTTATTTAAAGGAAAACCAGAAGCGTCAGCCCTTCCAAGCTTCGTTTTCCCCCCAATGACTGTTCACAGCAAACCTGGCCCTGGGACACGGTGTTGGGCCGTCACAAGGTGACCTGCCACGCAGAAGGGCCGAGGCGGAAGCAAAGCCGGGGTCACCCCATTCCCGCTCCCCTTCCGTAGCCACAGTTGGCCTCTTCGCCCAGCAGTGAGACGGGCCAGCAGGGGACAACCCAGCCCAGGCACGTGTGATGAGAAAATCGCCACTGCAGTTTGAGGACCTGGGGAGCTGGCAGCGGGAGCACAGCCCCAAGAGGGCCTGCTCCGGAGAACCGACGTCGCGTTAACGCAGTCGCCTGCGGCAGACGCCAAGGCTGCTTCAGGAGGGAAAGTTGTTCTAACAACGTGTTTTGCTTACGTTCAAAGTCACAAACTCCTGATTTCTATTTATAAAGTCTCAGCCGAGTGCGACCCAGCTGCTTGCTATTAACTGTACCGAAATCAGGTAGGTTAACAGCTATGCTAGAGCGGAGCTCCACTTTGCAGAGGACAGTGTCTATTTTTAGCATTATTTCAGCCTATTTTTGCAGTGCTCATCAATCTAGGAACTGATCACTAGCTAAGCAATTGGAAATAGGGATTAATGCTATCCTTGCTTTGCTGGGAGGGAAATGGATGTTCAGAGGTAAGAAAACATGCCTTTTTGAGAGCATCTAATTGGTCCAGGGTTGCTAAGGAGAGATTTCAATCCGTGTGAGCAGGTGCCTTTCCAGTCTCGGCCACAGGGACCCGAGTGCCTCCGCTCCACAGAGTCAGTGAGGCAGCAGTGCTCACCCCCCGCTCCAGTGCGGCCAGGCCCTCCCTGCTCAGAGGTGCCCATGAGCAGGGCATCTCTTGCTCCGAGATGCCCATGCAGTGCGCAACGGCTTCTTGCAACCCAAGGGAAAAGATGCGTTGTTTTTAATAGGGCTTATGTTAAAATGCATGTTCGCAGACAAAGAGTACTTGCAGCCTAGCTCAGTTACTGTTGATAACCAGCATTAAAAGCTTTTTAGGGCTATTCCTTCCAACAAAGCAGTTCTAGCTCCAGGCCAAGACAAGAAGTTTGATTCATTTCTGTTCAACCCCAGGAGCTGGGCAGTGATCCTAGGGACCAGAGCTGGACTGGCAGCTAAAACCTCCCTTGCTTCAAAGCAGCTTCGCCCCAGTACAGCAACCTTGTGCCAGAAGAGGAAGCCAAGCCAGAAAGCAGTGAAAATGGTCAGCAGAAAACAGAGACAGCACTGGGGAACCCTTCGGCTGGTGATCCCAGCTGCAATGGGGTCTCCCAGGTGCAGAGGGCGGACGAGAGCCTGGGTGGAAGAAAACTGCCTCCACAGTCCCCCACCAGCAAAATGGCTCGTCCCGGGCTGTAAATGTGGGAGACCAGCTCCTGCAGGCCTCGGGAAACAAATGCAATAGCATTTGCATGGTGCAGCAAGCACAGCTGGTCTGTCCCACTTGCACAACGCATCTGGATGAAACACCCCAGCCCTAGGACACGAGCCGTTATTCATTTTCACACAATAAGGTGTTCAATTATGTGACTGCTACAAAATGCCGCCTCCTCTCTGACTCTGGGAAGAGCAACACAGGACGGCCAATAGATCATCCTTACATTTTTTGGACTGGCTGCTGCGTTGTACACTTCTGGCTTACAGCTCTGAAGCAGTGAAATTCATTACATTTGAATAGGAGATACACTATGTAATCTAATTAAGATAGATGGTTTCAGGTTCTCTTTGCTGGCGTTGCCTCTGCCAGGAGCTGCTAGGAGTGATTTCTGCACATTCACAAGAGCTTTGACGTCTCAACACAATGATGACAGCACTCTCTGTTTTATAACATGAACAGAGTTCTTCTTAGGGCTACTAAGATGATTAAGGGACTGGAGCATCTCATATGAGGAAAGGCTGAGAGAGCTGGGACTCTTCAGCTTGGAGAAGACTGAGGAAGAATCTGATCAATGTGTACCAGTATCTGAAGGGAGGGTGTCAAGAGGCTGGGGCCAGACTCTTCTCGGTGGTGCCCAGCGACAGCACAAGAGGCAACGGGCACAAACTGAAACACAGGAAGTTCCTTCTGAACATGAGGAAAAACGTCTTTCCTGTGAGGGTGACAGAGCACTGGAAGAGGTTGCCCAGAGAGGTTGCGGAGTCTCCTTTGCTGGAGATATTCAAAACCCGCCTGGGCACAATCCTGGGCAATGTGCTCTAGGTGACCCTGCTTGAGCAGGGGGGTTGGACTAGATGATCTCCAGAGGTCCCTTCCAACCTCAACTATTCTGTGCGATTCTGTGATTCTCCTCTGGGAAGAGCTAATGAGCAAATTTTTAGACATTATCTGCAAATGTCTGGTTTGCAGATAACGAGGGTACTGCTAGGAAGAGGAAATGGATTCGAATTTGCTCATCAGAGCAGTATCTGCAGAGCTAGTGAAAACCAGTGCTTCCTGAACAAGCACATCTGCAACCAGAGGAAGGGAAGGGCGCCCAAAGGGGAAAACCCGCTCTGAGGACTCCAAAGGATTAACATCCCCTCCCTCCCTCCCTCCAAAGAAACTATGTGAGCCCTTCCAAATTTTAGTATTTCATATTGCTATGTCTCATATTCCTGTTGCCGGCAGCGGGGCTACAAGCCATTAACACCAGCATATGGCATGTAGACAAGGAAAGGAAACAAATTTCATGGCACTCGTTACCAGTACCAGGGGATGGGGATGGTGCTGATTGCCATCAAAGCCTGAACTTTGCACAAAAGCACCTGGGAAGAGCTTGGCTTTATGCTACTATCTTCGCTCACCTGCCAGTTACAGCAGGAAAGGCTGCCGGAGCGTTCAGCTGCAGCGCTTCACATGGCATCCCCCCAAGGACTTGTCCGAAGGGCCAGGAGCGGTGGCCCTGGAGAAGAGACACCCAGCACCAGCAAAGGTCATGCTCAGTGCAGGGCAGGTTGCAGTCCCAAACTGCCCTCAGCCAGGTTATCGTGCTCCAAAACCCCTCAGAAACACCCATCGCCTCTACTTAGCATGCTAACAGAGCGAACCGGGCACAGCAACCGGCGCTGGCACACACTGCGCAGTGTTGGCTTGCTCCCGCTCGAGGTTTAGCCCCACCAAGCAGCATCCTCGCAGGAGAGGATAGGCCAGCTCTGCTGTGACATCTTTGCTACCCTCAGGCCAGCCCAGGCCCTCAGGTCACCAGCTCTGGCCTCCAGCCTCTCAGGCTGCAACCACCTGCAGTTGCTCATCGGTGTTTTCACCAGCCCTCGATTCTCCTTGGGACAAGGAGGCCAGCAGATGCCACATGTCCACTTACGCAAGCAAGCCCAGGACCCCAGCAGAGAAGCAAAGAGCAGTGCATTGGCTTTTTTTTTTTTTTTTTTTTTTTTTTTAAAAACAGACCTGGTTAGAATAAAAACAGCAAGGAAGAGATACTTTGAACACAGCAAAAACTCCTGTTCACGTAAAACAACTTTAAGCAGCTTGGCATCTTATCTGATTTCTCTTGAAAGGGGAAATGGAAAAAGAAAGATCATAAAAAGTATACTCTGTGTGTACTGAAGCAAAGTCTTGGATGTTTTTATTCTTTCTCAATGCACAGAATAAGCCAATGTCTGATCGTCTAACTAAGGCAGCTCTCACTACGTTGCTGGGATTCCTTAAAAATCAGTAAAACTAAACTTTGCAGTTCTAACAGTGAAGAAGTTCATCAGCTTCTGAGGTCTTCCTTTCCTGTAAGGAAATTACACTTTTATCCACAGACACACTCTATACTGAAGAGGGAAACATTAAACCACTGAGAACTACCAAGAGCGCAATAGCATTAGCATGGACCCACAGGTCAAATCAACAGCCAGTATAATCTCAGGAAAAAAAGCCATTTACTTCACGCAGTTACTCCAATTCACACCGGATGAGTATATAACTTACAAGAGATTACTGAGAGCTAATCCTGTGTCTTTGTTCGACAAAAAGATAAACAGCACTGCAGTTTTCTCATAACCAATGTTGCACCATAACATGTTGTGCTTAAAATCCAGCCCTTACAAGAAAAAGGGACGTTTCTGAAAGATTTTCTTTCTACAAATTAATTTCCTCCCTGAAAAGAGAAAAAAAAACAAAGCTAGTCACAATGAGGAAAAAAAGTCATTAAAATGCTACTCTAAGTGAAAAAGTACAATAGAAAAACAGGAATAACACTCCAATCTGCTACAGACAACTTAGTTCTGCTCTGTCTGATGCATTACTGAACTGAAAGGGGGCTTCACCATGACAAAACGTGCAGATGAGACATCTGGTGCCTTCTCCCAGCAGTGGGAGCCCAGGGGCCACTGCAGGAGCTGCAGAGGACCATCTGCTCACTGCCTTTAGCATCGATTGCGGCAGCACTCCCACCCTCAAAAGACTTAACATCTTAAAAAAGCTAACCAGCCATGCAAGTGTTTTATAATCCTCACGGTCCATAGCCTACCTGCTAAGTGTTACTTGTTTTCTGTGGACTTGGGGCCAGCGCCCAAGTTCCGTGATCACAGCTACTTTTAACCCTTTAGAGGACGCTTGTAGGAAACAGCCCATCCCCGCAGAGGAGGAGGTATAGTCGGTCTCAAGTGACTGTTTAAGTTGAAGGAAATCAGCTGAATGAAATGCTAGTGGCCACAGGACCACAAGAAAGAGCAACCACTCGGTTCCCCAGTGCTGGATGCTGTTAGCACATGCAGCCCCCAAGGCCGTGAGGAGAAAGGAGAGCCTGTGCTACGAACCGAGGCTCCTTTGAGGGAGCCTGGGGAGAGGCAGAGAGCGCTGCCCGTGAGGGAAATGGTAAAGCCTCCCTGGGGCTCCTGCTCATGAAGGGATGCGTCTTGGCTGCAGCACCGAGAGCCAAGGCCCTGCCCTAGCTCAGAGCGGCACCAGCAGCCCCTCACCCCCCAGCCTGAGGGCATTTTTTACTGCGTCGATTACTTTGGTTTTGCAGTGCCCAAGATATCATTACAGGAACTAACGTAAAATTAAGAAATTGCCCCGGCATCTCTCATGCCTGCTGCATGAAGGCTTGGAAGAAGGCGGACTCAGGTGCTGTGGTTCCTACCTGGAGGCTGAGAAACAGACCCCCTCCCAAACCATCTCATACTATGACCTACCTGTTCAACACCTACACCGAGGGGAGACCAGCACTCCTCACGGTAACACCACAGTGCCACTAGCCAGTGTTCCTGCACTTCCCACCCCTTGGCACTCTAAGGCTGGGACTTCTGTGAAAAACTGACAGGTTGGGAAGTCTTCCTTTCAGTTTCAGCGTGGACCTACATCCATGAAAGAGGGAAGACCTCATACAGCTCATGTGCACCTCCTTGTGTTTCTACGTGTAGATCTCCAATCATTTTCACTTTAACACACAGTTTTTTGCAGGATGCAGGGACAAAGTAGGCAGGCTTTTTTTTTTTTTTTGGTCATTTATTTTCATTAATTTGTGAGTGAATTGCCTGCATCACAGTGTCCCCGAATGATAAATGCCATAGCAAAATACAAATGCAAGAGATGATCTACTGCAAGCAGAAAGCATAACTTCACCAAAAAAAAAAAAAAAAAAAAACCTGTTACTACCCAAGATGAAAAGAGAAGCAATCAGCAGACAAGTGGAACCCTCCTGCTGTGCCTCCCTAGTTCATGGTGAAAAAAAGAGCTGAAACAGCCAGAGCATTAAAATCATTATCAGATATTGTCCTGATCATTGTGCTGATAATTTTAGGGTTCAATAGTAAAACATAAAACTTTGATTTTGTTTTTTTTAAACTTCTTTGTAATTACATGAGAGCATAAGGAAACTACTCGCCACAAGGTTGGAACACCTTAAAACTAAGGAGAGGAAATTTAAGTCAGCAAAGACCTACAAAGACAGACATTAGGGAGTGGGACTGAAAATATCAAGGGAGTATTGCTTCCAAGGAATATTTGCAAAGATTACTTAAGATCTGTAAGACTTGTATTGTGGTAAACAAATCTTGTTATTTCTTGGGACCAGATTCTGTGACCCCAGCTCCATTTTTGATCCTTTGGACCATATTGCTTGTTCAAAGCACACATCCCTCCCCAGGCATGGAGGTACAGCACTAGGCCGAGTCCGCTGCACTTCGTGTAGCTCCCTGGGTGATGCTGCATAGGCATCGCCCTGGGAACAAAAGGCACCAAAGCAGCTCTGGATGGAGTCAGGTCAGTGCAGCCAGGTTACTAGTTCGGACTCTCCGCTGGCGCTGCCGGAGGTGTTGAAGCAGCCGATAGCAATCAATATCCATAGATGTTATTCCAAAGCAACATGTATGGAAACACACACTCTTTGAGGTGTCTGGATATTGAGAACAGTCAATGTGGATAGCAATCAGTACGTACTGAGAGCAAAATCAACCCGAGAGCAAAAGCTATAGATGCCTCTCAAGAACAAGAGGTATTGACACCTATCAATATAGATCCCTAGTGATAGGTTTGGAAATGGACAGGCATCAATGCCTCTCGATATTGGCTGGTGCTGACCGAAAGCAAAATCAGCCTGAGACCAAAAGTAATAGATGCATATCAAGACGGGTAAAGCAACCAAGACTGAATGACATTTTCACAAGAAAATAATTCCATTAGTTTATGATCATGTCCACTCTCTTCTTTCACCCCACCTAAAGCAGTTTTCTTTATAAAGAGTCTTCTAAATGAAGAATAACTGCACAGACTGCTATAGAAACAGTTCAACCCTAGGTTTCTGAGGAGCAGAGTCTCACATACATCTAGCAGTGAAATTAATTATTTATTTAAATGATAGTACAACATAGTAACAGCTCAAGCTGGGTGCCTCTGGAGGGGAACCCCAAACAAATAAATTCTGCGGTAATTATACCCTTTACAGTTTTAATTCCTCACCTGCCAGTGAAGGTCTCCTCCAGTCTTGTTTTACTGAGTCAGTGGTCTCCCTCCTTCTGATAGGTCCTGGCCTACATCCCAGGCTGGTTGCCATGTCCTTGTTTCCCACAGTCCCTTATCTTCTCAAAGGTCAACCACAACCCAGGTGTATCCCATCTCATCTCCTGCATTCTACTTTGTATCCTCATTAGCTAGTTTTGTATCTTTGTTAGCTAGTTTTAATTAGTTTTGCAGTTGCATCATCAGCAATGTCACATGGTTAGCAATGTTTCTGGAGTCCATTGACAGTTCAGCCTTGAGGCCTGCAGGCTTCATCTACTTTAGCACTTACGCTAAGCAAGAGTCAGACTTATGCTAAGCTGAAGCTAAATCAGCTACAATTTCCTTCTCTAACAGTGCTGAAACTAAATCAGTTACAATTTCCTCCTCTAACACAGACTAAGACCACTGCACATGTAGTAAGCATTCAGCGCCAAGATTTCTCAAACACTGGAGCGCACGAGCAAAGAGAAAAGCGCAACTTTATTCAAGGCTGACAGTTAAGGGGTCTCAGTGCTTCTTGACAGCTACGTTATTTTGTTCTGAAGCTTTGATAATCTTTGCATTCTGGGCACAGCTCTGTAATAACGAGACAGGCTCCTGGCATTGCTCCTGTCATAGGTACAGTTCTGAAAGAAAAGCTCTATTGGAATTAACAAAAGGAGCCACTCTCCTGCTCACATAGGATCACACTACCTGTAAGCCATTCTGGGCCAGATTCTCTTGCCTATCTATATCTGGCAGCAGCACTATGCTCTGAAGAGGCGGTGGGACAAGCAGAAGGAAAGTCTTACAACTCCATTAACTTGCCCTTTTTTTCCTTGTGGAGGTTGAAGGGCATGAGGTGGGAGAAAACAAGCTAATTTTTTGGCAGAACTCCTCTTCTGGGGCACAGAGAGGGTACTGCACGGAGCAGGTACAGTCAGGGTTCTCGTCGCTTCTGTGTAACGCACGGAGCACTGCCTTCACCCCTGGGGAGGGGGGAATCTGGTTTCACATAAGCAGCTCTATCAGCTTCCAATTGCAACACAAAAATAAAAGCAGCATTTCCTCAAGATACTGCAGGCATGCTGTACTTACACATCACAACCAGCATGGCAAGAGCTGACACCTCGAGAATATAAAACAAGAAGCACTAAATGTAACTAGAAATCAGGCACGAAGCAAGCAAAAGGAACTGGTGGTTCTTGCAGGAGGTACTTCAGTGCAGAACTCCTTCGGGCAAGAGCGCTGTAGACGCTAAAAGTTCACATGGGGTCAAGGGGAGAACAGACAGGTTCCTGGAAAAGAAAACCACTGAAGGCTTCTAAACGGTTATGCCTATTCCTAGGTTACTCCCTAATGGCTATGGTTAGGATCAGGATGCCAAGCTGGAGGCACCTTTGATCTGACCAAGGGTAGCTCAGTTTATATACGCAGAAGTCGTAGGTGATTGGAATGGCAGGTACTTACAAGCACTGCTTGTTTCTAGCATCAGTTAAAGCTGCATGATCCAATACAAAAATGTGTCAATATGAATTTCCGCAGTAATGTTAAATTGATTCTCATTGTGTATTTTATCTATAATTCTGTATTTTGAAATAGCTTGTGCTTGAACCGGGTGAATTTGCCAAAACAGCTGTATCTTATACAACTATAATGGATTTTTCCATTCAAACACTTTCCAGACACAGCTACTGAATACACATATCTACTGCACTGTTTGCAAATGCAAGTCTTTATTTTTGTCTTTGAAAGTATATTGTGTTCTAAATTAAAGACTAAAAAGGTCTTATGGCAGAATCTCACATCAAACCAACTTTTATTTTCTTCCTTTGAGGAGCGTGTTTCTTTTCCAAGTTCTAGTCTAATTAGAAGTAAAGATTATCCAATAACAAGTTGAGCAAGACAACTCTTCTACAACTATCGCTGGAATGTTTAAATACAAACTATTGTAACGGACTAATCCCTGATGCAGAGCTGCAGCACAGCTTTAATAGCAACAGCTGGCCCCGGCGCACGCACAGACCCCCACTGATATAATCCCTGCTTCAGGACACAGCAAGAGTTGACATCTTGCACGTGACATCTTCAGCATAATTTTGTTCCTATAGTCACAATGTGATAAACACTTTTCCTCACTAATCTTTCAACAGCGCCAGTTTTAAATACAGGTAAAGCATCCTAGAGCTATAATTTAAAGCACTAAATTTCAAGAATATAAACCTACATGCGCCGTAGAATATAAACCTACATGCGCCGTAGAATATAAACCTACATGCGCCGTAGAATATAAACCTACATGCGCCGTATGCTTCCAAAATGTCTCAATGTGAGAAGTGTATTAAAGGAAAAAAAGGGAGGGGAGAAGAAAAGCATTAAAAAGTTAAACTGTAACTTCATCCAAGCCTCTCTCTACATTACAAAACCACACAAAAAAAGTGTCAATATAACAGAGTTACCACCACTCCAACCTGAAGAGCAGCCTCTAGTATATTTGGGTCAAACATTACCTGTCCAAACATTAAAACAAAACACAACAACTCTGTCTCCCTGCCCAAGCTCCAAACATGTACACACACGATTCTATGACTAATCCCTGAGATCACATGCTTTTTCCTAATGGAGCACTATACAGCACTACTAAAACTTCATTGATTTAATGGGTGTAATTGCATCACACGAAAAAGAATCATGGCAGAAAGCTGTTGCTTTTCAAGCCCGTGATAGCTGTATGCCATCTGAACTGCTATGCTTTCAAGCACACTTTCTGTTAAAGCGTGTTTTGTTTGTACAGTTAACAATTCTCTCAATAACGAAAAAGAATTTTATTGAACTAAAAGGGCACAAACGATCACAAATAAAGCAGGAATCTGCCACAGAATGTGCTCAGAGGGTTTTTTGTTTGGTTGGTTGGTTTTTTTTGTTTGTTTTTTGGTTTTTTTTGTTTTTTTTACAAAATAATTAGTTCAAGAAAAAAATGCCTACCTAAATCAGTACAAAATATCATGAAGTAGAAAAACTACAAGACAAGAAAATAATAGTTCTTTAACATAAAACCCTTCAAGAGCTGCATCCTCTTCTCACATCTTTCATGACGTAACTTTTGTTCGTGAAATGATTTCATTCACAAAACTGTTGTTCTTCGACAACACTTCAGTCCTCATCTGCTTCAGCTTGGTTTTGATGTCTTCTTCTGACATGTCTGTCAGGGGCAATGCTTTCACTTGACAAAGAAAATCCTGAATTATTTTTTCACCTTCCTGAAATGGAGGGAACAGAGGGGAAAAAAAAAAAAAACCACACAACACAAACACACACACAAAAAAAGAATGTTTAGCTTATAAGAAGGATTTTCCCAAATTCTACAAAAGAAAGTATTATTCTGCACTTGAAACTTTTTGCAGGCAAAAGACTACTACTTCTGCACTTGCCATCACGTTCTCACCACCAGGACAATCCAGTTACTGGCATTAAGTTCTTTCCGCTTTGGATTCATAAGCAAAAAACTGTTAAAAACTGTTATGAAAAAACTTTCATAAGCAAAGCTGTTGATCAGCAGAAATAGTTGTTAGTGGAACATTTAACACAGTTCCTAGGCATATTCCACATTTAATTCCTATACAAAACCACACTAGGTGAACAGTGCTGGCAATGATAGCACCAGAGCGGCTCTGTTACCCAAACTAGTTACTCTTCAAATGAACTGTAAATCAAAACCAATGTTTCAATAGGCAAAAGGAAAGAACAAATTGTTACCAAGCAACTGGAGACTGGCCATCCCCAAGGAGAACAGATGATAATTAAGCTTTGCACATATGCTTTTACACAAACAGGCCAAGGGAAACTTCTAAACAATCTGAATTCAACTGTAAGAACAAACATTTCTATGATTAGCGTGCAGAATTTCCGTATTAGAAACCATTTGCCAAGAATATAGAATTCTGTCCAGTCTATTTTGCATTCCAGGACTCTAGTACAAAGCCTGCTTAGTTTTATCGTTTTTAACATTTAGGGCTAATGCAGTGTGCTTTCATTGCAGAAGTCTCCAAGACACTTCGAAATATAATAGCACATCTGTCTTCCTAAAGGTGATGTTAATGAATATAAACAAATTGCCTGAGCAAGACATCTAAAGCTATGCCATTTTACTGCCTGCAGAGTTTATGAAATATTTATTTCTGAAATACTGAAGCATGAAACACCATGCTGCATTTGTCAGAAGTGTTTGCCACATCAATGTGATTTATACCAAATTAAGAGATGATAACCCTCATTACGACTGGATCCAACTGATGGGAAAAATACTTTTTCATTACATCATTCCCTTGTCAACTTTGCTAGATAATAGTAAAGCAACTGCAGTAGCCGGGGAGAAAAACATACAACAGAGGGCAAACAAACCCTCCTCTCTCACAACTTTAGAGCACCATCACTACTGAGAGACTACCCTTTTTGATAGGCCACAACAGATGCAAACTGAACATGACCAAAGCAGAAGAGAGACCCATGCTGGTGGTGCACATGCATGCACCAGGGAAGCTTTCACTAGGTCACAGTGGGGAGCTGCGCGTATGCCCCTCTGACTGATACCTACAGACTTCAGGGCTGCTTATAAGTCCCTGTGTCCCTTCCTTCCTCAACTCTGAGGCAAACCTATAGCAACAGTATTTTCATTAAAATACATTTAAGAAGTGGTGTGAATTTAGACCACTGCTACCAATAACTGATGTCTTCTGCGTTTTTGCATACTACTTATTCACAGCTTTTGAAGCAAAACTCCCCCAAATGCTTGCTTTCCCTCCTCCTGGTACCAACAGGAAGGGAAAATCAGATCTGCTCATCCCCAACACGCATCAGATCCACCTACTGAGCCAGGAACGAACACAGTGGACCTCTGCAACTGAAAATGAAATAACAGCCTCTTATCTAGAGCAAAACTTCATCTTAAGTGTAGAAACTGCTTTGGACATGGACTAACACATTTCGAGGCTTCCACATCCTGGAGCATTACCAAGGTTGCAACTGATCTACAGGAAAGGATTAACGAGTTACAAAGCTGAAAAGTTTCAGGCTGGCTGCCAGGACGCAGAATTAAGATCTGTAAACAGAGTTATGGGCATGCATAAAGGTAAAGAGCCTAAAGAGAGCATGTAGATTTCCTAGGAGGCTGCAGCGGATGTCACTGAGGATTTTTGATCCAGAAAGAAGATAATGACACAGGCTATTCTGAGAAAGCTTCCCACTGGCTATTATCTTCCCCTCACACTACCTGCTACTTCTTTTAAGAGAAAATGGAGAGGAGGAAAGAAAGATCATTCAAAAATTCAGAAGAGTCTCATATGGATTTATGCGACTGCAAAGTCTGCGAGGCAGACACATTCAGATCTATGCCAAGGTGTGGATTTCCTCCTCAGTTTCTGCCTGGAGCCTGTGCAAGGCCAAGAACTTTTTCCTCCACAGTTGAATAGAGAGAACCAAGCTGAAATTCTCACATACTGCGCATTAAACAGGAAGAACTTAGGAATGTCTGATTTGTAGATGCCAGAGTCCAAATTGCCAGGCCCTTCCTTACGATCAGCTGGTGGGATATCTTAGTACTCGAAGGGGCAGGGAAGGGCGCAAAGGAGAAAGCTGTGCACTCAGCTTTTTTCTGATGTTAACGGATCTGAACAGATGCACATTGAGCTTCAAGGAATTAGTGCTAATAAGCCCTCAAAAAGGGGAGCACGAACAGATGCAGCCTACCTGCAGAGTCAAGAATAATCTAAACAACAATCAACCCAAGAACTACAAACTTTAAAAGTCCCAAGTAATATAGTACACAAGCTAAATAGCCAACGAAAGAGAAGAATACAAAGTTCTGGTTTTGGTTCATGGCACAAGGAAAAACCCAAGGGGCAGCTGGAGATAGGGTCCCTTATATGCCTTCAGTTCTTACCAGTCATACTAACTACTGATTTACTATTCTTTAAGAAAAAAAAAAGAGTTAATTCTCATGAACGGTTAAGTTTTTAGATAAAATTCTTCCGTATGTCAACTTGAAACAAGTCCAAACCAAAACTCACTATATCCTTGAACGTCTCTTCAGCTCCTCATGAGCTTCATAACTAAACCATTTCATTAAGGGAAAAATGGGATTACAGTTTTTACCCTCAAGCTCTGGGGGAATCTGAATCTTAAAACCATTTTGCTTGGGCTACTCCAGCTTTAAAAAAAAAAAAAAAAAAAAAAGGTTAGCAAACCTCTCTTTCTCTGTAAGGTTTCTTGGCTGGTGGTTCTCCTTCAGATTCCTTTGATTTGCCAATGTTTTGAAACTCCTCCAGCTCCAGTGCCTTCTCTCTCGCGCTCTCTATTACATGTTTTGGAAAAGCTGCCAACTCCGCTACGTGTATTCCAAAACTCTGGTCACAAACACCTGGGAGGTGGAGGAAAAAAAAAAAAAATCTGTAAAGAATTCTCAAGGCATAATAAGAACACACAAAGATTATATGAACAAACTTGCACTAATTCTGTTCTGAAGAACGGAGCATTTAATATGGTTGAGTTCTCTGGATATTTTCTGATCTACCTTTTGGACTACACCTGATAATAGGCTAAAGAAAGTGCTCTTTTTAATCAAGCTCTCTCGGAGCAGTAATTGTAAAGCTCCAAAAGCACTTCACAAAGAAAAGGAAGACTCTTCAAGCAAACGAGAATGAATGAAATTGAATAACTTTTTTTTATTGAAGTACTTTAGCACAGTCTGTAGAACATAGTCACCTGCACCAAATTTATACAAACACACACTCAGTCCTCCTCTGAATTTACATCAGTATCACATAGCTCCCTAGTCTCCAAAAGGAGTTTTAATTATATCAAAACCTTTCAACTTTAACTTTGTATTTACTTCAACTAATATACTGCTTATAACATTGTTATAAAGTTCTCACAATTGCTTATAACATGTCAATTATATAGTTACATAAAATCCTTTTCACTTCCATATCAGATCTCCTCTGATACAATCTTTCAACTCCATTCCTTTATACTGCTATCTCTGAAAGGCCACCCACAAATATTATTACATCCTTTCAATTCTGGTCTCCAGCAAGAATGGAAATTGGTTGAATTATATATTTAAAATGTTACTTAACTAATCATCTTTTAAATACTGAATAACCATAATATAGGCAAAGGAAACAATTTAGCATTAGATATTTTTCTATTTTATTAGCACTGTATTCTTTCTGGTTTCTTAAAGGAAATTACTTTCTTTTTTTCCTTTAAAATAGAAATCAGTTTTCTTGATTTTACATTAATACAAAGTTAACTCAAGTCTCTGTTGAAAGAATCTTGAAAAGAGGCCTCGAAAAGAAATATTCTGTCCCTGCCCTCTTCCACTGATTCCATCACACTCAAAGCACGAAGAAAGGAATGAAAATATCGTATGAAAGTTGCAGAGTGAACACAGTATGACAACAGGCAAGTTCTCAGAAACATGAAGGAATTTGGAGGCTTACTCTGAAGACATTGGTAGCTAAATAGAAAGTCCTTCTCCCTCATGCTGTTAAGATTTAGTTATACATTTCAAATTGTTTGAAACAAAAAACTCATTTCAGAACAGCTGCATCTGAGCTGCCTCTCTTTATATCCTTGCTTTAACAATATATATCTTCAAAAAGGGAAGACTCACAACACTAAATCCAAAAACTTGTATGAAAGACAATCAACTTGAGACCAGGTATTTTAAGGTGAAGCTTTCAGAATACTGTATTTCACCTGACAGAGATTTAAGTCAATAGATACAAACTATTGTGTCTGCATACTCAATAGCACTTTGAAGAAAATGGGTCAGATGTATGTACAAAGAAAACATGCATATCACTAAAAATGGCAAAACTGACTGAGGAATAATATGAGGCCTGGCTTCCTAGAGTTTTCAGCAAGGACCAGAATGGGCAGACCGATAAGAGTTTAAAATAAATAAATAAGTGGGAAGGAACTGAAGAGAGAGAATTCACACAACTATTTGGGGAGTATTTTTATTATTTTTAATCTTAAAAGTTGCTTCTATAAAAGATCCAGGCATTAGAGGAGAGGAGGTTTAGATTTACTGTATACTATTTTTTTTTATTTTTATTTTTTAAGTACTCAAAACAAGGCACCTAAATAAAGGTAACAACAAGGCTTGTTTGGAGATACTGACCACCTCCAGACACTTAAACTCTGAGTATTTTCAATGCAGTAAGTGTCTGGTTGTGGCAATTTATGGCTCTACTCTTCAGTTCCGAGCACAGTAAGAGCCTGTTTTAAGCCCTGACTTGAGCCAGGCACTCAGAGGGCTTCGAGTCTGCCTTTAGCAGAAGGAGCTCAACATTCATGCAAACTACTCAAGAGCCATAGACACTGCCTCTCTGCTGCTGGTTACCAGGGCCGCTGACTTGCAGCTCAGAAACAGTCTGGACGTTGCCCAACAAAAGTGCTGAAACAGAAAGAACAGAGGCCATTTTTCAGGAAAAAAGCGCTCAAAATAAGACAAGGACACCATACTAAGAGAAAACGAGACTGAGGCGGCTGGAGGTTCTCTGATCAGTCTCAAGCAGATTGGAAGTACAGCCAGCAGAGAGCAGTACTTCTGGTCAAGCTTTGATTCCCCGTGTTCAGAGCAGTCTCCTAGCTTCAGAGGGAAGGATACCAGAAAGATAAATGCAAGACTATAGTCATGAGTGAATATAAAATCAGAAGCAGTTTTAAGAGTAATCAAATTGCAAGAAGTGAAGACATTTCATGGATTCAAAACCAGAAGAAATGAAAAAGAGTAAGAAACAGTTAATGAGCAATGTCATAGGAAGAAAACAGCATGGTGCCATTTGAACGAGGCTCAGAACAGCACACAGTAAGACACATTTAACAGTTATCTAGAGAAAGTTCATAGTAAGGTGATAGCCTGTGAAGATTATTAAAAGTTATCCTTTAAAGCATAATAAATATGTAATAAGTGGACAGCACATTAGACAAATTTCAGACTCATACACGTGAGAGGAAATGAACTGAAAAGTCAGAGTTATTACGACGAACCGGGCAAGGGAAGCAAATTTTTGGTATCGTGTCAAAATGACAGAACAGTTTTTTTTTTTTAAATCAAGGAATATGGTTCGGCAGTTGCATGTATAAGAGTAAATCTTAAATTAAGAGGATATAAACATCAGTTTTCAGGATTCATGATATAAGACAAGGACCAGCTCCTCAGCCTTAATAAGAACGGATGATATGAAATAATTATCTTAGAAAAGATTTACAGCCTGACTCCTCAAATAGTTATTCCTTACTCGAGACACAACTATTCCACCAGGTAAATTGTGATCTGATCCAGCATAGCCACCGTGTTCTACAGCAACTATGTTCTTATCTATCTGAATGTCATCTAACCTATTCCTTCATAGTGAAACTGAGAAAAAGACAATTAGGAGAAGTTTTAAGTGAAAATATAGCGTAGTAGTACTCTGCACACATTCCAATTCAAAAATCAGACTACCAGCAGGAGACCCAATTGAAATGCTCTTACAGGAACATCACAATCACTGTAGAGTTGACAACTAAATTAAGAATCCCATACACGACCAGACCTTTCAAGCCAGTTACACAGCCCCACTTTATACGGCATAAATACAGGCTTCTGCTGAAAGGAGCAAGAACAAACAACTGGGGATACAGGGAAGCAGGAAGAACCACCTACTAGAGTTTAACAGATGAAATTTACGCTCGTCTAAAAATTACGTAATTTAATACCAAAAGGAATCACTGGATCCACAAAAGGATTCCAATAAAATACGTCTGCGTTTTCTGACACTCAAAAAATACCAAGCTACTTGTTGTTTTACTATGATGCCACTTCCTAAAAATTAAACTTACGATTTTTTTCTAGATCATACTATTGCATAAGTAGGGAACATCTTCAGTGACCAAGCCTCTTTATAGTGAAATATCCATCAATTTTTTAATAATTGTCAGTACATGTAATTTGCACTCATTTCTTTTAAAAGAACAGTTTAAATAAGGTGATAAATCTTTTCTCTATGATTTACTAAAAATAGGATTCTTCCAGAAGAAAAACTAAAGCAAAAATATAGCAGCAGGTAAAGATGGCTGATGTAGGAAAACAGGAAATAACGACATTTGGAATACTTCTGTTCTAAAAAAAGAGAGTATCCTGCCATACAAGTTCTCTACCCATAGAGAAGAGCCCGCCCGTTGTATTCGGACAAAAACTAAGCTGCAGTACCGCATACGAAGTATTTTCATGTTCTTTTCCATTACGATTTCCTCCCATCTGTCTCAGAGTGCAATAAAATTTACCCTGTTCACAGTTTACACAGTCTTACCTTCCTTGACACGGTAAAGCATCGTGAGTGTGTCATCACTGGTCAGAGCGGTAACATGTAGATTATTTACTGTGGGCACCTGGTCAGCAAGCGCTGTCAGTTCATGGAAATGTGTAGCAAACATACAGAAAGCACAAATTTTGGTAGCAATGTACTCTGAAATAGCCCACGCTAAGCCAAAGCCATCATAGGTAGAAGTTCCTCTTCCCAGCTCATCAATGATTATCAGGGAGTTTTCTGATGCAGTCCTTAAAAACAGGAAAGCATTTTATAAAGTTTGAGAACAGGATAAACTCTGAATATTCGAGCAATACAAGTTATGTTGTAGACAAAGAGCATAAGAGAGATACCAGATACACTTCCTGTTTACATAACAACATATGAATAAAGCACACAAACAGCATCACAAAGATTATTCCAAAAGTTAGAGCTTCTTTGGCCAATTTAAACTTGGGCCTCCTGGTAACAGCTCTGTATGATCACTGAAATAAACAAAAGGCTACTTCAAGAACTTATGATCCTGCTAAAAAGGACTCGAGAGCCTCCATTTTGGGTCACAACCCCTCATCTGCTCTACATAAGAGAAAAATCTTATGTTGCATCGTATTTAGAACATGTCGTTTCACCATCAGCTCAAATCAATGAAATTACATAAACACAGGGCTTACCTAAGGATTGATGCAGTTTCTAACATTTCAGCCATGAAAGTAGACACACCTTTCAGCTGGCTGTCCCCAGCTCCTACCCGCGCCAGGATACAATCCACAATGGTTATTTCCGCAGAGTCGCATGGTACAAAACATCCAATTTGGGCCATAAGAACTATCACCCCGGTCTGTCGGATGTATGTTGACTTTCCCCCCATGTTAGGGCCTAAAGGAGAAATTTTTCCAAAGGAATTCAAAACATCGTCTTTTAACATTAGAAGGAGAACAGGTTCTAAATTAAAACAACATTTAAACTTTATTCTTTTGCCAGGAAAGTTTGCTACCCTTTCATAACAGGTACAACATGTAGCTCTACTACCACAATGGCTTGCTCGTACACATTACTGAATGATGCTTTTTAAAAAGAAACGGGTATGAGGAGCTTCGTAAGTTGTGTGACAACTTCTCCAAAGCATAACCACTCATCTAAAAAACATGCTCATACCTAAAACTAATAAGCTTTCATTTAGGAGTTATCAGTATCATTGTTTAAGAATGAAAATAATTTGCTTTCATATCAAAGAACAATTAAAATTTGCCTGTAAAAACTAAATATCTTAGTTACAGACAGGGTAAGCTAAGTGGTGATTTAAATTACAATCTAAAGGGATTATGAATCAGTAAAAACAAAGATATTGAGTAATTAACAGGAGTACAAATGAAACAAAGTGTTTTCCTAAAAGCTGTTCATTAAAACCAATTTTAGGTTTTTGCTAATCATAAAAAAAACAAGTTCATAACTTTAGCTGTTATGCATATTACCATGCATTTATTCTGATTCTTAGTTTTTATTTTTGGTTACGTAACAGGTGGTTCATTAACTATTCTCTAACGTAAGATCTTTCCTACTCAGAATGTGTGTCAAGGACATCTGGATGGAAATTAAAATTCAGTTAAACATATAAATACTAAAAATGTTTTCCTATGTAGTAAAATTTATCTTAATTGCACTAGAGAATAGGGGGAAAAAAGGGTACATTCATTAAAACATATTTTGCATTTAAAACTCCCTTTAAAACGAAAAAAATATTAACTCTAATGAACTGACTGTTTAAAATCCTACCCACAAAATGTGCCTACATGGCTACAGTACCACTGACGCCTGGTGGAATTTTCCAAAGCACCTAAGTAGGTTCAGATTCTGTTAACTCCTGAGGTTGCCTGGCTCATTGAGTGACATTTCAGTAAGGCAAAAAATACACCTATTAAGGAAAGACTAATTTCTTCTTCCTAGTATCCTAACAAGCAGGTTTTCTCTTCTTCCCAAATGACTATTTTTAAATTAGCGATCACCCTCTCCAAACAGCATACTATAACTACAATTGTAACAACTAATTCCACGACTAGTAGTTTGATAGGTGGGAAATATGGCATATGCGCACAAGCACGCACAATATCCAATATCAAAGGAAACATTCAACAAGAACATTGTAGCTTTTTTTTTTTTTTTAAAAAAAAGGTAATAATAGTTTATAAATGCCTTCCCTTTTTCCCAGGGCTAAATCTTATCCCACAGACGCATACGTGAATAACCTACTAGCTGTTCATCCTTTGCTGATGAGAGAAATTGTTTTGATAGAGGAGTTACTTTTTTAGCAAAGAGTATCGTTATTGGAAATACTTACAATATTTAGAACCTAAGTGACAAGTGAAAAAGGTAACATAAACATTTACCAGTAATAATGTGAAACATCTGCTTGCCCTTCTCAAACGTAATGTCATTGGGGATGAAGGCTACATCATCTTGCACCTCGATGCAAGGATGCCTGGAACCTTTCAGCACAATTCTTCCTTGACCCTTTTCCAGAAGGGCAGGACGGACATACGGCACTGGTGCTCCGTTTGACACGTGAGCAAAACTGACAATTGCATCTAATTGAGCTATCACATCATTCATTGTCTGTATTGGCTCGGCATAACCTGTTTTTGTTTAGAGAAACAAATTCAACATAGTAAAGATTGTTCTTGCTGAAAAGATAACTTAAAGCCTACATTCAACCCACACAGTTAACTAATTCATCTGCCTTAAAACTCAGTTTTGCTCAAGTTGGCAGTCGTCATCTGTGAGTAATGTAACCCCAAACTTCTCATGCTTTGACTGCAAGAGAGATTCCACATCAGACTAGGAAAAAGAAACAGGTGAGGCCACGTGGATTGTTCCACATTAACACTAGACATAGATAAACCGCTTATTTTAATATGGGAAAGGAAATGCGAAGAATTGCAAGATGGCTGCAAATCCTACAAATTTCCTTCCCCATAATACAATGAATTTTGATGTGCATGAAAATCAAAGGCAATTGAGATAGCACTGTGCAACTATTTAAGTTTGTATGAATGATGTTATGGAGAGGTTGGTAAGACACCGTGCCTGTGATATCATGCAACAAGCCTGGATGGTCCAGGATGTTCAGTACTTTTTTTTTTTTTTTTTTTTTTTTTTATTAAAAAGGTCAAGGGACAGGAGTCTGTAGAAGCAAAGCATCTAACAGTGGCAAATGGGATGTATGTATCGTGAGGTGTCTAGTGATCAGCAGAAAGAAGAGTCCTCGCTGTATAAAGTATGCCTACTGTTCTGACATCATCTCTTTGAACTGGCTAGGTATAGCACAGCAAGATGACTAAGCTGCTTTCATTTATGAATTACACACATGATCCAGTCTCTTTTCCATTACATTGCCTCTGGGGGTGAGGGAGAAAAATGCTTTTTAAATACATGTACGTACTTCTAAGTCCATGAATGCACACCATAGAAGCTTTTAGCAGCAGCAGACTTGCTTTTAAACACACTGGGTACTTACAGATGACATACTGTAGCTAATCCTGCGATGTAATAACCAATTAGCTTTCCACATAAATATACAAACCTTAGTATGTTATACACAAAAAACACCACCTGAAAATTACCAAGATAGGAAAATAAAAGATCTTATCAGCTACTGATTTTGTAACATACTTATCAAGCAAATTCCTTACCATGACAGCAGCTCATAAAGCTCATGAAGATTTCCACTGTAACTTAATACATTTAAATATATTAATACCTCAGACTAAAAAGTGTTTTCCTATCTTTAATGGGTTTGTCCTTAGCTTAATAGCATCACCGCGTACTTACAGCAACACCACGAAAAGCTCTGACCATAGAAGACTGCAACACATTTCAAGCTTTCAACAACTGTTTAAATGCCAACAACCATTTTTACACTAATTCTCTGGGGAAGGTTACGGTCCTTCTCTATAGAAGGAACTAGGGGAAAAAAAAAAAAAATACAAGTCCTCTTAGCATTCCATACTGCAATACAGAGTAATACTGCCATATTCACCTGAAGCAATGTTAATGATTTCCTTAACAATTGCATCCTGAGCCTCCTCATACTCTTCTCTGTTCTTTATATATTCTTCATTGACGGAGCTCAGTTTGCTGTGAATAAAACCACAATATTTAGAAGCTGTGATGTTCTCTGTCTTCACTGCTATAACGCATAACTTTTGGCCTCTTCATCCATGAGTCAGACCCAGTCATTCCCAAGTGTTTTAATAGGAGGGTTCAACCCAAGAACCACTAGGCAGCTAATCTAAGAGTCATCCAAGCCAGGACGTTAAGTAAGATTAATTCCAAGTTGAATATCATCCACAAGGGCCAAACCAGCAATTCTAGCATCTCTGAATAGAACCACGCTTAAAATACTACAGTATATTTGTTATGGACATGCTATATGTGAGAATTTGGTCTTAAAGTATTTATTGCAACACAACGTGGCACATGCTAGAGCTGGCAGAGGAAAACTTGCCACTGGGCAACTGAGGACCCAGCCTCCTATAACAGACTCTCATCAGAGCTGAAGGCATTTGCCTTCTTTCATTCAGTAAAAGCCTCAGTGAACCACTATCACCAAGAATAGGCTCTAATCTCCAAAAAAAAGGTAAGTCGAAATCAAGAAGACATTTAAACAAGTACTTATTCTTCCAAGCTACTCGCCTCTTTTCAGAGCGGATGCAGTAGGACTGACTATGAAACACACGAATAGTGTACTCATACTACAAAGAGAAGTCAGCCTTGTGCTTTTATTGCAGACTGCAGGATCAACTATATCAGCTGAAAACTAAGAGAACCCTGTCTTGCTAGTGACCCACGGGTTTCCTCCTTAGGAAAGTAACAGATAACACTCACATTAGAGGTTTTAAGTACCATTTTCTCAGTTATGGAAAGCTTACCTTAATTATTAGTTAGATTCATAATATTTTTAGAAGAAAATAGAGTTGTTTTAAATTTCAGTGATGTTTTGAAAATATCCTCTGAATAAATGTTGAAGTAAAAGGTAAAGGGCTTTTTTGTTCACTTAAGTAAATTCACGTGAAATACTCCAACATATTGGTTCTTTTGAAATATGTGATGCTTGCTCTCCTTTCCAATGCAGAGGATTTATTGCTTTCAAAAGTAAGTGGTTAACAAGATTACAGTCACTAATAATAGCACTTGCTTGATATCAACCTTGCCCCGTATGTACTACTCATACGGGTATGTCAATCAAGACCTCTCTCAATAAACTCACTTCTCCAATGCTAACTCCAGCAGGAGCTGTAGTATCTGAAGTGACAGTAGCACAGTTTCTTTGCCTGAAACAGACTTTATGATGTATTAATCTCTGCTTTTCTAACTCTTTTGTACATTACGCACAGCACACTTCAGCACACGTGCACGATACACACAGCATACTTAAAGACTAGTTTCCTTCTGGATCTGCTACTCATGAACAAGGAGGAACTTGTCAGGGGTTTGAAGGTTGGCGGTAACCCTAGCTATAGAGACCGTGAAATGGAAAGAGTATAAAAACCTGAGGGAAGCGAGGAGGACAAGCAGCAGAGTAACACACTGATTTCACAACAGCAGATTTCAGCTTTTTCTAGCCCAGCAGTCCAGCTGCAGGAGTACAGGTCTGTCATGCAAAATCCAGTTGGTTGCTGGTTACTACTAGCATTTCTTGGGGTAGATGCTGGGGCCGATACTATTCCCACCTTTGTTAACAATTTGGGCAACGAGACAGAATGCACTCTCAAACACTCACTCAGTGAGCTTGTGAACAAAACCACGTTCACGGAAGCAGTCAATATGCTAGAGGGCCGGGCTGTCATTCAGCAGGATCTCAACAGTCTGGAGAAACAGGCTGACAGGAATTTCAAAGGCAAATGCAAAGTCCTGCACCTGGGATGAAATAACGCCACGAAAGAGTACAGGCTGGTGTCCAAATGACTAAAGAGTAGCTTCACAAAAAAGGAGTCGGGTGTCCTGGAGGACAAGAAGCTGAACATGAGACATCAGCGAACCCCTTGCAGCAAAGGCAGCCAACCACATATACTCTGGCTATATTAGCAAGAGTACAGCCAGCAGGTTGAGGGAAGTGATCCTCCCCCAGTACTTAGCACTTGTGAGACCACATCTGCAGTACTGTGTCTGGTTTTGGGCTCCCCGGTTTCAGAGGCATTGAACCTGGAACAAGTCCAGCAGACAGCCACCACAATGATTTGGGGCTGGAGCACATGGCATTCAAAGAATAAGCTAAGAGCGCTGGGTTTTTTCCACCCTCGAAAAGAGAATTTAAATGAGCATCCAAATCCTGCCTTAGACTACCTAATTGAAGACGATTTGGTCCAAGTCTTCCTGGAGGTTCACAGCAAAAGAATGAGACGGAGAAGACCCAAGCTACTGCAAAGGAAACTCTGATCCGATCTGCTAAGAAAGTTTTCACTTGTGAAATCTTCATCCTTGGATGATGGGTAGCTGGACAAAGTCTTGAACTACCTTATCTAACTTTGAAGATGGATCTAATTTCCAAGATGGCTCTTGAGGGTTTGGACCACTTGACCTTGAGAGGTTCCTTTCAACCCAAGCTATGCCATGATTCTACGGTGATTCTGCAAAGGCAACTTTTTACTTTCTTGTGTAAAAATAATGAAGTACAGAAGTGAAACATCTGATGACTGAGGCAGTCCACGCTCCTTCTAAAAAAAAAAAAAAAAAAAAAACCTCTAGGACAACAAAAAAACGTAGGTTTTTTTTGCATGGATGACCTGTGACAGAATTGTTCTCTGGACAAGGAGGCACTGAAACAACATCAAGGCAATTAGCCTTCAGAGTGATATTTTTAAATAGCCTAAGCTACAGAGACACAAACAGAAGTCCAAAGCACAGGACCAACATTAGCTGGAGCGTAGTTTGAAACAGAAAAGGTAATTACCAACAAAACTGCTGCACATCATATTTGGTGATAGGCATAAATAGCTTTCTTCCTATTGCAGCTTGTGAAACTGTCTGTATAAACAGTCACAGCGAACACAATTAGGCAGCTAAAACAGAGAAATTAGCCAAAGTCAAAAGAACAAAAAGAGCTGAACAGCTGGCAAAGTAAATGGGGAATGCATACGCGTGCTTGTAGCGGACAACTGCATGACTACTCCTCCCTCGTGCCAGTCTTGCTCAACATTTCAACACAGGAGTTGAGTAACAAGAAGGTGAAAATTCAGCCACTCAAGCTGAAGGAAAAACAGCCTATCAGGATACTTACAAACAAAGAACAATTGTTCCTTTCACAACAGGCTTGAAAAGTCATCAACATCCTTTCATACCTGTTAGTAAATTTCACACCATTCTTCTGTGTATCAATTATTCTGTATTTTGAGTTGTTCCGGAGAACTTTTTCTTCCTTGCAAGTAATTCGAAAATGATGTCCAAATTGTGAATTTGACTCTAGTTTGACGCTTTTGCCAGCTTCCAAACCTTTTACATTTCAAAAAATAGAGAAGAAAAAAGAAAGAAGAAAACTATCATCCAAGAGCCTGTAGTCTGTGCTATGTCTGTTCAATAATCCTCAGCTTGTACGCAGCATCTCTCATACACGCCATTCAGTAGACTTGTTTTGGGTCTGCACATGTAGGAGAAATACCCAGACCTAAAAGAAGTTTACTGGTTCATTCTTTATGCCTAATTTGATATGCCCTCAAATTGCATATTCAAATCAAGTACATCCTCAATGTATTGCTATGCGCCCCCCAGAAACAAGAAAAACATTCAGAGCCCATTACGAGAATATTCTACATTGATGCAAAACGCACAGCACAGTCTTGTGATCCTTTTACCAACACAGACTTCTGCAAGTGAGATTTCTCATTCCATCCCTATGCAACCTTGATTTTCCTTCTTTTTCTTCTAGGTATCTTGTTTAAACTAAAAAAACAAGACTGAAAAAAACGCAAGTCCTTAAAGGCGTAACCCAAAGTAACTATGGTGTTGCCAATTTTACTTGTGATATTTGCATTAAAAAAGTAAAAAGTTTAATTTTAATTAAAATTGCTCCTAGAATGCCCAATTCATTGTACAACTGCACACTGATTATACTATGAAAAATCCTTTAAATGTCTCCTTTGGCTTCCAAGAATTACACATTACATTTTGCAAAGAACCTCACACAGAAAACTCGCTTGGCCTGATTGGACATTCAAAAGAATCGACAGGACAAAAATGTCTCAGCGTACAACCTTAAGGGATGTAAAATAAAATTGGATTTAACCAAGAGTTAGATGAATTACAGTTCTAGAGAAGAAATTCCACAGTAACTAGCAAATATGCATGATAACCTCGGCAAGAGTCTGTAACGCCATTCTTAAAAAAAGGCCAAGTTGGAACCCAAAAATATCACTCCGTTTTCAATAAGTTGTACTAATTGCAACAATTAAAGTCACCTAAAACTAATTATAAAATAAACAGCCTTTAACTCCTCTATAGCAGTTTGAGAGCTGATCTCAAAACATTTTACAAAAAAGGTAAAAAAAAAAAAAAAAATATATATATATATGGTAGCTTCATACCCTACCTAGTTCTTTGGCTGCGCTCTTTAAGAAGGACTGCATATTTTCTTCCAGTTCATTCATCTTTCCTCTTAATTCTGTCAAGTTAGGATCAAAAGAAGCCTTGACAAGAAATTCATGATTCTCTACCTAGAAAAAAAGAAAAACATCACAAACATTAAAAAAAAAAGTCTCCTTGATCATACATACTGAAATTAATTTATTTTAACCCTTTAGTTCAGTCTGTTTTATATTTTGTTTTGGGGTTTTTTTGTTGTTTAAAAAAAAAAAACACACACAAAGTAATGCACTGATATTTGTGACAACTGTTGGTTGACTGGAGTCTGATTCACTAACAAAAACAAAGCTCAAACACTTTTTCCTCAGAGAATATACTTCATACAAACAAAATATACCAATTTAACAGGCTCATTTACTTTGAAATGGATGCAGTTGCTTGCACATTTTTTCATTTGCATATAAGTAACAGGAGTCGTAAACAGGCACGAAAAAAGTGGGTGGGTGGAAGTGACATTAGTACATATTTCCACAAAATCTGTATGCCACCCTAGACTTACGCAGCTCATCAGGACAGACTGTAAGACGAAGGAGCATTTCAAAACAAGAAGTCTAAAATGGAAGCATCCAAGAGCAATATTTCCTGCCCAAAACACAATCAACAGGTTACGGAAGGAGCTTGTATTATAACACCAAAAATCCTATCCAATTTCAACCCAGTTCTTTTGAGTTGAAGAGCATACCTATTTCCTTATAAGCCAAACATTTTCAGAGGTGATGAACTAATTTGTACCTCATCTTTTTCCTTCTCTCTTCCTCATGCTTCGACTGCTAGGTGTGCATTTCCAATGACATTACAAGCCCACCGTTAAGAGCCTTAAGTTTAATTTGCAAGAGTACATTTGTAATCACTAAACAGAAAACAAACTTGATTTTTAATATATATACTTTTGTATTCAATAAAATATTAGCATTGTTGTCTGTGATATGGAAACTCAATACCGGCTTTCATACTGCTAGCGTTTCCCCCCTAAAAAACAAACCAAAGCAATATTTTCATGAAGCTTCCTCTGGCTGGAAATTATCTGCAAAACTGTACTTACAGCAGCTGTTGCAATCACTTTGCTAAACATACCCGAACAACATACTGGTTTACATATAGTTTTACTTTTCACCCACAAGTGTACGCTAACAAGAGAAGAAAAGGTGAGGTGGGGAAGGAAAGGGAGTTTCACAGTTCCTTCACTCTTTCCCTTAAAACACAAATATCACCACTAGAAAGCACTGAGCAATAGGTGCTGTAACTCAATGAACTACAATTGCAGGCATCTTCTTTTCATTTACAATAAAAGCTTCAGTACTGGAACGCACCAATACAACTTTAAAAGCATTATATTGAAAACTGTGAGGTTTTGCAGCAATTTGAAACAAAGACTGAGAGTGCAATCCGGAGATGAAAGCCACAGCATTACTTATGCACTGAATCGGGAATAGAGGCTAAATAAATTACCATACGAAGAAACTGCATAATACACTGCATATTCAAAGAATTGCTAGTTTCTTCTGGGAATGACCTTCCCCAGACAGGTAATTTGACCTTCCACAGAAGTTGCACACATAAGGCGGAACTGAACCTTTGACGCCCATTTCCTTTGTGCAAATACCAGCATTGCAAGGTGTTTCACTCAGCCTGATACTTCGGTTACGTTTTTGCTGTGTGCAGACGCACCGCAGTGGCATGGCTCTCCAGGTGCCTAACAGGGATATGGACTTCACAAAATAATGAATCATGAGATTTTTAGAGGGCCATCTTAAAATTTGGAAGCATTAAGAAAGGGGTTTAACAAATTTATTCCCTGCAGAAACGTTCCTGTTCATAGGTCTCCTCCTCCCATCCCCTTAATAAAGGGTACTCCTGCAAAAAGAACAGCAAGAAGAACGAACACTTACGACAGAACATGCAGCAGAAAAGACCATTTCTGGTTTTGTAAGGCAGATCCTAGTTCTGAAACAAACTAGAAAAGTCTGACTGCAGCGGCCATGCACTCCGACCACTGTAACAATTGTCTTCGTGAGACAACTGAGGTTGACAGCGGATTGAAAAGTAGTTCTGTTACATGGCTTCAAGAAGCGTTTTGAAACCCAGAATAAGCTGAAAAAAATCCCATGATCTCAGAACAAAGAAGGTTACGTTCCTAAACGTTCACAGTACGTCAGATCCCAGCACAACACTCAATCCGAGTGCTCTCAAATGAATGCTCAAAAGTATAAAATACTTAACATGGGAAGTACAGACTAACATCTCAGCGTAGACAGCACTCTGATAGCTGCGTTTTTACTTGCATGAATCAAGACCCAAGTGAGTCTCACTTCCAAAGGGTTACTCACAGGAAACACCATTTGAATACTCCGGGACGATGCTAAAGGAGCTAAGTGATAAGACAGACTGACCCTTCTGTAAAGGGTTATGCTCTTAGTACCTGAATTCCAAATCTTATAAGAATTCCTAACAAACTTTGAAGGTAGCCCTGCTTTGAGCAGGAGGCCGGAGCAGAAGACTTTCAAAGGTCCCTTCCAAACTAAATTTTATAATTCTATGAAATACAGGAACAGAAGTGACAGCTGATCAACATTTGTTACTGCTAGGTAAATCAATAACCACATCCCACACTTTTTGAAATAAGTTGTTTCTTTTTATGCTAGAATGGTGATCCTGAAAGGATTATTGACATAATTAAGTTGCTATGACAACTTGTCCGGCAATCCCACTCAGAATACAGCCAGGTATTTTATTTGAATTCCCTAAGAATCTAAGAGGAATTGCAAGTCAAAGGTTCAGGTTTTAAAGATCATACAGAAGAAGGTTTATTTTTCAAAAAAAAAAAAAAACAGTGTTGGTTTATCTATAGCCGTTTTAATCTATTCCAGTATCTTTAAAAAAAAAAAAAAAAAAACACAAAACACTACATACCAAATCCAGCACACCAGATTCTACGGGACTTAATTAAAAACAATTAACTCAATATCCTGTTTAGAAGGACAACAAAGCATTTTAAAGTAGAAGTTGAAAAGAAATCTGAAGAGATGGACTATGAAGGGTAAAGGCTTAGAACAGCCGTTAATTTTAAAGAAAATAGAGTCCTAGGGCATAAAAACTGCATCAACAGATGGTCTGTAACTAGTATAAAGCTATAAATTTCTTCATTAGCATATATCATAAATTACAGCAACATGTCATTCAAGCAGTCTTTCCTTAAACAAACAGGAAAACGCAACTGGTGAAAGTATACAGAGTACAAAGAGACCAAAAGCTGCGCTTTTGTCTTTGGAGCAAGACACGCATGTGAAAAATTTGTTAAGTCTGTGCAGTTTTGATAAGTGTCTTTGTTCAACAATTTGCTCTTACTACCACACTCGGCAAATGGGTAGGTAGACCTCATATTTCTACAGTCAGTTGAGCGTGACACTTATGACAACCCTAGAAGCTCCTCAGTTTTTTTTTAAAAGAATGAAACACCGCATTAAGAAAGGAACATTAAATAAAAGTTATTATAAACAACTGGAAGAAATAGTGTACATGGTTTTATAAAACCATGTACATTTCAAAATTTGTTGAACAGATTCTCTAAAAAAAAAAATAGAGTGGGAAAAAAGACGTATAAAATACCCCAGAAACTTTGGCATTGCTTCACCCAGTTAAGCAACAGGACACGGCCAAAAACATGAATTAAGTATTCAGTGTTAACTAATTTATCATTATTTATCTATACTCATCCCATCACCTCTCTGGTACAGATTTAAGGAAGGGATGTTACTTCCAGCTTTCTTTGTTTTCAAGAGGAAAAATTGGCCAAACAACAAAAAAACACCTGCCAGATTTCCCCTTCAAGCTTAGACCTATCATCACTATTTTACAAGCAAGTCTGGATGCAAAACTAAGTTAAGTTAAATAGCTTTCTCTAGTGGGAAATTTCTTCATGCAAGAAAGTCAAGTCAACCTTTATATGCGGGTCAATCATTTTCCAGAGATGCAAACTGCTAGTTATGAAGACTAAATCCTATGAAATAGAATGAAATCTAGTGAACTTTGTAGAAGCAGAGAAATATCGCTAGAGTATATTTTTTAAATATCCTAGATTTGAGGCGCATCACAGTAACATCACTGAACATACAAAGAAAGAACAGGAAAAAGTGATAAACCAATTTCCCTCTTTTAATATTGATTTTTACTTTTTTTTTTTTTTTTTTTTTTTTTTACATCACGACCATAGCATCCATGTATCCAAAGCATTTTGTCAGTGGACTAGATAATTAAGTCAGTGGGTGAACATCCACTTGACAGTCAACTGCTATACCAATATCTGTCCTCATTTAGTCTATTACTAAACTAAAACTACTTAATGTAGATGATCAATTAACTTTGTGAACGTGGAACAGACTGTAAAGTTCAATAAGAAATTTCAATTGCTAAATAAACCCCCTCCTACACGCCATATTGTACCTTATCCATGTCTAATGTTGTTTCTATCATCTCCAGAAACTTTGAGAAGTCAGAGTGGATATCATTAAGCGGCGTTATAAACACTGCCAACAACAACATCTGGTGATCTCCTGTTAAGGAAACACAAACAAGAAGAATTATCATTCACAAAAACACAACTTTCCCAATAGTTAACCAGAATTCCCCTATCCAAGATACACAGCACAATCATACAGAAGGCTAATCTCTATTAAGATTATTTCATGACATACTTACGCACACTTTTTTTTTTTTTTTTTTAATGGTATTGTCCATTTTATATTCTGATTAAGCTATGTATTCTGTCCTCTTCAATCATATCTGCTGGTATTAACTCCCTAATACAAATAAAACTACAGGCAACCAACAGGTAAAAAGCAAACTTGCTGTCTGACGATTACCTCTTCTTGCCCCACGTAAAGCTGAAATGGCTTCATTAAAACTGTATTCTACAACAGCCCATTTTAAAAGGTATGAAGGGGAAAAACAACATTAAAATTTCCATCATCCACCCTTGAGGTTTTTAATTGGTCTTAAATTTAAGTTTCCAGAAATTGGGAACACTTGTTAGGTTCACATTTGGACATAAATGGGAATTGATTTTTTTCAGTCTTTTCCCCCTCCTGCTTAAAAAAGATCTGCTCTAACCAGATCTTTATAGTCACTGTTCTTTGCACTAAACAGGAAGTCATTAAAGTTAGTCCCTTTTCAAATTATATTTTGTCAGTACAGACCCTGTGTATTCAGCATAACTGCATAGCACACAGTCAGAAGTCCACAGAACAATCTTTGAGCACTGACTGTAAAACACAGTTCACTTCGTGCACACATATATTGCCGATTTTGTGAAAGAAATATTTTCGTGAAGCCTACAAATAAGCACTTATTCAACAGCCAGCTGTGAAAACTCCATCAATAAGTGTTTAAATCTTTGCAGTCACTTCCAACTGTAATTTAATCACAAAGAGATTAGCATTATTGACTATATATTTATGAAACGCCTCAAAGAAAATCTAAGGCTGTGAGCCTGCAGCCACTGGATTATGTCCAGAATTCAGCGACTTGCCTCCGATATTCACAGACAAACCTTTGCAAGTTAACAGATAAAGGCAGAATTAAGCTCCAACTATTCCAGAGCTTCCCAATTTCTTACCAGACTAGGCAGAAAAAGATCCTAATCTTTCGTAAGAAAATGTTCCTCAGTAATTGGTAAGAGTCACACGGTCAGGACATGATTATCTAAGGGAATCCCCTCTCTCTCAGCTCTGCAACTCAGATGAAATTTGTTTCCTTTTCCTCGTGTCCTTTTCCTTTTTTCTCAGCTTTTGATGTTAAACCTCTTAACTGATTAGCATCTAATAATAAACAAAAAAGCTTTACGTCACTGAGAGACCACTGAACTTGTACAAACTGAGTCTTTAAAAATATTTAATCCAACTGAAGAACACAGTAATGCAAGAACCAGACAGCATCAGGAACAGACCATTTGAGATGTGAACTTTAGTTATTAACTTGAGTCTATTTGCAGCTGCTTCTATCACTCCTACGTGGTGACTCATGTTTTCATTACAGGAAACAGAAGAACGAACTGTGATGCTAGAGTTTAAACAACTGTAAACGCTCACAACTAAGACAGATCTGAAATAAAGTAAGGTTTTTTTGGCTATTATTCCAGATCTTTCTCTCAATTGCTCGCTCTCATACCACCACCCCCACACACCACTCCCAATACGACAGATTTGAATCAACTTAGAAAATAAAAGGAGGCAGTAAAGAAGGAAGCAGAGGCTGCAAGAGCAGAAAAGTCTCACATTCATTCCTCAGTGTGGATCTAACAGTTACTAGGGCACCAGCTGACAAGAGTGCATGGCACCCACAATATAACGATCCCAAGTACATTTGAATCAAAAAAGATTGTTCTTGAACTTAAAGTACAAATAACAATTTCCTTCTTGAAAGGAGCAAGTAGGGAAGTTTCATGACACCACTTCATTTTCTGAATTAGAAGAGCACATCTTCAGACACTGTAGGGTGATGCCGAATTCAAAAATTAGAAAATAGGGGTTTATTTACATATATTTATGACACAATTCAAACTGAAACATGGCCAAATTAATTTAAACTTTCAATCCATTTTCAGTATCCAAGACCTGAAGGAATTAAACGATTTGATTCGGCAATACTGAGGATTTAATGAAAGTTCTAGTGGCATGCTTTCCCCAAAAGCATACTTTGCATTAAAAGAATCTGAGCAAGAAACATTATTGAAAAATTCTGAATTAAACTCCCATTTATCTTGCTCCTGCATTCATGAAGTCATATAAGAGACATTATTAAAAAAGGAAAAAAGACAAAAAACATGCCAATTTCTGCACCTACTTGACATCGTTAGTATGTGAGCTGCACACAGAAGAGACCTCTATCTACCTCCAAAAGCACAGAGAGATGCGTTTAGTGATTACAAATGCTATCTGCTTCTGGGCAGAGTTTTTAATTTAAATCATAATTTCCTTACTGAAGCACAGCTAAGTGTCCATTACATGCATTAAAGACTTGGATATCAATTTCATTTAAAATCTTTTGTAAACCAAAAAAAAAAAAAAAACCACCCACCAAACACTAACACTTTAAACTTCAAACACTTATCCAGTCAGCAGGCTAGTGAATAAAGGTATGAAAATCAACACCATTATACCACAGAGGTTCACTTAAACGTGACAGTTTGATGGTACACAAGGTCGTACAAAAAATGGTGAGAACAGAACACGCAGCAAAATGGAAACTGGATTAAGTATAATACAGGTTTACCAGAGGTAGATCATACCCAAATAGTGGCTACCTAAGACAAAGCAAATCCTGTAGATCTAGAGCGAGACTCTCCTAAAGCATTCAACATGGTGTCACATGGGATGTTAAGATGGCAGATGGAAGACGCACAGTTGATACAATGATTAGAAGGCAGGTAAACAGGACACGGTTGACTTGCAGAAGATTTATGTGCTGAAAGGATATTTGCAGTACAGTCCCTCTAGCGCTCACACAATCATTAAACTTTTTAAGAAGTGTGAATTAACGATATTGACACACGAATGAAAGAAGGTTGCTTATGAAATTCACTAATATATACATTGTGGAAGGTATCAGTAGAGCAAACAAGCAAAGTAAGTCCAAACAGAACTAAATGACCTTGAAATTTTATTTCATTTCTATTAGTCCAATTTTAACAGTGAGGTGAGGCATTCATAACCAAAAGAACTCCACTGTAAGTAGGGGAATAATTAGCTGAAGGATGGACAACAGCGAAATATGATCACCCCATGACCGACACACCAGTGCAACGCAGTCATAGAGAGTACAGTACTAGAATATGCCAGCAAAATTTTTTTTTTTTTCCCAAAAGCATTAAGGAGGTATTCAAGTCATTGGATGCAGTATGGTAGAAATCCTACTGGAACACAGCATACAATTTTTGTATCCTGCATGAATGCAGGCTTGAAACAAAGCGTCAGACGGAGTTGAGAAGGAAGATTCTTCAGTAGCTCCTTACAGACAAACTTCTCTTAGGAGCTAGATTCTATGCCCCATCAATTTCAGCAATGAACAAATGCTCCCCTCTGCCAGCAACAGTGAAACAATTTGATGATTTAGTCTCCTTTCCTGTTTTTTTTCTAAACGTCTTCTTCATTCATTACCCCCTCCTCAACTTCCACCATCCATAAAAACAATTATCTCAAGAAAGCAATGCTTTACATTGAGGAAACGGCAATCACTGCTATTTGCTTTATGTTGCAGTTGACTCACCTCCCAAGACACATTAATCAGAAAATAAAGTTCTGAAACTCACAGATGCTTAGAGTTGCCAGGAAATGTCTGACTTTTAATCTCCTGATGAGTTAAAAGATTTGTTTAGTCTCAAACAGGAAAATCATCACACGCAGTCTGAATCAGCCACATTTGAAACTACCCGGCCATTCTTGTATTTTAAACCAAGGCATACAAGTACAAAGAAAAATAAAAATAACACACTTCACCTATTTCAAATTATTATTTTAGATACACTGCTGATAAATGCCCTACCAAGGCTAAGTGATTTATGTATAAAACAGCAAGAATCTTTTGCAATCCGTTAATTTACGCAGAAAGCAAGCTTAGCAGTTTGCCTCACAGCTTGGTCCGCAGGACATCTAAAAACGGATTGTTTTCATAGCCAAGTATAATGACAGAGAAACTCTGTTGATTCAAATGACAAGTGACAGAAAAAGAAGAGGAGACATCAAGACGGTATATTGAACTAATATCTCAGAGGAAGACAGACATTCCAGGTCTCCAGGCCAGATGAAAAACAAGCAAAGCCTGCTTGGAAATGTCAGTGACATGGCTGAGGCTGCTAAACTGTGGCACAGCTCTTGTAAAAAAAAAAAAAAAACATTATTTCTGCCAGTTTCCTACCAGTTTCAGATTTTAACTGCTTTTGAAAATAACACAGCCACTATCCCAGAATTCATTTCTTTTTAGATTAATGTTTCAGAAGATAAACTTCATTACTTCAAGCCATAAAACTATAGTACTGAAGAGTATAAGGTATCTTGGGTAATATCACTGTCTGCTCAAACACACTAACAGAGATTTTTGTACCTGCACCATTTCAAAAATTCTTCTTTAAGGTTTTGGTGCTTGCTTTATTGAAAGAGATTTTAAAACAAATTAATGGGCTTCTACAAAAACACGCTTCCTGCCAGCCTAGGGCAGGCTTGAAAACGACTGCTATTGCTACATTGAATCACCTCCCTATCACACCGACACCATATCTTATTATGCTGCTTCTTGATAACACATGGAAAAGGAAAAGAAATAGCAGTGTTTTTATTTTCTAGACTTGCTTGTCATAACATTGAGCTTTCTTCCAATAAAGGTCAGAAGAAAGCCTCTTGTGTTACTCATCTCAAATACGGAAAAAATTTTACCATTTCCAAAGGAAATACATAAATACCACTACAATTCAGATGGAAAAAATAGTTTTAACTACAACTCAAAGTGCACGTGCAAACAACTATCTTCAAAAGGAATGCAACAATGCTGTATGGAGGGTTTTCATAATACACACACATAACCGGTCAAGATTTCTTAGAAACAAGCCAACCTCAAAGAGTACCGCACCATCACCTGACAGCTCAAGTGTTTTAGCTACACACTAATTGGAACACTTCTTTAGGTAAAGTTCTTGCTACGTTCACATTTAAGCATTGACTGATTTTTCACAATTTCATCACATTTCAAATTCAAATATCTTTATGCCTTATCCCTGCCACAAAAATACACAGAACAAAAGCAATCTTTGGAAATCTACACACTGTTTCTTGGCATTATCACTATTATAAAACACTGAAGAATAGACAGGGGATGGCATTACCTTCATGTTTTTCTAGCGCTTGTACAACGTTAGGCAGTTGATTAATAGCCTGATACATTCGGTAACAGTCCTGTAAGGTTGCCGCTTGCCTCTGAAATTTCTTTGCTAGCCGGTTGAGATCTGGGAAGCGACGTAAAAGATCTTCCTGAAGGCACTGACGTAGTTCTGGATCTACCACAAAGGCTTCAACCAAATTCAACCTAAATGAAAAGTCCAGAACATGAATTAGCATGGCATGGTCTATAAGGCTTTTGTTTGAGTAATTAGAATGAAGACAGCTGTCTGGCAAGTTCTACCTGTCCTTTCTCTATGGATGTGTTCATTGGCCAACTCTCCTGATAAAACAACAAATGAAACTAGAACAATGTATGAGCCGAAAAAACTAAGGATTTTTAAACTATGTTATGCTTCCGTAACATATACAATTGGGATATCTAATTTACAACTCTGGAGTGAAAGTGTTTCAAGCTCAAATGTTAACATCTGTTCAGTAGGTATGTTCAAGCCCAGAAACTTTGAGATTAATTCCTTTCCTGCCCCATAGAAAGTAAACCAGTAATCCATGAAAGAACAGACTCTAAGTAGGAAAGAAAAAAACAAAAACAAAACACGAAACACTGCCAAAAAGAGTCCTTGGCAAAGTTCAGCTGCCTGTGCTCAAGGCCAACTTTGATACCAACTTTGATACAGTGCAGCTGCGCAACCGTGGATCACAGAATCAGAAACTTCGAGATTGGAGGGGGCCTCTGGATATCATCTAGTCCAAAGCCCTGTTCAAAGCAGGGTCAGCTAAAGCAGGTTGGTCAGGGCTATGTCCAGTCACATTTTGATCATCTCCAAGGAGGGAGACTCCACCACCTCTTTGGGTGATTTGCTCCTGTGTTTGACCACTCTCAGTAAAAAAAGTTTTCTTATGTTTAAATGGAATTTCAGGTATCTTAGTGAAAAATATGCTGCCTCTTGTCCTTTCACCGCACACCACTGAGAAGAGTCTGGCTCCATCTTCTTTACTCCTTCCCAATACGTATTTGCACGCATTGGCGAGATCCCCCCAAGTCTTCTCTTCTCCAGGCTGAACAGTCCCAACTCTCGCAGCCTTTTCTTGTACGACAGATTGCTCCAGTCCCTTAATCATCTTAGTAGCCCTTCACTGGACCCACTCCAGTATGTCCATGCCTCTATTGTACTGGAGAGCCCAGACCTGGACCCAGCACTCCAGACACGGCCTCACCAGTGCGGAGTAGAGAGGAAGAATCGCCTCCCTCAACCTGCTGGCAGCACTCTTCCTCACGCAGCCCAAGAGGCTGTTGGCCTTCTTTGCACAAGGGTACACTGTTGGCTCATGGTCAGCTTGGTGTCCACCAGGACCCCTAGGTCCTTCTCCAGCTAGTCACCCCCGGCCTTACTGGTGCATGGGGTTACTCCTCTCCTGGTGCAGGACTCCTCATTTCCCTTGTTGAGCTTCACGAGGTTCCTGCTGGCCCATTTCTCCAGACTGTCGAGGTCCCTCTGAATGGCAACACAACTACCGCACATCAGCTACTCCTCTTGGTTTTGTATCACCCACAAACTTGCTGAAGGTGCACTCTGTCCCATCATCCAGGTCATTAATAAAGGCGTTAAACAATACTGGCCCATGTTGACCCCTGGGGGACACCACGAGTGGCTGGCCTCCGGCTAGACTTTGTGCTGCTGTCTCACAAGCCTTTGAGCCCAGCAGTTCAGGCAGCTCTCAGTCGACCACCCTATCTAGTTATCTAGTCCATGCTTCATCAGTTTGTCCACAAGGATGTTATGGAGTCAAGAAAAACCACATCCACTGCTCTCCTCTTATCCAAAGAGCTAGTTATTTCATTGTAGAAGGCTATCAGGAGTCGTTTCCCCTTTGTAAATCCATACTGACTTCTCCTAGTCACCTTCCTGTCCTTAATATGTTTGAAAACGGCTTCTAGGATTTATTTACTCAATCAGTTTCCCAGGGATCAAGCAAGGTTGACTGACCTGCAGTTCCCCAGGTCCTTCTTCTTACCTTTCTTGAGGACCGAAAGAGAGCAAACGTCACTCCTGTCTTCAGGAACCTCTCCCAGTCACCATAACCTTTCAAAGACTGTCAAAACTGGCCTCACAGTGATGTAGGCCAGCTCCCTCGCACTCATGAGTGCATCCCATGAGGCCTCACGGACTTGTGCATGTCCACTGTAGTGTTGGAGTCTCTTTTTTTTTTTTTTTTTTTTTTTAAATATTCCCTAACTTGATCTTCCTCTAGTGAGGTAAGAGTTCACTGCTCTATGCTTTCCCACAGGTCTCAGGGGCCTGGGATTCCTGAAGGCAGATCTTACCAATAGAGACTGTTGTGAGGAGCTGTGCAAGAAAGCTGTGAGAAGCCTTGTCTGGGGCCTCCCCACCTTCATTCAGGAGCTGTGTTTAAGCTCTGACATTGGTTCTTGTTCAAGCAATGCTGCAGCCATGCCCACGTTCAGCCACATATGTCACTGATCCAGAGCAGGACCCACTGACTTGACTTCTTCACTTCACCTCAGACCAGCACTATGGACTTGCCTGGAGACCCAGACTGTTGGCTGAACCTGGTTACCAGACCCATCCTGCTTGCCTCACCTAGGTACTATGGGTCTGGGCCCTTGCCAGTGAGGGTACTGCCTCCATCTGCCTTGTTGTCACCATCAGCTTCCAACTCACCTTCCCTTGAGGAGCAGCCTGCCCTTGCTGCTGCTTCCCGACACTTTTTTTTAAAACCTCACTGTTAACTACAAAATTTTAGGCTTAATTAAAAAAAAAAAGAGGAGTCCTGTTTCAGACTTCTTAAATGTTTATATAAACATTTCTAAAGTGCTGAAAGCAAGCACAGATCGCAGTAAGAAGCGACAGAGTATCAAAATATATTTTCCCCACTACAATGTGACAGAACTTCCACACACTTTCCTGTTTGCACTATCCAGTCAACGTTACTGTCTTCAAATATTTGTATTACCTTGCATTTGCAGTTAAACAAAAAATTCAGATTGTTTTTGTTCCAGAAAGCGTTCCTTGGTCACACTTCTGTCGATAACTCATACTCCTAAAGATTTACATCTACACATCTATTAGAGGAAGTAAAATATGACACGACCCGCATAGTAAGGGAGAACTATACCCCTTTCAGAGACCCCTGCACATGATACACTTTCCTAATCTGTGGTTAATCACATTAACATGGCAATATCTTGGCGTCAGCAGAGCAGTTGCATTTAGGGGAGACACAAGCAGAGAAAGGACAGCTCTCACCACACTATTGCTACCATTCTGCTGACTGTCAGAAAATTATATCTCTTTCAATAACATGCTCCTGAAGTACACATTTGCAAACTCCGTTGGAAATTGTGAAAGTGAGAATTTCTACATTACACAATGCAGTTTTCTGCGGAGAGAGCTAGTAGCTAGAACTAGGATACAGACGTTAACAGAGCCAGCGAACAAGTCTGTACATACAAATTTCAACAGGGATGTCTTTCAGTTGCAGAAAGTGTTCTACTCGCACTGTTCCAATGAACTTTCTGTATTTTACCGGACAAAATCAGCCAAAAAGACAAGAAAAGAATCCTACCTCTGCGTTCACCCACCCAACTATTACCTTATTAAGTAAAGATTGACATTACTGACCCATAACGGCGCTTTGTTTCCAAAAAAAGTTGAAAACATGAAGAGTGCCTAAAAGATATATTAAAACTTCAGCATGCAGACAGAGCTTGTGAGAAGTAGACAGGAATATACTTAAGAAATGTACTGCAAGAATACAGAGCAAGATCTTAATAGCGATGTTTTCATTATGATGTTATATAACATCATATTAGCCAAGTATACTTCAATTCTGAACCCTCTTGGTGTTTTCTGAGCACACTTTCTAGCTTTCAGGCTTCTGTCAATTGGCTTCGAAAAAGTGTTAAATGATTTTATCTGTTAGAGCAGGTACATTGCCATATTTATGAAAAGTCCCTGCAATTTACCTAGCAGACCTGACTTAACGTTCAGCCAACGAACTCTTCTCTCAGAAGCAGCAGCAATTAGTGATGTAGCAGACTTTGTAAAGACCAGATGTTGCTCCCTCTCTCTCTCTCTCTCTATATATACACATATATACATACAAAAGTTACTTGATGCAACTGCTTAAGCATCCTAAATATAAGCCCGCTAAACACCTACCACCACTCCTCAGGGGATTCCAGGAGGAATAAATCCCATCTGCAGAGCTTCTCCTCAGGGCATCTTAAGCCTCTGTCAGAGCTTACTGAAACTAGGGACAACCTCTGGCAACTTGCTCCTCTTCACAGGAAGAGCATCACTTAATCATTTTTAGTCTTGTAATTGCTTGCTTTGGCAAAACACTTGCCAAACAAGTAAACACTTTTGTAAACACTTGCCTTGGCAAAAACAAGACAGGATTCCCTGAAAGCTTGTCCCTAATGTATACACATATGTTCTTATTGCTGCCTCGTTCGTTTGCTCTTTAACACTTAGAGTTACTGCAAACACACGAGTATTTTATTATTCTGAAGTTATATCTTTTCACTTCCCAGGTGACATGCAGGATTCATATTACTTCTCAACAGTCAAAATGTTACCACACATCACTCCAGAGAGAGAGGTCAGCAGTCATAAATATATTTGTGTCTTCTTATCTGCAAAGCTGCACCAAGTTCTAATTTAGGGGAAAAAATAAAAATAAAGAAAAACACCCTCACCCTTCTTCACTTCAAGAAGCACTAGGAAGAAAGTAAAAAGACATTTGGAGAGCTTATCCAACTGTAAAAATTGATTTTAATCTAGAAAAATTACTACTTTTGACTGGGGTAGGAAACCAGTATTAGGTCATTTTATCCAAACTGGTTAAACTACAGACAACTCCATGACTTCTACATTAAAAATTCCAGTATAAAAACTATTTTGTCTGGTTTTGATGACCAATCTCAGCCACGCAACAACGTGCAACATTCAAGTCTGTCCTCTACGTTAGGTCACATCTTGGCTTCTGATCGCTTACGTTTAAGTCCAGAGTATTTCATGCAATAGCCTTTCCAAGAAGTCCTTACTCAATCAATATTCCTGGCAGTCACACATACACATTCAACCACTTTTTGAATCTTACTGCTTTTTATACTTGGAAAAAACTCACAGCAACAATTCCTACAATACCACATTATAATCTTACTTTTAAAACTCAACTGCACAGAGGCTTGTCCAGATATATATAGAAGCCTAATGCCTTTTCTGAGTCCGTGAAAAGCTCTGTAAGAGACAGATTACATTCCTTCTTCCTTTATACATTGTTTTCTACCTATTCTCATTAGGAAAACAACCTGTCCCTGTTCTGTCCAATCACTCAGCCTGTTCTAGTTTCTACTAAAAGTTTGGCCCTGACTCGTGTCACCTATAAAACATTGGTACCTCATTAGCAAACTCCCTATCCTGACCATTGGAGAGTATCTCCAATGCAGCTCTTCAGACCCCTGAGTTTACCTTTGCCAAGATTAAAACTGACCATTTCCCCCCGCCGCCCCGGCTTGTGCCTTTTAGACAATACTATACAAACAACTCCTCCGCTTTCATTCCATGACTCCCGCGGCTTGTTAAACAGCCTCCTGGGTAAGAACTTGTCAAAGGTATTCTGAAAGGCCTAATTTATTCTATTTTTTATTTTTTGTCCACTACAATGACAAGTTCAAAGAGTTCCACGATCAGTAAGATACAATTTTCCTCTGCCAAAATCAGGCTAATTAGACTAACATCTCATGACCTTCCTAGTAGTGTTCTATTTTCCCTCTCTACATTTGCCAACCACAAATATAAGGCTGACAGGTTTATGTACGCTCCACATTTTGCATAACAATTCCCTGTACTGTTAAAATGCATGCAAGGATGCTGAACAGAAAGGCCTACATTAAGATAATACAACTATAAGTCATGCCTGTTACTCATACATAACAATGAAATCAAGTGGTAGTTTTTATTTAATGTAAAGCTCATGACTGAAGAAACAAAACAACGTCAACAACATCCAAGAAAGAAGTATAACTGAACAACTGCTGACAATGTTGCGTAACTTGTCTCTCCTGCAAAGCAGAAATGGAAAGGAAAATAAATCAAATTTTGTACCGCTGACCTAAGGAATCACAGTCAAGATAACAATTATAACCAGAGAAACTTTGTCAGGAAATAAATTAAATCGTAATTCCAAGACTGCTGTTTAAATTGACGTTTTGTTATTTTTGTGGTTTAATTTGCCAACTAACGGAACTCAAAACCAAACACAACTACTTTTCCTGAACTGGGAAGTGATATCCCACGTTTTTTTTCTTCCTGCTATTCAAAATCTTAACTACTCCTCAGCTTTGAATTCCGTGCAGCAACAAGCAACGTTAGACTCAACGTGCTCTTCTAGAAGAAAAATAGTATATCCAAGTTTCTGCTGAATTTTCTGAATCCAACTGCAAGCATTTCACCCTTTCCCATGCTATATTGTTGCTACGAGGTGCAACTCAAACTACTATTAACAGACAAAAGACTGTTAATACGCTACAAAGAGAGAGAGAAAACAATCTGTCATAGATCTAATTCATAAGGAACAAACTCTTTCCTAAGTCTCATCACAATGTTTCTGTTCCACTGAGGATTACATCCCATTTGACATCACAAGAGATCGCTTCTTCCACTGCTGTGTCTACGCAGCATTTTTCTTCACAACTTTAAGGTTATCACATTTAATGCTGCCATAACACAGAAGGTTAAACTGTATTTCTACGCTTTTATAGAGTTAGATATAAAATAGTTTAACAGGAAAACATTAATCAAGCCTGATTTGTATACAGATTTCATTAAAGCGTGAAAAGAATTCTGCCTGTAGAAGCATCTGAACTAATAGATTAAAATAAACAACCAAACAAGAGGTAGAGAATTTCTTTTGTTAGAGTGAATAGGACATTTTTAAGTGCCTAGGTAAGATGGCCAGCACATAAAACTAATAATCCAGTGGACGGTACTACAAGCAGAGTTACAAAGCACCGAGGTTTGAATCCCTCCTCCCCAGACTTTCTGCAAGACCTTGGGCAATTCTATTCCCCTGTTCTTTGCGTGCACAGGAACAAGAACACTTCCTCCAAACAGCTCTGCTCAGAAGAAGGACCCTGAAATTTTTACCATGTTATGAAATCAGAACCCATAAATAAAACAGTAAGATATATTATTACTAGAGTAACAACTTAAACGGCTAACGTAAGTTGGCATTTATCTTGTGAAAAACGGATCTTCTCAGCAACAGCACTAAAAACTCCACATGACATGAGGAAAAAAGAAACGTTAGCACTGAAATCAAAATGAAGAATGCACTCTTACTGGAGAAAACTAATTCCTTCTAAAAAGATATTAAAGACCGTTAACCTCTCTTCCATAAACTAGACAAGAGTGAAATTTTCTGAAGAGCATATAACTGTATCCTATGTCAACTAAAGATTTTCTATGATTAAAGATTAAGAAAAACTTTTCTATTTAACTGTTCAACCTGACTACAATAATATGCTTCCCTGCCAAAATTTAAGAACCGCTTTAAGATATGTTAAGGCTTTCATTCCATTATAAAAGTTTCAGTACATGCATAGTTGCATCAGCTTAATTTTAGACTTTGTTTACACAAAGGAAAGTTGAAAACACCTTGTGGACCCTTGTTTTGGTTTCCCTCAGGTTTCTTTAAAATTCAAATCTCTTCTTAACCCAAAGTAACCGAGTTAAGCCCTCTGAGGACACGCATAACGCGGACATATAAAACTGAGTCAAAGCTAAGCAAATTCTTCTCTCCTAAAACTATGGAAATTACCAGAATAGTATAGTAAATTAGTAGTAAATCGCAGGCTCAGGCTCTCTCTAATATGAGGACAGGGCAGAACAAAGCCACTGTGCTACCCGCTTTAATTGCCTTTTACTCCCCTTCTCTTCTCCACACAACGTTGTGATTCTAACACTGGAAAAAGGTCACACAAAAACTACAGCAATTTGTTGTAATTGAATAATAACGATATTTGTGTTTTCCAACCAGAAATACACAAGTTGTTTTACTCATTTTTCTTCACAAACTTTTCCTTTCGGACCCAATCATTCTCTAGACATTTTTCTCCCTTACAAAAACGAGCCCGCGTACAGTTGTTACAGCCCTGGGTAAGCAATAAATGCTACCTTAAATCTGCAAAGCCCTTTTCATGGCAAAGAATCCCTGCATGCATAGCCTTTGAAGTATTAAGATAAGCACCATTATGGGAACATAGGCGCCTAAGTTAGATTCCTGAAGTCCAGCACTGAGATTCCCCTTACTCTAGCTCACACATCTTAGCAGCAGAAAATCATACTGACCAAGTAGCTGTCTAGAGTCATGAATAATCAGAGTTGTTACATCAATTTATAAAAATAAGTCAGAAGTTCTCAGACAAGCATCAAGAAATTATGCAAGACACCTATTTTTAAACAATCTACAACACACTTTCGAGAGTCCTTAGCTTCTCAAATCTTTAGACAAAAGAATTCGTTAGAAAACAAGAACAGGAGCAGAGGGGAGAGGAAGGAAGGAAAGAAGTCATTCACTAATTTCACAATATGCTATTTCAATAGCCAATTAACTCCCCCCCCCATCCTTTTCTCTTGCATTAAAGAGAAAAAACCATCCCCCCCCACACACATACATCCCAAGTGCATAGAATAATTCTTGTAAAAGTAAATCGGAAAGAGAACACAGAACCTGAAGCATACACACATCAGCAGCTTGAGACAACAACACAGGCAAAAATTAGTTCATGTTTCTCAAACACCACAGGCTTAACATCACTGAGCTTCTCCATCCCCCACTCAACTTACACTTTGACAAGTGGTTTCCCGAGATTCTGTGCAGAAAGAAATGGCTCTAGCTTCTGACACTAAAGCGATCCTCCGGTAGGTGGCAATAGCCACCTAAGAAGCAGGAACAGCCTTTCATGGGACTTGCCCCAAGTGTGGTTCTTCCAGTACTTTGAAGATGCGGGGTTTTTGTTTCATCAACAGCTAAGAAAACTGTTCTCTAAATGAGTTGTATACACACCTCTCTAGCACACCTTACCTAGGAGAGCCTCCAAAGCAGAGGGTCAGAATTTTTCTTTCACGTAAATGGATACAAGTTAGTACCCCAATATTTCTAGGGTCCAAAATTCAAAGTCTGGGTTAGTGTTAGCAGCCGTTCATCCTCAGACTGAATGAGTTCTCTTTCAGCCCTCGCTGCCGCCACCTCCCCCACAAATATGCCTGCATACACAAAGGCCTGTAGTTCCCAAGCAGGCAGTCCAGCAAATTCCAGAGGCCTGTGCAAGGGCCTCGCACCTAGGTAAACAGCAAGGTTTTTTCCTTATTAACTCTGCCATAGACCTGCCTGCATCTTAACAGGTATCCGCTTCCACACTAAACAGCTCAAGCTCTCCTTTCCTTTCCCACCTTTTTCCACCCAAACCGTGAGATCTGCTGTCACTTCTTTATAGCGTGTTATCAGAAAATTGTCCGCTTCCTCAATAAACAACATATTATAAATGCTTTTGTAGTATCACATGGCCTCTCTGTGGCTTCCCCCCCCCACCCCACAAAAAAACAGTTACAACCTGAAAAAAACTAAAATAAGCGAAAACGTAACTGGCCTATAGAAAACAACTTTCAAGAACGTAGCAACAGAACAACAATGTATTTGTCGCCAATTGAGTTTAAAGTGCCTTACTGCTTTACGTGGCAGATGTGAAATTACTGGCTTCCAACAGTAAAAAGACACTGCATAGTAGAGAGGGTAGACTGACAAAACAGCAAACCAGGAACAAAGTGCTCTGTGGTAAAATGTTTAAGAAAAATGTGACGGATACGTTCTAAAAAAGACAATGCTGTCATCCTAGTAAAGTTACAAGTTATCTTTGTACTACAATGAACATCCTGGCTTCTTAAGACTTTGCGATAATGGCCAGTTCTAGAACCGGCCACGTTTTCAGATTTTCTTCTTCTGCAGGAACAAAAAAAATACGAAAATCAACTGTGACCTGGCTCACAGGTCTGGTCTGAAAGCCGGTGAGCACCAGAGGGGCTGGCCTGCTCCTTACAACCTGCCACACAAGCAAGCCATGCCATACGGAAGAACACCAAACAGGCCAACACTACAGGTGATGCTTCTGGTAGCAGTCTCCTCCTTAACACACCTTCTGTTTTGTGGCTGTGTCAGCTTTCCACCTGTGTGGATCCCTGCACCATATCACTGTGGGATCACACTGCTAGGCATGGACATGCCCTATCATACCTCAGTGTTGGCTTAAACTGACCAGGAAACCACATCTTCAGGCCACAGCCCTACAAATACTTTGCAGGTGGCAAAAACCAGCACTGCCACCAAAAAAAAGGATCTACCCTGTTGCTCTTCACCCTCTCATGCGTCCTCCCTCAACTCAAAAGTGAACTCTAGTTAAGGAATCTGCATGCAAGCATCTGATGCCCTTAGGATGCACTTAGTGCTAGGCATCCAGAATTTGACCTTCATTTCGGTATTACAAAATCAGTCTTTTCACAGATCGACAGCTTTTTTTTTTTTTTTTTTAAACATCAAATGTGTAACTCGAGGCAACTGACTACTTCTTGTAACCCTACTGAAGTAGATAGACCCTTGTCACACAGAGTCCAAGCTTTTATAGGCAGGGTTAGACCCTCGGGCGGGAGACAGAAAACCTACAGCACGCACTTCCAGAGCGCTTGGTGCACAGAGCGTGCTACTAAGCAGCTAGAGCAAAGCGCTCCACAGCGGGCTACCTGCTGTTTAACCAGAAAGACTAAGCAATATTATAGAGAGACACATCCAAGTAATCTCCTGCCTTTTTAAATTTTCCTAATTTAGTCCCCAGACCATCTTACTATGAAAAGAATACTGGATATTTGCAACTTCAGCAGGATTTGCTTTTAAGTTAGTTTTTAAAGGAACTCAGTACATACGTTCTTCCAAAGATCTGCGTTCACTCCCCTCCATCAATTATATTTACATAACAAAATTAATATGCAGTAGGGAGGCAACAGACTCTTCTCCACCCTATATGAATTGCTGTATGTATTATTTGCACATTATGTCAAAGTCTAGAGATTGCAAATTAAAGCCCTCAGATTATATCAAGGATTCCAGGCACAAAACAACTAATTTCTGTATTAATTAAGCAAAGCTTTGGAAGTTGCATGTATTGAACTGTGAGGCTTTCTATCAAGCAAGGCGCTCAGAAAACAAAACAAACCAGGATGATCAGAAAACGCGCCACTGCCTCCAGTACGTTTTTTCCCCAAGATACTTAACAATACTCTTACTTATTCTGAAATAGGTTTCTGAAACTCATTATTTTTGTACAAGTGCTTAAAAATTTTCTGATCCCAGCAGATTAGGAAGGTAAAGAATATTTTTCTGCTGAAGAATCAGTTGTTATTAAAGTCTCAGATCTTATCCTTGCCAGCGCGATACCATTTGAGGCAATCAGGATTTTGCTCCTGATACAGATTGCTGCAAAGGCAGTATTTTTAGACTCTGAGGCAACAGAGTGCCTAGCTTCATTCTGTGGCATATGCAAATAAAGCAGCAGCTCCACAAGGAGAGCTCAGCTCTTCTTCTAGCCAGAAAACATGTCAAAACAAACAACAACAAGACAGAGGTATACACACAAATTCCACCCCCCCACCCCCCATGAGAAGTAAAGGAAGCAGAAGGAAGTTTATAAAACATTCTTCTTCATTTATAAGGCAAGGCTGGCAATGCTCCTGATGGTACCATCACACACTCGTCTCTTCATATAGAGAAAAGCTACAGGCTGCAAGCCATGTGTTTCAGAGCAGTAAGGAGAAGGATCTCCAGAAGCATTTCTATATGCAACGAACAGAGCTTGTCAAGGGTCCCACTGTTTCACTCCAGATGGGGCAGAGGGTCACCCATGCTCTGCCCAATGTCACCCTCTGATCAACTTCCTGCTGATTCAGTTCCAAGTTGGGACTACTCCACAGTCCCCATGACAGACCAGCCCTGCTCTATGACACTTGAGCTCTGAAAATAGCCAAACATGTAAAATAAGTGTTCCTTTTTATATTCTGAAGAAACTTTCATAAACACGTGCATTCAGTGTAAACCTATATGTTCATCCTAATTGCAGTTAATAAACAAAACCAAATGTCTCTGTTCCACAGCCTAGGGAAATTACTTCCAGTAATAGTCAGCTACCAATGTTATAGATAAAAGAAACAAACCTTCATTTACACTGCCCAAAAGTCGTCTCTCAAATGAGAGAAATTTATTTTTCAATTATTAGCAAGAATTGTCATTCAGAGCAAAGACTGATGTAATAGCACTATTTACGCTTGCTGCACTATTCCCAGTTCTCAGTTCAGAAATAACAAAATTGTCCTTAAAGAATTAAAGGGCACCACAAAAGAAGAGCTGGAATAAAAATGCAATTTTCTCGCCTTACAGCTACTTCACATGATGATAATGACAGTTTCCAACTCTTACACTTGCATGCTTATTGAACAAAAATATATGTGAAACCATTCAGCAAACGGAGTTTTGAACATAATATATTTTTACATAGCAAATCCTCTCCCACCTCAAAAATGCAGCATGCACTTGTCGGACTATACAGTCTCTTACCCACAAGGAAGCACAAACTATTCACATAAGATTCTCTAAGTGTCTCCTGAGCACTTCAGCAGAAACATGAGATGTTTTCTTTTTTCTCAGTGTTAGGAGAGACTTTTTTTTTTTTTTAATAGTCCATATATATTATTTCCATATAGCTTCCATAAATATTCTTACTTCCATAAGAGCTAAAAATATTCAAGTAGTACTTTGAGTTTGTCAGCCACACGGTACAGCTTAATTGAACAATGGTAGTGAGTAGTTCTGTTCAACAGATTCAGAGGACGCTTTTCCAATTTGAAGATAGGCAAACATCCAATTCATCGTCTTGTAGCAGTTGGAAGATCCAGCTCACAAATGTAAATTTGTAAGTGTGATCTCTTAAAAAGTCAAGATACCAACAGAAAATAAACATTTGTGAATGAGATCATTAAGTATGAAGAACAGATTTTTGATACTGCCTGACTTGCGGTTAAGAAAAACGTTAATCTCTTTATTTTATGACGACAGTAGGTCAAGGACCAGTTGGCAGAGCAGCAAAAGGATTAATTTTAGATGACAGCCTTCCTCACCTTTTCATTGATTAGTTCTCCTCCGATGAGCAAAATGAACCAACTTATTCTACGGCTAAACGATAGCTACACCGAAGCAAGGGAGCAGCTGGACCTCAAGGCCAGGCAGATCGGGGAGCGCCCCTCCTGGCAACTGTTCAGTCTTACTGCATTTATGCTATATGAAATTGCACCCTTACTTATTTTAGCAGGCTAAATTCTCCATCAAGAGATGAACTGAGCAGTCACATGAACACTAGCCCAAGAGCCAATACTTGGGGACTGTTGACAACCCATGGCTGGGGAAGCATGACTACACCTTTGATTTAAAGCAGTTGCAGCCGGCGTCAGCCAATTACAAAACAACTCTCTCAGTGTAGCAGGCTGCTGCAGGACGTACAAACAATAGTCAAGCAAAAAAGCAGCTTTAGCTTCACAATGAATCCAGTGAATCACACTGAAGACCAAGGAATTCTTCTTACATATAGAACAGCTAGCTGTGAACAAGTATACCATGGACCGGAAGGCAAAGATACTCTACTTAATTTAAAAAGGGACAAGAGCAAACAGTTTCATGATACTTCTTTGAACATTAAGATAAAATTTAGGCTTCTGGAGAACAACTGCCCATGTTTTTAGAAACTGCTAATAAATTTCCATTTTTCACATGATGAAAAAGGACAATGACGACAACACAGCGAGTGCCTGAGTATTGTACCACGGTGGTAAAATTCTGTGCAGCGAAACTGCCCCACCCAAAACCTACCGGTTTCCAGCTTTGGTTTCTCTGGACAAAGCAGCTTCTCAGTATAATTCCTTACACTGCGGAGGCTTTATGCCAGGCTTCCTTCTTAATTAAATACAGAACTTTGGGAGCCAGTGATAAAAGAACGTTATTGAATGGCCTTCAAAGGCTAAGGACAGCTCAGAAAAGATATTTCCATGGGTTTTTTTTTTTTTAAATGCTTTTATTTCTTTCAAGTTCCTTACATTATTAAAATTAAGGTTAAATTTATTATAGTCCATCTATATGCATGCTCTTTTAAATTGTTAACCCATGTATTTCCTTAAACTTGTACAGATTAAGAACATACTGAAAAGCTCTGATTCTTCGCTGGAAGAGACCAATATTTTTTCATTAATTCTATACAGAGAAAAATTAAACTCAAAATCACGTAAACAAAGCATTAAAAGGCTTTTACAACTCTTACACATGATAAATTAAATTATCTATCAAGACAAAACTATCTTGCAAGAACATCCATTGCAGTTTCCTACCATGCCACCTTTCCAATGTTTGTGAATATATAAATTAAATAGGTCAGAGACAATAATACATTCCTTTTTTTTTTTTTTTTTTAAAACGGAGAACACCATATTTTCGTACATGATATTCAAAGTAGTGACCACCAAGGACACTGTGACAAAGCAGAGAGCTTGCTACATGTATGTAGTAAAAGGTTCCATGTGGTCATGGAGTATATCACTTACTCGTTAAACTGGAAACTTCATGTACTTATGGCTGTGAATTGCAAAAAATTAATTCCTGAATAATCAAACACAGATTTAACTACTGCAGTAGTTAAGCTTTTAAAATTTAATTAAGGAATATGAAGTCTAAGTTTTAAAGTTAACTTTAATTACCGCAGTAATTGCCATTCAGCTCCTTTTGGTAGGCCGAGAGCAAAAAGAGCAACACGGCAGCTAAATATTCATATTTCCCTAAGTAAAAAGGAATTGTGTTATTTAAAGAAAAATGGAAACCTGGTTTGACAGTTTCAACTAAATTTCATTTTAATTTCATTTGAGCCTCAAATTCAAACGTGAAAGAAACTGATTAAACATGTATTCCTTGCATTTATTTTGTACCAGGTCACAGTGAACTGAGCGAGCTGAAAGCCCCAACTACGAGACACTGACTACCTGCTCCAGTGCTGCACCAGCCTGTTGTATGCCACTTTAAATTTAGAGATTTAAATTGTTGATTGCTGACCCTTGCAGACAAGCATGCAGAAACAAACAGCTTTTAGGCATTTCTCTTATCCAAACACCAAAACCACCAAAACCTGCAGGTGTCATTAAAGAGGTATTTTTCCAGTGGTTAAATTTTCAGCTCTTGTTCACATCCCCCCGGCACCTTCCTCAAACAAGGAAACTGAAAACGTAAGTCTCTTGCAACACAAAGATCTGAATTTTTAAAATGGCTTTCAAGTGCCTCCAATCCCAAAGGAAATTCTTTCCTAAAGAAGTGGCCTGTCTGGCACGGGCTAGACTAGCAGAGCTTTTGTTTAATATTTCTAGGTAGCACTCATCCTCAATCTCAGTTTCATGAGGAAAACCGAATGAAAACACAAGTGGTCTACAAGCAGTTTTGCAAGTATTAAGCATAGTTAAAGGGAGGGAGAAAGGTTAAAGAAATAGCGTTGAGAGCTTCAAGTTCCAAACATTCCACAAAAGGACTTACAGATTACATAATTTTTGGAATAACAAAGGTGACATTTTGATAACATTTCTAGGGGCTTACCGGGAGGCCAACACAATTGTCATGTCACCGGAATGACTTCTTTCATACAAAATACCGTGCCATGCTCTGCATGACAGTAGCAAATAACATTTCTCTCTTCTGGCTTGTTCAGACCCAAACCGTATCTCGGAACCTTCTTTGCAGGTATTAGGGGCGCTCCCCGTGTTTAGCCGAAACACCTTTTAAGTCATTTAGGAAAAAAAATTCCAAGCTAGTCAGAAATTCTCCCCTCCCCTACTGAAGATGTAGGCTACCACCTACTAATTTTTGAAATCCATATATTACTTTGGGGAGGTACGAACTAATAGTCTTTCCAAAGCTGCCAACCACAATGACAAAAGCAAGAAATCCTACCTGCAATGTTTTGCAGGAACACTTTTAGAAAACAAAAGAACATAAGCAGTGAAAAACCTATCACAAAATAACTTGGGTTGGAAGGGGACTCCAGGCCCATCCCTTGCTCAAAGTAGGGCTAATTTCAGCTGAACACCTCTAAGAACAGAGGTCCCACAATCTCTCTGGGCATTCCAGGTGACCATGCTCTTGGTGAAGAATTCTTTCCTTATATTCAGCTGGAATTTCCCTGTTGCAGCTTGCACCAGTTTCGTCTCATCTTTTTGCTGTGCCCCCTCCAAGAAGCACCTGGCAGCACCTTGTCTGTAACTCCTATCCACGAGGTAGCTGAAAACAGCAACTAGGTCCCCTTTAGCCATCCTTTCTCCAGCTTCCTCAGCCTCTCCTCACCCACCATGTACTCCACTCCACTATTCTTCTCGGTGGCCTTTATGCTGCACTGGCTCCTGTTTTGTCAGTCTCCCTCCTGCACTGCAAAGCTCCAAACTGGATAGGGTACTCTAGATACGGTCTCACAACTGCCAAGTAGATGGGAATAAATATCTTCCCCAACCTGTTGGCTACACTTGCTAATGAAGCCCGGTGCACAGTCACCCTCCACTGCTGCAAAGGCACACACTGCTGACTCATGTTCAACTGACTCGTCTGCCAGGACTCACAAGGACGGAAGTGCCATGCTGCACTCTAGCAGGCGTCAGGGTGGTTCGAGTCTAGCGTGTGAGCCAGGGCCCGCTATCATCGTGACCCTGCTAGTCGCCTAAAGAAGGCCTTGTCAACTTCCTCATCTTGATGGGGCAGGTCTGCTGCAGGCACTCACCGTGACGCCCCCCTCACTGTTCTCCCCTCTAATCCTGACCCATAAGCTCTCAACAGGCCTGCTGCCCTTTCCAAAGCAGAGTTCTGTGCATTCAAGCTATTCCTCTGCAGATAGTACAACCCCTCCATCTTCCCTACCTGGCCTTGCTAAAGAGCACAGCACTTCTGTTACGTAAGCTGGGAGCTCCCAGCCCTGAAACTGCAGAGACTTCTAATTTCACCTGGCCATTTCTCACTTATTCACACACATCTGAGACAAGCCCCCAGTCACACTGCTTCCTCAAGAGCACTGTGAACACCTGCCCTGTTGGGCACTCCCCATGTGCACTCCCCGACTCTTTCCCTCCATTTATCTGCTACAGAAAGCAGTTAGGTTAATCTGTGACTAAATGAAGCTCCCTAAAGGCATTCGAGCCTGCCTACCCTAGCTAGCAACAATTTACTTTTTTTCATTTTTAAACAAGCTGCTCAAGTAACTGTTTTTAAAAACAAGTTCAGTCAAGACCGAGATTGATTAAAGTGTTCTACATACAGGGAAACTTTACCCTGCCATCCATTTATTCACCTCAAGCTCCCTAACCTAACAAAAGGAATTCCAAAAATCTAGCATTTTCTGACTCTGCTAGAGATGGGACTGCTTTCCATAATATGGCCCCTGGGCAGCATATAAAGGTTTAGGAACATAGCAAAAAAAGCTCAAAGTAGGCTTGAATCAGAACAAATAATGTTTGAGAACAGACTGCAGGTTCTCTGGAGCAGAGACCCCTGTACCTTTTCCACTATCCGATACAGATGTGCAAGAGGTTCAGCCACAGTACACAGAGGACTAAAAAGGTTAGCTGGAATCCTAAATTTGTGCTGTGCACAAATGTCGATTTTTCCCCTAGAAACTGAAAAAAATTTGAAATATATTCAGCGTAAGTTCTCTTCTAGGGGCAGAACAGAAGCAGCATTATATTACACATTCAGTCACGTTTCTCAGACTTTCCAGTATCTGAAAAAGAAAAACAACATACTGAAGCTGTTTGCTATATTTTACTCAATCATGTTACCCAATCAATATATATATTCCCACTTCCTGTCTCTGCAACTGCAGTTTGATTTCAGAAATATGCTGACTAAAAGGCAACGAGAACCTCAGGTTACCTGCCTTCCGAACTCATTGCACAGGAAAGGGCAGGGCTGTAGCTTGCATACCTATGACTGATAATTATTTTTTTTCCACCACAGTTAAAACCCAGGCATGGGCAGAACTCCATGTCTTTCAAGACAGACAGGTATCAGGAACTCCTATTTTCTTGGTTCTCATTAGAAGCTGCTTTAGTAGGTAAAAATTATTTTATCTGAAATATACATAGGGTGTACATAGATCTGTACTGTTACTGTATCCTGCACCAATAGTTAATGTGGACTACCAGCATAATACTCTGTTTCATTCATCCACAAATGTAACAATACATTGCTGGTCAAACTGTCTAAAGAAGTACATTCACTAAGCTCCAAAAGATGACTTGCACCATCTACAGGTCTTACAGGGTTACAAGATCCTTACTGTTAAATTTTTTTTTTTTTTTTTTAATAAATCTGCCAGTCATCCAGTTCCATGTTACTGGAATAAAAGTCAAGTCAAAATATTTCCTGGACAAGCACAATGGCAAGCTTATTCCAAAACACTGTCATATAACAGCAGTCAAACCTAGATAGTTTAGCCCAGTTTGATGACAGGTTTGCACTGGTCAGTGCTGGAGTGCTACTGCTTCAATGTTGCACACTTCAAGCTAACACATAATTAGTAACCCACCTTAATGACAAGGGAAGCACTGCTTTCCTGGGAACAGTACCGTTTGGAAAGGAACAAGAGTCCAGATATTTTCTTCTCAAAGTATCTATAAACTCTGAATTAAAGTGCTTCTAAATTCTTAGAACAGCCACAGACTACAGTATAGCGTACAGAGAACAACTTGGCAATTCAAATATCTTTTGAAAGATTTGCAATCTGTTAATACTTCTCATCAGCCCCACTAACAATTTCTTTTATTATGCCTGTTCTTTCAGATTAAGAGAGAATACTCTTCTACGCTTTGAATAGCGTTAAGGTTATGACAGTATATCAGCTGCTTAAGGGTGAAATAATTGCTTTTATCCCAAAGCTGAAGCAGTATATTAATCAAAGTAGCACTTGAGAGCCAGATGTACTCAGACAGGCTTAGCAACGCTGAAAAATATGATTATCGAATTTTAATGCACATAAGTACAGATTAAAAACAAACTACTTTTAAGAAGCTACAATCCCAGTGATTTTACAGCTGAGCAAAATAAAAGGGGTTACCAATGACCTCTTTCAAAATCATTAACAATCGGATGCACCAACCTTTAAAAACTTTAGTAAGGCTTAACTCAATTTACATACTGCCTTTCTTTAAATATAGCTTTTCCCTGAATACAGTCAACATATCAGGTAGAATCGCAACACAGAACGCAGAGATGACGATCATAACTCTACAAAACAGGTCAAGTTACATTTTCTGCCTACCGTCATTAAACCCCATCTTTATAAAGAAAGCACTGTCTCTTTTCCAAACTTGTAGCCCTTCTGACGCCCAGTAACGACTGAACAAGTTTGACAAAAACGGCAAAACTCCTAATGTTTACTTTGGCGCCAAAAAAACCTACAAATGGCATTAACAACTTTCAGCATTTTAAAACCAACATAACCATTGAAGTTAGCTTGCATTTGAGGGTTCAAAACTGACTGAAGAAGTAAATCCTGGGCACCTAATCAAAAAACTCATGTTGAAAGCTCTTGTAACACAACATTAAGATGCTACATTCAATAAACCCGGGGACATTGATTTCAGGTTCACGTTGATATTTTTAACTGCGCTTTCAGCAACTTGCTAGGCATCATTCTGCAAAAGGTTAGAAAAAGCAGAAAGAATTGTAGAAGAGAGGCAGAATAGCCTAATTTGCAGAAATCTAGAGAGAAATTTACTCTTTGCATATAACTTCTTTAAGGCATGAACGTGCCCAAGCCAAAATTTGGTTTTCGGCATGGCCGATCTGTGCTAGTCCTACAGCCAGCATAGAGGGACGTACCTGTAACGCGTTATTTGAAACATGAGCCGTAGGGAAGATTTCAAAGTTTAAATTTAGTTTTCTGGACTTTTCCCGCTTTGTCAAGATGCGCATTAGCATACATTTTGCAATGTACTAATCTACCATTCACCTGAGTTTCCATGCAGTCTGGTTTTGGGTGGTAAGAGAATAGGTATATTTTAGTACGAGCTTAAAAAAAAAAAAAGTGCAACATTTATTTGCATGGCGAATATAACCAAGAAACACACATAGACAGGAATACAGCCTTTAAGATTTTTCCCTTTCTGTGAAACTGAGAATTATTTGCACATTCTCTGCAGAAATCTGCCAGATTCTGTAAAGCCTCTTATCAACTGATACGGCTATTTGTTAGTAGGGTAGACACATTGTGACAGGCAGCAGTATGAAAGACTAGATAAAGACTACCATATTTGGGCTATAACCTCTAGGCAAGATATGGTTAAGAGTGCCCTGCTACAACCAAAGGTAGGTTGCTTCTGGAAATACAGTGAAACTACTACCGCTTCCCCCTCCCCTTGGTAAACTAAAAGTGGTATTATTATATGGAATCAGTATTTGCAGTATGGATAATAATCTGCTAAACTGCCTTAGCCTGCAGCATGAATTATTTGACCATTTAAACATACCGTATCCCCTCCCTTTAAAAGGTCATAATTGTATACCTAAGAGTAACTTGCCAATTTGCATTTTATTGAGCAAAAGAATTGCTGCTCTGTTTAACTACAACGCACTAGAGGATAGCACACTATACTGTAAATGGTGGCTGGAGTTTTGTAAGAAATCAGTATTGAAGTTCTTTCTTTGTCGTAGTGTTTTGCTCAAAAAGGAACAGCTAGAATAGTTACTAACTTGTAGAAGTCTACAAAACATGTAACACTGTTACCTTTCTTCAATTCTATTCTTATCCATAAGTGGCTGTTTGATCCACTGATTAACTAGTCTTTGTCCTTGAGGGGTTCTGCATTTATTCAGTAAACCAGCTAGTGACTGTGCAGTATTAGCATTTTCCACAGAACTCTGAAAAGGAAAAAAGAGTTAGTGAACACTATTGACCACCGAATGGCACCCAACTTTGTTACCTACGAACAGATCAGAGTGTTTTCTGAGTTCACTTGGCATCCATAAAAAAACGCAAATTAAACAGCATGGCACTGAAGCAGTTACACTGTGATCCAAGGAACACGGCAAGCAAGGAATAGGTTCGTCTATTTTGATATTAGCCGCTTGAATAGAAAAAGTGAAAACGCAGCTAGACATTTCGTAGCTTGTCCTTCGACTAGGAAAGGTAGACTTGTACCAAGGACAGCACTGTATCAATATGAGAAACTGCAGAATCCGAGCAAGCATCAGAAAGTAGTCTAGTTACCTGTCAGTCTCCCAAGCTTCTTAAAACCATTTGTGTTACAATTGACATTGGTGTTTTATACAGGGATAACCTACTGCAGCATGTCCAAGTTAAACGGCTATGGTTTCCAACGGTCTTATATAATCAACTGCATCTGTTGCACCATCAGAACTTCACCTGTACGCTTCACAGAATGACTCAAAATATCTTGCCTCTGGCTTCAGCGCCTGCCCAAAAACCTCCACAGAGACAGCCTGACATGCAGGCCATAACACAGCTTCCTGCTGCATAGCAACCTCCCCCTGTTCTGAAGCGTACAACAGCCCATGGGGACAGGCAAGGCAGTGACACTTTACACCTGCGAGAACTTACGAAGGGAAGTAGCTAAGGCGGCATCAAAATTCCTAGAACACCTCCATAAAACCAGGGAAGAGGTCTAACTTCTGTTTCATTCCCCAGAGTGGCAAAGAATCAGGAAATAAAGCAATGAAGACAGAACACCTTTCCCCAGGTTTAACTACCAGTTCAGATGCTAAGTAAATACCATTTTTCCCCCAAGAAATCCCTCCACGGTAAACAGGACCGTGTTTGTGATTTCTTCCAAAAAGCCTGAAATTCATGCAGACTAGGTCCAAGCAAGGATCACGAAGCAGGATTTGCCAATATGAAAACAAAAAAGGTTGATGCACAACTGTATCAGCACACCACTGTGAGTCCAGCTTTTCCTACGACTACGGGGGTGGGGGGAAACAGGTGCGGTAGAAGTTTGGGAAGACTGGTAACCTGCTTGAATTTGAAGAAAGTGCACATAAGAAGTGAAACTGATACTGCCCAGTTAACATGCTATGGTGCATTATTAAATTCTGTCCTGTTCACTGCTCTGCCTCCTGCAGTTTGCAACCAGCCTGCCCTTTCCATCACTAACAGCAGTGCTCCTGGAATAGGCTTCCTCTTCCCCTAGTACTAATTCAGACTATTTCCTTTTCCAGAAACAGCACTACTGTAGAAAATAACTGTGCTTCGGAGTTTCCTATCATACCACATATCTGTGGAGCTCTCCTCCTCCCCGCCTGGGTCTGCTCCTGCCACTGGAGCTGTGAACTTCTTTGTCCCTAGCTAAAAACAAGGATAGACAAAGCACGGCCTCCAGGGCTTAGCCAGACTCTTCAGCAGGTACAACCATAAAGTACTTTAAGGCTCTTCCCACATCTGCATTCTACATGCAGGCACTGGTTTATGATCACTTCCTACCTCTCTCATGAACTTCTCTTCTACATTCAAAGCTTGCTTGCAACAAAAAAGCCTGTAACAGTGGCCAACAGCGATTCTGAAAGTTACAGTATAGAGGACAGCTTAAAAGAAAGCTGAAAAATAAGTCATCACCTACCAGGATCTGAGGAGCTTTGATTGGGATGTCAGGTTGTTACTTATCAAGCAACTAAGCAAGTATATTGCAAAATGCTTACCAATTCAAATGTGTATTTCTTACCTGGAAAAGGTTGAGGGCTTGGACAGCTGCATTATCTAGAACCATATATTGACTAAGATCAAAAGTAGTCAGTTCAAATTGTCCGAAATTAGACTCATCCGACAGCAACTCTAAAAACTTGATAACAGCTGACAAAGATGAAATGGCAACCTGAAGTTAAAAAAAAAAAAATTCTTGTCAGACCTATTCTTGAACCACGAATCTTTTGATAAATGGACCTTTCAAATTACAAAAGATACAATCAAAAAAGATCTGAGCCATGTCCCTGCTGGAACTGACACACAGGACTCATCTTGTTTCACAAGACTTTGTCTTCGCAGGGACGTTCTAGGGCACTACACCTTCTTTCTAGGGAGGTGCAAGAACAACAAGCTAGACATTTGCATAATCTGATATAACAAAATGAGATGCAAAGTACACACCTTGCCAGCTTTCCAAAGCTGTTATCACTATGTTTTGGGCTAAGGAACTCAAACAAGTTATTGCAGATAAACGGGATATCACATATCATCTGAAGACATGGTTTCAGGGTTAGCTTTCAGCCACAGCCAAGGAACTGATCTGGCACACTGCACAGCCTTACAAATGCTAGTGCCAGCACAAAAGAGAAAGAACATGACTGACTTGTTTAGTGGTAACAGACTACAAACAATTTTACCGTGTTATGAAATCACACATTAAGGGAGAATAACTCCACTGGTTCTCATTGCAAATGCAAGGTACAATGAAAGACGTTTTAAAACAAATTAAAACATGTTATCTCAAGCAGATTACCTCTTGTTTACAGCTGACTAAGGACAAACACGCTCAGTTGACATGCGGGCGCTAAATCATATGTTTGAACCATAAGATGACACAAAACCCAAAAATACTAGCATAAACAGTACTTTGTTTCCAGATATGAGACTCTCTCCCATCATACGAAATAATTAAAGGATCGCATTTCAGTCTTTAGGCTAGAAAGATTATGAATAGGAAGTACAGTGAGTTTGCTTACCAGAATTTAGCATTTTGAAGAAATAAGCGAAGGTTTTTTTGGTTTTTTTCCAGAGGCCTCCTAAATCCTACCTCAACATAAAGACCCAAGGGCAGCAGGACTGCTGAACACTTCAGCAAGAAACACAGCTTGATATATCATGGGCTGTACAGAGTACATTCACAGAAGCATGTGAACACAGTATAAATTGGACCAGGAAGGGTAGAGGATGTCAGCTCACAACAGAGGCGCACATCACTCATCTTTTTAAAAAAAAAAAAAAAAAAAAAGTCCATGGACCCAAATAGTGCTCTGCACTAACCTGCTTTTCCATCTCTGGCAATGCTGCACTATTCGTTTGTTCTTCTTTTTTTGACTTTAACAATCGATTGAGATCCTGAACAATATCTTTTGTTGTGAACTCTGCCTTCTTTCTGTCTGTAATCAGGATTCCTCCTCTCTGAATGACCTGTTGTGCATAAACATATATAGTTATTACTTTCAATTTTCAGGGGATGGACATTCGCCCCTTAGAAGTAAACCCCAAAGATGCACATTTATTTAAGGCAAGGCTGCACAGAGAAAGACAGACAGGATTTTACCCTTACCACAGCTTTCGCCAATTCAAATGCAAGCGAGTCAACAGAGGAATAATACATTCTGGATACAGAAACCAAAATTTCTTCAAGTTCACAAATCAGTCCTTCATTTTTCTACAAATCATGGAGCCTAGGCAATAAGCTAGGGATACAGCTTTTTAGATAATGTTTCGTCTAAACATAAGCCACGAGGCCATGGTCACAGACAATTCTCTTACTTGTCGCAGTTTTCCCATCTCTCCAGCAGTCTCTCCTCCTGGTAGCACACACTCCTTAGGTCCTAGCTGAACCAGTAGAGCTTCAAGGTTTGAGAACTGATCATTATCTGGAAACTCACAGACACTCAATTTTCTTAGTGTACTATCAACATATCCCACTCCAACTACTCTTTGTCCATCAGTAGTAGACAGCTTCACCCCCACAACCCCAATGGCAGTTGACATGTCGTTGTTGGCAAAGAGAACTTCCTCAAACTGGGCGAGGTTTCCTGGAGAACCCTATTAAAGAAAGATATATATTGTTTAAAATAATGCTTGTGTGAGCATGCACAGGTGCACATACTTTTTTTTTTAAAGGATATCAATGAATAGAATTAAGTAACAAATACTCTGCTAGTAGAAAATGTACAGCTTTTTTTTTTTTTTTTTTTTTTTTTTTAAAACCATTAAGATTACACCTATCATCTACACCAAGTCAACGATCTCGGGCTTCCTTAATCTCCCAACCCAGGGCAAATATATAGGACGAGCCCCTCCTGCCCTAGAACAGTAGAAAACAAAGATCTATAACAGATCACATGATTTATCATCACCAACGGCAGTCCCTGAGAATCCCTGAGACCCAAAGGGAGAAAAATTGTACCTTGTATGCCAAATACCAGTCATTTTCTTTGGTAGATTTACTCCCTGCTCTGTTCTTGTAAACTTCGACTCTGTAATGACGAACCAGAAGCAGATCTCTCACAAACGATTCAAAGTTCATTTTACTAAGCACAACACTTTCCAGTTTCTGATTTCCTACAAGAAAAAAAAAAAGATACCTGCATTATTAATAACGTTTATTCTTTGTTACCACAATCCTCAGGAAACAGAGTTAACAGTCTACAGAAATGGTGTCATACCGATAGTGAATAAAGCAAGCATGTAAAATCCATGAAACAAGACAAAAAACACTCAGCTGATTAACGTTAAGAACACACCCTATCCAAATAAAAAGCAATGTTCATTTCCAAATTTCACTCATTTTATACATGTGTACGTAAAAAGATCAGCTCCTCTCACCCTTCTTGTCTTCTTACAATATTCCTTATTTGTTTTTCTAACTTATCTTTTATATCTTTTAATCTAGTGAGCAGTGGAAACAAACGACAGGTCTTCTTTCTTGATAACCCGCTTGCTTTCCTGGATAAGCCACATCTGTCAATGAACACACAAAACAGCCTGTCACTGTACTCACTCCGAAGATGGCGAAGACATCTCCCTAGTGCCATGGAAAAAAATATATTCTGTAAATACATTCTAAGCACAAGAAAGTTTACATTAAAACCAATTTAGTGGGCGTATAGTTGGTAAACTTCTTGCTTTTGCACCTACAAAGATGCAGGCAGACGGAATAGCTGAGCAAATTTAATTCTTTACAACTGCCAAGAGGAGCAGTACCACTTCCACCTCCCTACCTCTCGTGCCACCTCTGGGACCAACCTAACCACAGAATAAGATGACTCCATTACTAACCTACCCAGCTGAAAATGCCGGTTGTTTTGTTTTCTGCCAGATCAGCAAACTGAGTTAATTCAGAGTGGACTGAGTCCGTAAGAGCTATAAGACATAAAAGGCAAGGACTCGCAATGGATAGGGATCATCACATCTCTCTTTTCAGCGGCATCTGCTAGTTTAGCTATCCAAGTAGGCATTCCTCACACTTGAGATTTTACATACACCTTTATGTACAACATATAGATTTGTTTATCAGGCTGGACACTGTCTGTAAGACATCATTTTGAGCAGGGCTTTTTTTTTTTTTTTCCCCCCCCCTTTGCTCAAAACTCTAGTAACTCATTTTTCAGAAGCAGGTATGAAATTAAGCCCACATAAGTAGATTCTCTTTGCCAGTGCAGAGTTGTCCAATACAACACAATTTTTTTTCTTATATGTGACTAAGAATACACTGGCTGCAGACAAAGAAGGCATATGTGTGATTCAAAATCCTTCCTGAAAGCAAAAAAATTAGTTTTATGTTGACTTTCAATTCGATATTCTAGATAAGGCTATAGTCTGCAGTACTTTAAAATGCGAGTTGATAATCACAGGCTTGTACCTGCAAAGTGATTCCTTTTAAATTAAATTCAGAAACTATACCAATGCACGCGCTTCTAGTCTGGAAGATATTATTTCAAATCCTAGGCTTGAAACCATCAAGCTCTACAAGTCCTCCGCAAAATATTTCCTTAGTTCCTAGCCCATCACTTGCACAAAAAGGTGAAAAGCATGAGAATACCATAGCAAGAGATAAATAAAATGCAATAGGGGGAGGGGAGGAAAAAAAAAAAAAACAAAACTTATGCATTACATAATTAAATATGCTATTCACTGCTGCAGGCCATCATGAGTATAATAGCAGCCAATAACAGAAACTCCACATATTTTCATTTTACCATTGCTAAGCAGTTATCTGCACTATAGAACTATGTAAATCCAGCCTTCAGTTATCACAGAAAGTGTCACGCGATTCTTTTCATAGAGCTCTACCAATGGTCTGAAAAAGTGTTATTAGCTGCTGTTAATGTATGCAATAAGTTGTGTTTAATTAGTTACACACATCTGATAGTCCTGCAATAAGCTTATGTCAGGAGAAGTACATATGCAGAATCATGCTTTCTGCTGTAGATACCTTCCTACGTTTGTACACCTACATCTGTCACGCACATCCTGTTCAGAACGGGTACTAGTCATCATTTCAAAGCAGCAAGAGCTTGAAGAATTCAGATTTGCATTCTATTATGCGTCCTTTGAAGCAGCAACGAATCACAGCAGACCTCGAAATCGAGAGACCGCCTAGTGTCTTCCTTCCTACGCTTATCAGCACAGGAAACAAGAGCACAGATTACTCCAGCTATTCTCAGCAATACACATAGCACACGCTTCAGCAGCTCAGTACCTCTAAGCAGTTATATAATTGCCTAGAGCATAAAAGAGGAGAGCAGCGTCTCTTACCACAAAGAGGTACCTCTCTCTGAAAACCGACGCCTAAGATACCTTATTTTAAAGGAACATACAAAACGCAACAAAGGAACGTGAAAAGCAGCGTACCAGCCCGAGTTACACCACCGCAGGCCTTACCCTTGAGAGCACAGCAACGCTGCACCCGCTGCCCCAAAGCGGCTCCTGTCGGGGCATCTAGCACACAGCCACACACACACACGGGCTCACGCCTCTCTCCCCCTCAGCACCCGCTCCGCGCCGGTGGGACCGCCGCTCCCCCTCGGCCGCTCCCCACACGAGGCCGAGCGCCCGGCCCCGAACGGCGCCCCCGCGGCAAGGCCTCAAGCGGCGAACCCAAGCGGCCGGTGGAGCCCCCGGGCCCGCTAACGCCCGCCGCCTCCCCGGCTCCCGGGCCGCGGCCGCGTAAGCAGGACAAGGAGGGCCAGGGCCGCGCGCACACCCACCCGGTGCCCCCGCCAGCTGGCGGATAACGGCGCGGGTGCGGAAGAGCTCCCGTGCGGCCAGCTGCGCGTCGCCGCCGTGCACCGTGTAGTAGTCGCCGCGCTCGAAGAAGCGCACGGTGGTGTCGGGCTTGTCGGGCAGCGAGAGCACGGCGCGCACGAAGCCCGCCTCGGCGCCCGCACCCTCGGGCCACACGGCCTCCCGCGCCGGCTCCACCGCCATGCTGCTGCTTCTGCCGCTGCCACCGCCGCCTCCCGCCAACGACCGCTAACGGCCGCCGCCGCGCGAGAGCGGCGCCACCCAATGGCCGCGTGGCCCGCGGAGCACGTGACGCCCGCCCCGCCCCTGTAAAGCGTCGGGGGCGAGGCGCCCGCGGCCTTGAGGGCGCGCGGGCGGGGCCTCCTCGCGCGCCCTGTGCTGCCATGGCAACGGCGCCGCTCAGCCCCGCCCGAGGCTCGGTCCCGGGCCCACCGGCCCCGCAGGGCCAAGTTTAGCACTGACAACCATACGTGTGTGGAAGTCATGGGTTTGTTTTTATACACAGCCTAATGGCGTAGAAAAGTCGAAGTACTTAGGCCTTCCCCTGCCCGGTGGCTGGGCCTGCCTCTTCCAGGCGGGGGACAGCCCTGTCTCCAAGTACGGAGCACCCCTCTGCTGAACACATCCCAGTCTCTTCCTCTGCATCCCCCCCCCCCCCCCCCCCCCGTGGCAAGACTCCCCCTCTTCCTCCCAGACAAGGGTAGTTTAGCTTCAATATCAACAAAACTAAATAAATCTCATCTGATCTCTTTTTGTTTGGCCAGAGACAACGGATATTTTCTGCACTGTATCTTGTAAAGCCTCAAAGTGCAACAGTAGAAACCGAATTCCATAAAACAAGTCTTCTGGATTGTGAAAAGGCAGTTTTTACTCTGTTTTCGCTACAAGGTTGACCGTTCTGTTTCATTGCTTTTTTGTTTAACTAAGACAAGCCCCAGGTTCTTTCTGAACTGTAATTCCAATAGCAAAATAAGCAGTGATATTATTCGATAATTTCCAAAGTCTGATCCTGCAATAAACCTTGTTTATTTCCCACATAGCGTCACAAAGTGACACCTCTATCAAAACACATTTTGGACAGAGCAGAATTCACTCTGTTTAATTAAAGTTATAGCTCAAGACCAGCTTTCTCTATAAACGCTACGCTTTCTCTTGAATTCTGAGTTTCGAGCTGGCAGTGGCCCGCTATGGTAACAGGGAGCGTTTCAGTCAGCCATGGCCCTCCGCAGCCCCTCTAGGCAGGAGAAAAGGGGCTGAAGGTGCCAGCCAGGCCAGGTCTCCTCACTTGGAAAAAAACACCTCGCCTTAACTTTCCACACCAAACCCATGGCCCTGCGCCGGCAACCTCGGCTCTCTCCTCTACGCTGCCGCTAGCAGCCCCTTACAAAAGTGCCCAGTTTTTATCAGTTCGCAAAGGTGTCTTCTTTCCGAACCGCACCTCAGGACTAAGCCACCACCCAATAAACCACTTCTGCAACAAAGACGCATCATGAATACATTCCTCCCTGAAAAACGTCCATGTTATAGCTGAGGTTCCGCTCACAACTCGCCAGAAATAGAGACACGCCACGTCCACAACGGCCAAAACCCAGCGGCCAGAAGGGCCGGGCCCGCCGAGCCCCTCACCCTGCTGGCAGGCAGGCCGCATCCTGCCCCTCTCCGGGCCCAGAGACACCCATCTCCTCGCAGGGGGCCGCTCTGAGCCCCCGACTTGGGTCTCTCCTTAACCCTGCCGAGGAAGAAGCAAAGTATGAAGCCGCTAGAGCTTCGGCAGCTTTGCGGTAGCCAAAGATCTCCCTCTCCTCCCCTGAGCGGCTGCAGAAACCGCGCCGTTCCGACAGGGCAATTGGATTCATTTTCAATTTGGGTTAAGTATAACTTTCTTCACTTTCTTTTTTATTATTTTTCAGCAGTGGCTAAAACATCTTGGCTGATATTTCCCTCCCCCTAGGTTTTCTGCTTTAGACAGTGCTTGCAATGAAAAATTCAGCCTAAATAATTAGCATTTTGCAAATATATAGGCTTCCGAAAAAAGCCTGGCTCTCACAATTGCATGTAACCTTACCAAGAGGTGCTAGCACCAGGCCAACCCATATAAAGTACTTTGTGAACAGATGGGATTGCCCCTCTTTGTACGTACCAATGACTACAGAAAGGCCGATAGATAAGGGAGAAGATAGGGCAAGAAATAAAAAGCGTCCTTGTACAAATGCTTGGGGACTACGTGGGCTCAAGGGACCTCATTACCGCCTTCAGGAGAGATAACTAACGGCCCGTAAGTTATAATTGCTGCATGCTAAAGCGTTTCATTCTCTCCCCTCTGGGCTGATTACACCCTTTTTCCTTCTATTTGCTCAAGGCAGCTCTGTTGAACCGAAAGGCCCCTGCCTAAATCAGCCGCTAATACTCTTAGGTGTGGTGACCACAGCCCATGAAAAATGCATACGTTGTGACACCTGATGTATGAAATGTCATTGGATCAATCACCTTTCCTCTGAGCTTCTGCCATTTTCTTTGCCCCATGTGGTTCTTCTAGGGATCAATCACCTTTCCTCTGAGCTTCTGCCATTTTCTTTGCCCCATGTGGTTCTTCTAGGGCAGCTCAGTGCCCAGGCTGGTCCGCACAGGTGTAATTTTGCACCCAGAGCGTTTCCCTGTTTCTGTGCTGGGTTGCTTTGTTATATTGCTGCCAACAGAAGGCTTCCTGCTCTCTCTCTTGCATACCAGGAGTGATGAGAATGAGAAGATCGGTGTAATTATTAAGCATGTGGCAGGAGGAAGATGGATGCAATCGCTAGACCTTGATTTTGTTGCTGCCTTATGCTTAACTAGCGTACACCGGAAAGTTGAAATGTTTTTTTCGATGAAGACATGAAAATAGATGTCCATTAACCACTCTACAGAAAAAAAAAAGAAAGAAAAAGAAATGCTGTTTCACCAGAGCTTAATTAGTATTCAAGTGTATTCAGTGGCAGCTCTAAAGCTTTTTACCTGGTGAGGATGTCACCAGAAAATTTCATAGTAGGCTTGTGTGTGTATTTGTGGGCATATATATAGTAACAGAGGTTTAAGAAAATGCTATCGTACAACGTAAGAATAGTATAGATTATTTATTACCAAGTAACATTAATAAGATTACTTGATAGTATTAACGGCATAAGAGTAGTTGATATATGCTGGAAAACAGAAAATATAGTTGTTAACTTATAGAGGACCTTACAACTTTCTTCTGTGCACTTTTTTTTCCATGCAGACCACATTGCATGCCTCTGCTACATGGGCACCTGAATGCATGAGGACTCTGCAATGCTTTTGAGGATTAGTAGGGAAAAAAAAAGGGAACTTGTTGCATGTTGCAACAAGTTGGTATATGCAATGTTATGTGTCACCTCTACCATCACACACCACTTGCTCTTTGCCTGCCACCCTCTCACTGCCATGTGTCTGCCACTGCAAGTCATTGTGAACACAGAAGGACAAGGAAAGATTTCAGCCAAGTTTATAAAATGCCCGTGGCGATGGATCCCACTATCCCCAACATAAGAGCCACCCTACTACATGCATGATTTTCTGCGTGCCCAATAACAATCTTTGTAGTGCTAGAGCTTGGTCTCACCTTGAAGTTGTTAGAATTCAACAAATGTCAGCTGTAAAGTCGAGCCAGCGGAGCTGCTAGTGTTTTTAGTCTTTAGAATGTTTTTTTCAGGCTCTTTGAAGCCGTCTGTAATCCAAAGTCACCGTATATTACGATGACCAAAGTCCAGTAGGTAAAGATGTGAATAAACATGGTTCACAAACAACGTTATTTGTCTTAACAAATTTGTTATATTTGTTTATGAGAACAAGCGTGCTAATGTCAATAGATTCTACGTAGGCAATACTCCATCTTTTAATCGTGTAGCTGTGGAAACTACACTTACACGGCACTCACGTATTTAGAAGAAAGTTTTATAGACTTTATTGGTCGTGCTTTCCCAAATACGTTATCGAGCTCTTCTCTTCAAAAGGAGTCTTTTGTGGTTCTCAGTAACTAATTTCACTTTTCCATTTCAGCTTTCCCAGCTATAGAATGAGAATACTACTATTTATCTGTTTATTCCACAGGAGTATTATAAGGAAATGAACAGCACTTTCAACACATGTTTATGTGCTGTGTGATGTTTATTACATGAAACAACTTGCTCTTTTTCCAAAACAATATCTATACATACACACGTGGATTTTAAAAGCAAAAAAATCTCCCCACAAAACTCCCTTGTACGTTAATTAAAATGTACCTTTAAAAATCAATGGCATAAAAATTGTTTCCTTCAGCGATAATGTTAATACAGTAACACATTACATATATATGTTAGTGTAATAATTTATAAGTGCTAGATTTGCCCACACAAACTCTTTTCTCATGTCGTATGCATGCAGTAAGATAATCATCACCACTGGGATTTCTTGTACCGTTTCTGTGGCCACGCCCTCTATCATAAAGGTCACATTCATTCATCCTCAATTTATTTAGTAAATTTCCAATCTATCTTTCTCATCCTCTATCACAACTGACATTATTTTACATTGAAAGAGAGAAAACACGGTATCAAAACTTCGTGTGGAACATTAAAGAGATTTAAAAAACGTATTCCTTTGCTGAAGGAACGTAATGAGTTAGACAAATGGAAGCATTAAAATATTTACCTTCTCATAAGTCTGATGCAATGGCTAAGACTGTTTTATGAAGTTCTTTTGGTGTGTTTCTTTTACAGGAAACGAGGTTTTTAACTTTGCCGAAGTATTTCAAAGTAGTAATACAGAGAACAGAGAATATTTTCATGTTTCATCTCTCAATATTTTCCCATAGCAATCGATTTTTGCAGCAGTTCACAACTCCTCTAAAGATGTATGAGAAAAAACATCATATGCATAAGTAGAGATGACGCTTTATTTGATGTTCATTTGTTTTTTTTCTTTAATTCAATGCATTAGCCTCCTTAAACTATAAAGAAACACAAAACACAAGAAAGCTGCAGGATTCCTGTGCTAGTTTCTCAACTCTCTTTCCCCTCACTCTTCTGCATATCCCTGTACACACACACATTTATGCAGCTGGACTGTTTCACAAGTGCTATGTTTAGTAAACAGAACAAAACAAAAAACAATGCAAAGGTCAACAGAATTACATAAAAAAAAGAAACTGGGGGAAACCTATTATTGAATCAGCTGCGAACACAAGATAACTATTTGCAGAGCTGAGCAGCATGATGTTTGCAGCATAGTAACTGAGTTTAGAAAGACACATAACACAATCTCTTCAATTGTTAAACTGTCTTCTATTTTCAGTGTAGTTTCTGTAAACTTTTCTACCCCGTTGGCTAGTTTCATTCAAATTTGACAAAGGAGAAGGTCATATACGACACAGTAAATTGTTGTAAATGTCTAACACGAAAAGCAGCAATTAGTTAAAAAAAAAAAATCTAAATGTCTTCACCTATTGTGGGGAAAGGAGGGGGAAGAGTTTTCAAACAGCTCCCAGGCGACTCAGCAGGTACATACCAGCCAGGCAAGTCAGCACATGTGCAGCCCCGGCCCAGCCCTAGCACGACATCTCTTCCCCCACTGCAGGCCAAAAATTTAGGTATGAAATGGGGAGCTGGGGGTGGGGAGGGGAACTCCAGTGTTATAATCCATGGAAAAAGAAAGGTAAGGACACCAAACCCAAGACATGGAAGAAAGTAAAATACGGTATAAAGAATGAAGAACTGTGGGGAAAAGAGACAATAATAGAAATGGCTCAGAGGAGGACAAGCTCACTGAAAACTAGACTTCATTCGCTTAACAGCTTACAGAGCTGCATGCAGTTAGCCTTCCCCAGCGGACTGCATGCATACCCTAGGCAGAAAGGGAGCAGCATCTGTTGGCAAAGACAACTTGCCCTGCAGAAGGTATCACTGACTGACAACTGTTGCTAGCCTCCTGCAAGGCTGCGACGTGCTCCTGCAAATTCCTTGTTTCAGGATTCTTGTGATTAGCAGGAACAGCAACAGGACAGAGCAAACTTATGTGAACGCTCCCACTTCCCAAAACACACTACGGACACCTAGAAATTTGGTAAAACCTGGAGGCTGCAGCAGCTCTGTACACATGCCTAATGTCAGAGCACCAGCGCATTTAATTTTATGAACATAGTATGTAGCATATCCTACTCTTCCTGTTTTGGGGAGAGGGGGGAAATTAAACAAAAACACTGCTTTAGCAATAAGATTTGTCATTCACTTCCTTATCTTGTATCTCATTATTGCATTGGCAACAGGAGTTACAGCATTTCCTTTGTAAATCAGATACGCTGGATGGACTAGACCTGCTAGCTAATACATAGTATAGATTACTAGCTGCCAAAACAAGCCATTTTATCCTAAGCTCTGGAAGAGAACTATAGTTTCCCTAGTGAGAGGCAGAGGGCGAACAAAACAGGAGTAACAGAAGAAACAGATTCTAGCTGCGCAGCAACTTCACAAGGGATAGCTAGGCAAGTCACGGCAATGGGGCAACAGCTCTTCAGATTCCAAGTCTTCCAACCCCCAGCCCCACCAGAGATGTTTTAGATTAGAGGCCTGTCCAATTATAAATACATATGTAGCATTCCTGAAACTGCTACATTCACAGCATGTTTATTTTTTAATATATAAACAACCCATTTTATCATTTTACCCGTGCCACACATTAAAAGCAGGGAGCAAGATAAAGCACACTTCACAACTTCAGGAGAAATCGGGCTACAGAGAGATTAGATGGCCAATACAAACTGTCCATTACTTGGATTTCTAGGATAGTTTTCACTGATGGTCAGGTTGCTGAAGTTGTTACGTATCACAGTTTATCGGATAATCATCAAATCAGCACAGTAGAAGAACTAGAAGTCTGTTTCAAAGTTTTATTAATTCAAGTCATAAAAAAGTTACGGCAAGTTCAAATATGTACAGACAGCCATAAAAACAAAGCCACGTTCAATTATACATGAGCCAGGCCATGAGCCAGGCAAAGGGTCTTGCTATGTTTGACGTGGCTACAAAAAAAATCAGAACGTTGTCAAAAAACCTCCCACAGGGTTACAAATTTAACCATGTATGCTCCAAAATCCTAGTAACAGCAATTGTCAACTCGTTTCATCATAAAATCATGGACAGTTACGTTTGACTTGAGTAAAGCGAGGCTTTTAAGATTCAACTTTCAAACAAATAGCAATAGTAGCATGGTTGCCAGCCTAGGCTTCGTTAGTTTTAACGATCGTTAAGCGAACGCATTCCCCTTCCTTATAGGGGGAATCTTTTCAGAATTAAGATCCACGCCTCCAGTATTTCTCGTCTTCTTGTTCGAATCTTATTGTCTTCAGTTAATGCAGTTACGCGTTCAGTCCTCTATGCATTTCATTCATTTCCTTTACCTGGAGGAGGGGAGAAGATCAACGTTACTTTCTTAAGATCCCCAAAGCTGATATAGCTTAACACTCCAGATTGTTATTAGAAAAAAGGATTTGAGGAAACGCACTAAACAGAAGCGAATATGCCAAGACCAACATTAACACTTCAGCTTTCTACACAGCACTCTGGAGACTGTACAGGAAGCAGATGGGACTGTTCAGTTGCAACCCTCTTTGGATTCCTTTACAAATGCTCTGCGCTCAGGGCCAAAGTACAGTACACTAGTGCCCTTTGTTACTAGCTCATTGGGAAGCAGCTCTTCAACAGAAGCTGCAAGCTCAATGGAAATATCCTCTCAATTAAAACTCTTTGTGATTAAGACTTTCATACAGTATTTCCTGGGGACTTCATTGTCTGTATCAAATCAAGTATAGCCCTTGCTATGGATAGGTAGAGCAGTAGTTGGATTTACCAGTTCTGGGAGGGAGGGCAAAAGCTGTGTTGCCAGAGGTCTTTGAAACTACTACAGAGCAGACATGGTTAACTATGTAGAGATGAAAACCAGCTACAGAATTTGAGTATTTTGACACTAGCTGAAAACATCTACAGCATCTGAAGCAAGCTTTTAGCCTACACTGAACCTAGTTAGGAGTTTCAGGATTCTAGCCAAAGCCTCCTAAGCCTTCCACATCATAAATATAGTTTACCTCTGCTTTCACGTACTTCCCCCTCCTTCGTCTTGTACAGATCTGTAAAGAAAGGACAGAGTAGTTGTAAAGGTTAAGTCTTCATTTAAAATTGCAACCAGATTTAAGTTACATTTAAAGTTCCAAACTGGAAGCTGTCCCTTCCCCATCCTTTTAGCGGGTGGCAGAGGGAAGGCTGTTTCTCAAAAAAAAAAAAAAAAAAAAAAAAAAAAAAAAAAAAGGAAAAACAACCTTTCCCCGATACTGTGTTTGCAATGCAGCACTCTTACTGTCACTCTTTCAGGTTATGGCAGATGTCCATCACCTCTTTCCCACACCCCACTCTCAGGAAGAAGCGACTACATCTAGTTTTAGATTTTAGAGCAAGCAGTTTACAGAGAAAGACTGCTCCTATTCAAGACTGATTACTCTGGTATGCTAGTATTCCACAATTTGTACCGTCACCCATTCTGTTTGGTAGCTTTGTTAGAACTTACCAGTACAACAATTCCAGCAACTATTGCTACTATTACTACTACAATGACCGCAATGACACCAGCAGTCAGTGACTTCATGGAGAACTCTGGTGCTACTTCATCTACATAGTAAACCACCGCCTTCTCAAAACTCAGCATTTCATCATCAATACTCATGTTGAACCTGTCGTTATGAAAGATGGAGTCACCTTTTACCTAAGAACAGATACAAAGGAAATTTGCTAGTCATCTTGTAACAGACATCATCCCGGCACTGCGAAAATTGATCTTGTTTTAGCCAGTATGCACACACAAAAAAATCCTGAACCCCAAAATAACTCATACCACACACACAACATGTACTGCATGTAATTCAGTACAGGTATTTAGTCTTTGGCAGACTTCACCCATGACACACTTACATCTTTTTCAAAGTAGTAAGCCACATCGGCTATATCCACGTCTCCAGGAGATTTGCCTGAGGAATTCTGCTTCAGATCAATAGTAATGTAAGGGTTTTCATACTGCAAAAAGGAAGTATAGTGTTAGAAGGGTGCTAGCTTAGATCTGACTATCAAATACACAACAGAGCACTATGAGCCAACTTATGAGCTCACATTTTGAATCAAGTTGATGGTACTTTTTTCAAGCAAAGTGTTTATTGATATGATTCAAATCATAATGTATATTTATACACATATTTTAACTGGAACAATGTTGCAATTCATTTATAGGCTAAAAGTCACACGTATTTTCCCAATATTTCAATTCAGACACAGCTATTTGCTAGCTGCTCAATACAGTATTACTTTGAAATGTTACTATGAAAGGCGAGCAGGCAGCTCTAAGGCATTCTTCTGAGAATACATTTCCCAAAGACTAGAGGACAAGCAGAAGAAAAGATGTCCTCCTTACATGCGTTCTAACCGTATTTACAGGTTCTCCCCTTTCAGAAAGGTATTCTGTGCACTTAAATATTTAAGTGACGCTTTTGAGAGCGCATGTCTAATCATGCTGTAGTCCTGCTGTATTGCATTAGACAGACAAGAAAGGAATTTTCAGTTATTCACAACAAAGGATGACGTTCTCCGTTTTAGTAAAATTATGCGTCTCTTACCACAATATCACCTATATAGCGTCCATCCAACATATAACGACTGGTAATTGTTTCCATGAAGGCTCTACAAGAATATTACAATCACAACTGTCAAAAGCAGAATCCCAGCTTACACATCTATTTTCAGGTGTATGACAGACCAGTGCAACTGTTTTTTTCCATAGTCTCTCTTCACTGAGTGCTAGAGCTCTGTTAGGAACTAACAGTGAAGTTGTATATATTGAATAGAATTACTGAGTTTTGGACAGCAAAAGAGTTTAAACAGTTTTGAGAGCTCACAAGAAGAAGCTGAACAGTAGCAGCTTTTGTTCAAGGACAAAAAAGTCTAACAGTTACAAGCACATTTTTCTTGCTCGATGACCTCTGACAAAGAAGTAGGATGTTCTTTGAGCCAAAAAAAATAGCTTAAGTATTAGTTTTTCCTCTGGCTTCTTTATTCAGAACTGTGCAGCTCCCCCCATTCCAGTCAGTTTACCTTTGGGATAGTCTCATCCTATTACTTTCCCACTGCCTTCAATATCTGGAACTGATCAAAAGTCAAAGTAGCAATAAATCCATTGTAATGGAAATGAATCTCACGCTTTAATTGGAAATAATTAACTAAACTTCTACAAAGGACCTGAAGGTCATTTCAAAAAATGTCCAACAAATGAGTTCAGACTTAGCCGTGGGCTTTCCTGCTTAATCATTTCGAAATAAGCCAGATATCTAGTAGTAAGTGCAGCTATTCTTATGAAATCTTACCGATGATCATCATCACTTACCTCTTTAAAGACTCAGCATTCAGAGGAGCTTTTCTCTCACCATGTTTCATTTCAATGATGATCCACCTGAAGTAACAGGCAAGTGCAGTGAATATTCCTAACGTGCGCACACAAAACATATTGTATGCTAAATGTCTAATGCTGGGGCAAAATATGCAAGACCAAAGCAGTGAGGGAAAACAAACAAACAAAGCCTCATTGTTACAAGGAGGAAAAAAAAAAAATCCAGTAAACAAGAATTTATTGCTCCATGTTCATTCAGTCCCTATGCATTATTCATACAGGTGCATTCTCTAAAACACAGAATGTAATACAGGAAGGCTTCTATGTCACAGCACACCCTAACCTGTTGAAAGACTTACGTTGTTCTGACTAGCTGGCTGCACTTCAAGTTTGTGTCATGTTTGTCAGTTCTTCTCACACCAGCTGTATTCACACACCAGCAGGAGGTTCCATTGCACTGCTTTGCCTTGAACATGCCATTATTTTCACATTCAGGATCATAAAGGCCATCAGTATCTTCAAATGCCTCTTTTGGTTTCTTACGACGACCTGCTTTTGAACCCGTCATTTCTGCTTTCATCAACAGGCATTTTGAAGTCACTAAAAATAACCAGAAAGTCACGTTCTACTTCTTCAGACCACGCGCATTCAAAACAGCTTGTAGTTTCTTACGTAAAGGCATAAGGTTATGTCGAAAGCAACATTTTAAGCCATTACAAGGAAGAGCGGATGCCTGTCCCAAATATAGGCAGTACACTAAATCACCACGGTTAGGATAAGCCATCTTCTGAAGCCAAATACATAAAGAGGCACGTGTTCAGTACCGCATCCAGCCACCTTCAGTTTCTTCTACCCAGAGGATCATTTACAGCTTAGCTGAGCTTGAATCAAGACCAAGGTCTGGATGCAAGGCTTTCACCTCTGGATTCGTAGGAAAAAAGACATGGTAGGTCCTTACAAGCAGGCTAAAAATGGATCTTTGGGAGATCCTTGTTATCAGACAGGGACCAAATATGAAAGAGGATGGGGGGAGGATGCCTCAGTATAACCGCACACGCATTTACAAAAGTTCCTCGGTAGGGATTATAAACCCTTATCGGCCACTATCAGTTGACCTGAAACACCAGGAAGCAGCTTTCCTTTCCCCTTCCCTTACTACCTTTATTTGTCAGGAGCTCACTGGGCTTTTTTTTTTTTTTTTTTAAATATTCCGAGTTTCGCAGATGCTCCTATTTAGTGCCCCTGACAGACACAGGGGAAGGCACTACCTATGCCACAAAAAAACCCCCCAAAAAACCAAAAACAGAAACATAGGCTTTTTACTTACGAGTGTTACACTCCACAATAGCACCGGAGCCAATGGACTCGCACCGGCAAGTACCTTCTGCCTTCACACAGTTGGTGACACGCTTGTTTTTTGTGCAAACGCACTCTGGAAGAGAAGTCACGTCGTGAACCGCTGGGCCCCTCGGGGGGGGGGGGGGGCGCAAAAACAAAAAACCCCCACGAAGGATTTGCCACCACCCCCTCACCACCCTGCGCACCGAGAAGAGGCGCCAGGCTGCCCCCTGCGCAGGGTCCGGGGGTCGCAGGGGCGGGCGAAACCCCCGCGCAGCCCCCCCCCAGGCGGCGACGAGGCGGCCGGGCGCCCCCTGCCCCCTCCGCCGCCTTCCCGCCGCGGGGAAGCCCCTCCCCGCCGGGCCCGCGCCCCTGAGGCACAGGGGGCGCCATTTTGTGGCGCCGCAAGGGGCAGCGCGCAACGGGGCGTCTGCCAGCCGCCCGGGGCGGCCCGGCCGGCGGCAGGAAGGGGAGCCCGCTGCGGGGAGCGGAGGGGAGGGGGTGCGGGGCGGGAGGCCGTTGGAAGAGGAGGAGGAGGAGAGGGGAGGGGGTGCGGGCTCTCACCGTCTTGCGCCCAGCAGGCGATGGCGCAGAGCAGCAGCAGGAGCGCAGCCCCGCGGAGCAGCTGCATGGCTTCGGCCGGCGGCAGGAGTCCTCCGAGGTGCGGGCCGCAGGGAGGGAGCGAGTGGTGCGTGCGCGGCGCGGCGCCGGTGTGAGCCGTCCGACAGGTTCCGCAGGTGGTGGCCGCGCCGCGCCCTCCCGGCTCCGGTTACACCTGCGACGCGCAGGGGGGAACGGCCACCGCCACCACGGCGGCTCCTCCTCCTCTTGCCCTCCCTTCCTCCCTCCCTGCTGCCGGCCCAGCAACGCGCGCAGTTAAACGGCGACCCTCCTCCCGCCACACCTGAGCGAAACCGGCTGGGGCACGGCAGGGCGAACCCTGCCCCACCTCCCTACCCCCCACTGGCCAAATATAGCCTTTTCCGGAGGAGCTGGGGAAGGGGGAGTGAGAAAAACGACGCAGGAACGGGGAGGGGGGGGAAAAAAACAAATCCCTCCAGGAGTCAAGGGGGGGGGGTGGTGGTGGTGAGAGCGGAGACGAGGGCTGGCCCGCCAAGGGCGATGGGGGCTGCCGAGAGCTCCGCAAAGCGGCTGCGAAACTGCGCTGCCGCCGGGCTGGGGCGGGGGGGGGGACGGGACGGGACGGGCAGCTCTTCGTCACCGGCGGAGCCCTTGGGCGTTGTTTGCTTTGCAGGGTGGGGGAGCGGCCCCGCACGGTGACACAGAGCCCCGGCAACCGAGCCGGCCCCGCTCCCGGCCCCGCACGGTGACACAGAGCCCCGGCAACCGAGCCGGCCCCGCTCCCGGCCCCGCACGGTGACACAGAGCCCCGGCAACCGAGCCGGCCCCGCTCCCGGCCCCGCACGGTGACACGGAGCCCCGGCAGCCGAGCCGGCCCCGCTCCCGGCCCGGCCCCGGCGTCGGGGCGGCCGCGCTGGCCGTCTTGTCTCGCCTGCTGAGGCAGCTGCCGCCGCCCGTGTGGAGCCAACCGGGGGCTAATTGGCGAGAAATAACGACGAGCGCTTTACCGTGCGTTTGGTACGAGTCCAGCCGTGTCTTTTGAGCTGGTCTCACAAAGTACTCGCCTCTTAGATCCTGATGATCTCTAGGTAAACTGAAGGAGGAGGGGGAAAAAAACCCACTCACAACGCCTCGCCATACTATATACTATTGCTCACAGATATTCCTGCTACCTTTTTAATTTATTTTTTTTTAAATCCTGCCGCAAAACGTGACACTAGGTAACTCCATGTTAGGGCTACGCTGAAGAGAATCGGTTCTGGCGCTGAGGTATGCTGCGTTTCCTCGTTCACAAAATGTCGTCTTCGGGGCTTCAGCTCAGGACAACGCGGCTTTGTGGAAACCTATAAAGTAGCAGGTAGTGCCAAAGCCCTGCCAAGGTTGTAGGGCAGGAAACGCAGGGAAGCCTGCTTCAGTTTTTTAAATGCCTTCCCAGAGCGTGAAAGCGATGCCAAAACACAAAACAAAACGTAGGCTAAAGTACCTTGAAAATATTTTCTGAAAACTATTTTTGAGTTTATTCATTTAGGTGCGGAAGAAGAGTAAGAACAACACACAGCTCTTTGTGAATTATTAACGATATGTTAGCGTCGTAGAAAAACGAGTTATTTTAGTAAAGGAGAAAACCAGAGAATGAAATCCCTCTAAGGCTGTTCCTGTGTTTATGTGAAATAAATGGTGATTCCAAAGAGTGTCCCAACTTCCTCTTAATAGTGGTTACGTTAGCTCTACAGTAAAAACACATTGTCTCTCCTTGTATATGCAGAGCTCAGTTAATGAAACTTCATATGAAACTTTCACATGTTCTGAAAAGGAAGTGCAGGTTAGCTATTTTTGTGGGTTTGTCTGTTTGTGCGTCTGTGTTGCATCTTTATTTTTGTATTGACTGTGGTCTACAATGCCCTTCCAAAGTCAAGGAAGAGCTGTCTCAGATGGGTCAGGATTAAGAGACTATTCTTCAGGTCTCTCCTGGTTCATGCTAGGATAGACTTGTGCAGCGTTTATCTTCTTGATTCCTTGTGCAGTTTGGGGTGGCTTAATACCCCTCTGGTCTAGTTTGCAAAGGTTGTCAAATAAACAGCCTAAGTTTAGCAATGTGTGAACTTGGAAGGACCTTAAAGACTCTGATATGGACTTCTCACGCTGCTGCTGTCAGATGATGGCATTCTTCGTAAAGATGAACGGGATCAATAGGCTCAGAAATGTCTACCTGTTGTGAAGCCTATTTTCCAGGTGTATGTACTGGTATATGCAAGGTGAGAAGAGTTACCCGTTCATTTATCGGATAGCTATGCTGAGCTACGTAAGCCTTGCAAATGAACAGTAATTATTTATGATAGACTGTTGCCTTTGTGCTTCTTTAAATACTGTACGTTTACAAGAAGAGGACAGGATGACTACATACCAGTTCTCCTGGTGATCCCCTGGTCCGTGTTCTGCCTAGGTAAACTTCTGTGCTTAATAATGGAAATTCAAGCTTTACGCTGTAGTCCTGTAATGTCTACCAACCGCAGCGGCTACCGGCAGTAACGCTGCTTCTGCCACCTCCTCCAAGTAGCAGACAAGTCTTTGTTATTAGTATACAAAAAACAGCCCAAACCTTTAGTGCCTAAGGGTTGAATGGACAGAATATTTGGGTGGACTAGAGAAGCCTGCTATAATGTATTTTGGTCTTTTAGTACGACACCTAATCTGTTCCTTGAACTGCTATTTATCAGCTGTAGAAAGCCCTACCAATAACTGCAGTGCAGATAGGTGCAACATGTTGCTTTTTGAAATACAGCATTTAATTTGTCTCCAGTTTACAGGATACACAGCTCATTACAATTTTTTCCCCAGCTTTCCAAATCGAAAGAAGATCTTGTTTATACATGTGAGCATTGCTCAGTATTGTAGGAATGGAAGGAGTTGCTCTACGTGGTGTCATTCCCCAGAATAGTGAAAGAAATTAGGGACCATTCTCAGTGGCATTAATTTCACCATCTTTCCAAGCCATTTTGAAGGAAGCTTTTCTGTAGAACCAAAGCCACTGGAGCAGACATTTGGTTAAAAGAATAAAAGGGCCCAAGTATTGAAGTACCTTCATTACACCGATACCTCAGTGTCTAGGGTGTTGGTGAGTAATGGCTTCTTTTTTTGTTCCTTCTGCAGTGATGCAAATGCCTTTCTTCTGGAAATACATGACCTTACGCAGTGGCTATTATAAATTAACTTTCCCCAGTGTACAACTCTAAAGGTAAGCCTTTGCTTACTGGTTATAATAGGAAAAGTTTATCAACTGTTGGAGATACGTCCTCTTATCAAATAACTGAATGCTGATTAGGCAGTACAGTGTAGGCCGGTTGTGGTTTACGGTTCAGATAATGTGTTTGTAATGTTTAAATTATTATTTATCTACTCTATCATACGGCAAAAATTAAAACAAGTTTAAATCATCAGCCCATATGGCATATGGAAAATTCAGAAAGCTCATGTCATCTGTATTTTTGAACTGTTGCGCTCTAATTTACATGAGCTCCAGATCTGTTTTGAGAATAAAGTTCAGTTCACCAAGGTATTAATTTAAAAGCCACTGAGGTCAGTGGGAGATTTTCGTGGACTTCAGATCTAAGGCAGTATATCCAGCTCTTTCTGAAGTCATTAAGAGCACTGATGTCCTAATGGAATCTGGCCTGGGGCTTTAGGAGGTAGTTTCCAAGTGTTCAATAGAACTTGGTAAATGGGCTTGCGATACTACACAGGCACAGAAAAAGGACAAAATCGACTTTCAGGTGAAGTTGCAGGGGAGTATGAGTCATCCCTGAAGTATCAGGAAATGATGCTAGGTGGGGCTGTTGCACGCACAGATTGAATAGCTGAGCAGAGAGTATGATTAGTTCAGCTGGAGTATTGGCAATCCAACTTCATTTGATTTCTCACCGGCCCCAAACGTGGTCAGTTTTGGGTGTACTCTTTTAAAGATAATCAAAGGCTCATCCCTAAAAAAGGCTGTGTATTATGCCCAGTTTCAAAAGAGTAGTACTATTGTTTTCCCACAAAATTAATAATTTCGGAAAATTCATTAAGAATTATAACAGGTTAATGTGGTAGAAGCTATAAGCAAGCAGAAATAGTCTTATGCTCAAGAGCGTCAAAAGGTTTTGTCGGTAGACATTGATAAATGTATGGTCTGTATTACAGATGAACTCAGGAACTTCATTAGGTGTTCAACTTTTATTGCTGACTATATACCCTCTACAAAGAAAGCCTTGAAAGGACCACATCAAGAGGGCAATACTGAGAAATTATATATTTTATTATTATATCATATTATATTATGTTATCACCAGTAATATAATATATATATATATATATATATATTACTCTTGTCCTTGATGTGTTTCTGAAAATTCCATGCTTTCACAAACAAGGCATGTTGCTACTCAACTGCAATAATGCTGATGCTTCAGCTTGTTTTTTTCTGCAGATTTGAAAAACGCTGCATAATCAGGTAAGTACTATTAGCTTTGTTTGAATAATGAGATTTAGAGGCATAGAGAGCTTAAATGTTTTGGTCCTACAGAGCTGATCAAATACAGAGCCAATAACAAAATAAATGAGCAATCCTATGTCGTCTTGTTATACTAGCGAAGTATGAACATGGTAAAAAAAAATACTTTACACCTTTTGTTTATTATTGATCTGTTTCTAGATCATATTTTTATCTTTGACTAATAACATAGTTCACTTAAAGATGCAACTGTTGGTTTGTTTTGCTGAAATTGTCAAACACACTCGAGATGGAAATCAGTTCAGAGGCAGTAGCAGTGCTTGTGAGGCTTGCTTGTCCTCAGCTTCAGAAGACCACAGCTGTTCCCTTCTCCACTGAGCTGGAGTCCTTTGACCGAAAGTAAAAGCATCTACTAATACAAGGTAGACGACTGCTCATTCGGAGATTTGTAAAACTAGACAGGGTGTAGCCACAGGAGAGAAATGCTCATGCAATTAATGTGTGTTATATTTGCATCTTTGAGGATTATAGAAACCAACCTGTCTGATACTTTGAGGCATCCTAACCTCTGCCAGGCTTAGTCGTAACTCCCGTGGGTGGGGTCACTAGCAGGCTGTCACCTTTGTCTTTACTTACATGAAAATATCTTCATAGCTCTTTGGCCTACAGCTTTTTTTAGCGCGTCTACTGTCAGCATTCAAAATTGCTTAAAACGTGCAGCACTAAGTGTAAAAAAAAAAAAAAAAAAAAGAATAAGCCTTCATCCAAACTACTCCATAGCAGAGAGGCGAGCAAATTAATTTCATACTGTGCCCAGTCCTTCAGAACACTGACTGCTTTAGTTTATTTTGAAAAGGGCTATGAGGAAAACACGAGAACACTGGTTGCAGTAAGAGAAGCTCCATTTACACTAAAACATTTCAATTCTGACATCTAGTTTAAAGCACTTTTCTGCCCTTTTAGCCGTACTCTGTGAAAGAAGATACAGACGGAACTTTGTCAAAACACTTGCTAAAAACGGTTTGAGAGAGTCTTAAATAGTTTTTAACATGTTTTATAGCATTACAACATCTCTATGCTGTAGGCAGAAGCAAAGCAGATGGACGTACCGACATATAGTTGGCCCTGTTTCTCAATCCGGTGTTATCAAAAGGCACATGCAGTACCTTTCTCACTGCTGGGAGATATCTGCCGTTAAATTTGCTTTGCATACAGGCAAAACTAGGTATAAGGCAAGTTTTGAAGTGGATTTACAGTATGTCAGTTAATCCACAAAAATAACCTATGGACAGAGAGTTGTACCCAGTAGTAAGCCGCAGAAATTTATTCTTCATTGAAAATAGGGACACAGCATGCACAAGGGCAGTTGCTGTGAAGCAGCTAACATACGATAAATCCCCACCCAGTCTTGCATCATTGGAACTTGTGTATGTAGTCATACCCAAAGCAAAGGTTAATAAATACAGCAATGAGATGAGCCAACAATCTAATCCCACAAACATAGTTTAGGTTCAGCACAAAATGGACAGCAGAGAGTAACGTTAAAACGTCTTAGATGTTCCATGGCCCAGAGAATGCTGCTTTTTTCTCGTTGAAAAATTGCTTTCATGTTGAAACCACTTTCCTAGTTCACGGGTTTCCCTTACTTTTTCAGATGTTGGTAATGGCTGTTACCAAAGTTCATCTGTTTCTCTTTGCACTTTAATTTACAGCCCATATACTAGTCATTTTATTGCTTCAGTTGCTGAGTGAGAAAGCTTTTACAGCTTGTGATTATTGAACTTAGAGAAACAAGAAAGCTTACTGACTTTCTGTAGAGTAACTGTAGGGTCTGTTGCTTCTTGAAAGGGGCATTCAGTATTTTAACTCTGGAAAGTCCGGTTTAACTGTGTGGGCACTGGGAGTGAAAAAGATTCCAGACTGTTTCCAGCTCACATTTTGACTTGGCTGTTTTCGGTCTGTAAGTGTCTATCCTTAAAAGTTCTGCCTGCATACCTCTAAACTTCAGGCTGTTCCATTTTCGTAGCATGAGGGAATTGGAGCCAAAGCATTTGCATACAGAAATATTTTTTCCTGATTTAAGAAACGATAGCTACATTACTGTTGATTAATTCTTTCATGGGATGAGTCTTCTGAACACCATGCCATCAAAATAAGGCTCTTAACAATAGAGAAATTACACTGTCTTAATTACTACTATTATTCCATATTATAGGGGTTATGGTCACAGAGGAGGATTCTGCTGTGTTCAGCAGGGTAACAGAGGAAAAAATAGATGGCTTGTGCTTGAAAGTTTAGGATCGAAATTATGCAGTCATGAAACTGAGAGGTAAATCTAAACTTCAGAATTGGAAGATGAGATGACAAAGATCTGATGCAATTTACACATTTTGCGCAGTTATAGAATTACAAGCCATCTAGCTAAAGCTTGAAGGCTTTATCCGCTCAGCCAGCTATTAACGTAAGAAATGATGCACTCACTCACCTTCAGGAGGAACTTAGAACGTTATTCTGAAAGTTCCTGTAATTTTGATCTCTCTCGGTAAAAAGATAGGTATCTTTCCTGGATAATAAGCTGCTGGAATCAGACCTTTTATGTTTTTGTGCACTGTTGTGCACATATATATTAAAATCAATAAGAATATGCGTGGGTTGTTATTCACTAAATTTGAATGGAGTATTTTCAGCTGATGTCATTTACTACAAATGTTTTTTGATGTAAGTAAAACTTATAAGTTTTATTATTTCAACTACATTTTCACCAGGAAGATTTTTGAAGTCTAGGGCTTTCTAGTCACTTCTGAGAGGAAAGCAGAGAAAACTTCCAACCTGAAGAGCTCATGTTCTTCAGTCCAAATCTAGCCAATATAGTCACCTTGCACATGTGTGATACGCTGGGAGCTTCTGAGGGCAGCCAACACAGCCGCTCCTTGCTCCTGCACCTGCGCCTCATGACACCTGGTGCTCTCAGCAGCTGAAAGAAATGGCTCCAGGGTCACTGTGGTATAGAGGAATCTGGTTTATTAGTGCTCTTTGCACAATACAGTATGAAGAAACTGCATGGACACAACTGGATAACAAATAACTATGTTTATTAGTACTCACCAATGTGCAATGTACAATTTCCAGTGCCTTTTAAAAGTTAGAATATGGTGGGTGACATCGGACGGTTCAAAAATCATGTAAAAAGGTACTGTGTTCTTCATCTCCTTTCCCTTTAACGTAACGTATGCACTTTAGAGTTGTAAGTTATTGATACTGAGAGATACAACATTAGTTCCTCAATGGCATTTTCGTGACAGGGTGGTGAAGAGCCATCTAGATAGATTAGATATCATCTATCTCACCTGTTTATTTTGACGAAAGAATTGGAAGTCTTCGGATAAGACCATTTCATTTACAGCCAGCACAGAGATGCCAGTCCTTAAAAATAATTCTTCAATGCTTCCACTGTTTGTTTTGAATTAAATTCACCCAGAATATTTCAGTCTATTTACAGCAGAAATGAACAGCAAGCTCAAACTTATGCCCTCGATACCTTATGTAGATTTGCTGCCACAGAGCATTTGGCTGTTCTCAAGAATGCAGAAGCAGCATGTTTAGGCATGTACTGTGTCTGCTGGCAACCTTGACGTTCTTTTACCGTCTGCTATACTAGCCTACCAGTATATTACATGGTCACGCATGGTCATGCATAATTTCCAAACGATATTCTATGTAGTTTCTGAGTTTCTCAGTACCAGAGAATAACCACAGCTACGCTTAGACTTAGGTTTTAGAAGAGACTATTTCCTTAGAAGTTCTTTTCAAGTAAACAAAGCTGACAACAATTTGCATGTGCATTCATCCATCATAATGACATATACTTAATGGCACTAGACCATTTTCAATCATACTGTAAAATTTGCCAGTAGTAAAGATTTAGCTCTAAGTCTCCTTTTCGGTGTCCTTAGTCGCAACTTCAAGCAGCAAACAAGTAAACCATTTTCAGACTGTGATGCTTAGTCCTAGCCCAGGTACCACAATGCTTTAATGATCTGTTTCACAGAGCTCATCTAAATCCTTATTCTCCCTTCTCACATACAAGAAACAAGGGCCTGAACCCGTATCTATCACAGGTAACCAGTGCACTGCACCCTCTGTTATGAAAGTGGTACTGCATGTCCAAAGTTTGCTTTTTACGTGAAAGCCTTGATTTAGTTATTTATCTTTTGGAATCAAGCTGTCATCTTGTGCATGTTCCATCTAGAACGTACTCGAATGAGAGGCTGGGTTCTCCCTGACAAGGTCAGGAGTACTCTCCACAGGGAACAGATCTATTTTTCCTCTAGTTCACACTTTGCGATAAGTAGGAAAAGTCTACAGATCTATTTTTCTCGAGTTCACACTCTGCAATAGGTGGCAAAAGTCTGTCATCTGAAAAAAATGTGTATTTTATTTTGAACAATGGTCCACATTTAAAAAAAGCCAATGTTCTTCATGCTTTCCTTTGAAAAGGAAATATCTGGTGCTCTTCCAATGCTACTTTATCTTTCTCAAAGAAAAAAAAATAGTTCACTGGGAAGGACATCAGCAATTAAAGCATTTGCTTTCCCACCTTAAAAATGTTATAAGATAGAAAAAAACCATTATATATCGTAAATATAATCTATTGGAAGTATTAGGCTTCTGTTTTTCTTCAGTGAGGCTTCTGAATCAATTCAAAACCAGGTCTTATTGGTTATATTAAAAAAAGCAGTTCAAACTGTGGTAACAGAAACATGAAAAGGAGCTAAACTGATTTACATGTACAATGTAAAATGCAGAACAGCAGTGCTAAATCCAGTATATGAAACCAGACAAATGCTACATCATCTCTGTTTAAATGGCTTGCAGTGAAACAGTGCCCCCTGATGTCCAGTGAGTTCCTCAGACTAAACTTAACTAGAATTACGTTCTTCTAGATATTCTTGGAGGAATTGTACAAACTTTAAAAAAACGGTACTTAATATTACGTAAGGTTGCGAACCAGTTAAATCCACTATCTCATGCACAGGATTTACTGTCTGGTAAAGCTCTGTTTCCGTATTGTCACTCTGCTCAGCATCTTTTACCATGGAAATAGAGACCTGCAAGCAGGATACGCTCAACCCAAGAGTACAAAACAGTTGTTTATTGGTTAACACCCAAAAAAGACGTGCAGGATTTGACAAGCTAGTAGGCTAAGCATTAGTACCCTCATCACCTCTACCTAGAGACCGGACCGTCTTTGCTGGCGAGGCAAGCATGGGTCAGGAGGATCGGGTCAGCCTCCGTTGCTCCCTGGAGCAGATGTTTAACAGTGCTGGGCTGCCAGCTGCTGACTCCTTGATTTTTCCTTTAGGATTTTATACCTTTCCATGTTGATGTTTTTCCTCTCGAATCCTGCAGTCATCCCGGTCTCAGCAATCCCGCCTCAGTCTGTCGAGTCCCACAGGATAAGAAAGGTAAAATTGCAGGCTTTCTCACCACTTTGCAATTTGCTCAAGAGTCTGAGCCAACCTTAGGCAACTGGGCTCTGTATCAGAGCTCAGTCCCAGGTCCTGGGGCCAGGGCCAAGGTACGGAAGGGGTTACAGAGAGTGGATCACAATACCCGTTGAATAGCTTGATTGTTAACAGATCTTAGTGAAAAGAAAAAAAAATCCTTTAATACTTTTTTGCTGAATCACTAGCTCCAAAAAATCCCTTCTAGATAGGAAAAAGCTACAAGGGAAAACAAACAAAAAACATACAAGTCCTGGGAAGCTCTGTGTGGAAAAAGATCTACTTTGTAAGCCCCCTTATATCGATAAGGTAAAGCATACAATCTGAAGATGTAAAATACAAGAATGCAAACACTTCAAAATTATCATAGCACTTTTATAAATTTGCCAGTACTGCAAAAAATGAGAGAAGCTAGCTTCCTAATTTGAATGGGTTATTCTAGAAATTTTTATAACTCATCTTTTCTTCAGTTTCCACAGGTGTCGAATGAACGGGGATTAACTGGAGAGTACTTCCAGGGCCTTAGATGAAAAACGTTATGCACAAAGAGTAGCGTGCACATGTTGTGAATTTTTGGGGGGAAAATATAAAGAGCAACTTGATGGAGGTTGCCTCAGCCTGAACACATGTGTTTATGAAGAGAGACCCTCAGGGGAACAGACTTCGGTCTGACTGATTTCTCCGTCTCCTCCCTGCTGCCAGGTTTCTGGATTTCAGCATGTTGCGTACAGAGATGGCGGTAGTGCCTACGTACTGCTTGGTACGTGTTCCCCCTCTCTGGAGAAGACGATCAGAAAGATGATATGACCTTTCCCTGAATATAATCACTAACTCGGAGTGCTCGAGTAAAGATATCGAGTAAAGTATTAATAAAAGATGAGGGAAGAGTAAAAAGGCCTGTGCTACCATTACCATAGCAAATGAGACCACTTGCCCTACCAGTTGCCCTTTAATTGGCCTGTATAGGAGGAAGCAACGAAACTAGATATGTTTCTTGCCGTCTTCCTGGGCTAAAATCTTTAGATCTTACAGGAAAAGACAACAGGAAGATTTCGCGTGGAAACTTACTAGTTGAGAAGTTTTTCATGCTTTATTACATTTCAATAGGCTGCCTTAGACTAATTGCATGGTATTACATGCAAGTAATTGCTTGCCTGGAAAAGTAACATCAAGGTATTGCGTTTGTGTTTTTAACCTTCTTTAAATTGTAAGTATATTTTCTTCTCTCTTACCTGCCGTTTTTTGGAGGGATGTTTTGCGGGAGCTTTTACAGCGTTGCCGGACAGCTGGGAGAGAACAGCCGAATCAGGTATTATAGACGGCTCATGACACAGGACAGGGCGAGCGCAGGAAACACAGCGCCGCCGAGCAGAGAGGTTTCGCCCCGGCGAGCGGCCTTGCGCAGCCGGTGCCCCTTTCCTGCCCAGTCCCAGCTCCCGGCAGCTAACCCAGTCTCGCTGGGAAACCCGGCAGAGTGAAGCGCGCCCTGCCGCCCCTGGCCTTGCCCAGGGGTCCCCGGGGCGCGCGCCGCGCCATACCCGGGCGTCGCGCACAGCCACCAAACGAAGCTTGGTGTATTTTTAGATCAGTGAAGTCTCTGTTTTCCACAGCAGTTTGTACTCTGTGGGGTTTGGTTTTCAAGCTCTTCTTGGGAACCAAGGATGGGAAAGAGCAGAAGAGTTTTATCTTACTTGTTCATACGTATCCAGGAATGGGGTTCTTAAGAAAAAATATCCGCTTATCACAAAAATTCATTACTCAGTCATCAGGTTATGCCACTTCTTATAAACGAGCAAACAGGAATATAATATCAAACCTGATAACCCCCAAATTATTTTTTCTTGCATCACCTTTTATTATTATTTTTGTAAACCTCCTTTCCTCTAAATGTGCCCCTTTGTGCCCTTTCCTCAGCGCAGCCCTCTCCCTGCCCTGTGCTTCTGCTCCTCCCCGGCTGGGGGGGCTGAAGTGCCGGAGCAGCCGATGCCGGCCGGGAGGGGAGGGAAGGGGAGAAGGACGCCTCGGCTGGTCCATAAATCCCATTACCGCCCAGGCCGCCCCCGCCTGCCCTCCCGCCTAGCAACCGCGCTCCCCGTTTTCTGATTGGTTGAGAGGACGCTCTCCCTCCCCCCCCGCCCCAGCCTAGCGCCCCCGCGGCGGCAGAGGGGTGAGGGAGGGCGGCCTGCTTTGCCTTCCGATTGGCGGAGGCGGCTCCCGCCTGCGCTGCGATTGGCGGCGAGGCGCGCCATTCCGAGCCGGGAGGCGGGGCGGTCGGCCGCCGCGTGCCGAGGTGAGTGCTCGCCCCGCCCCGGCCTGAGGTGGATAAAGGGCGCTGAGGGGGCTCCCGGCAGCGTGGGGGTGGTAGCTGCCTCTGCGCGGAAGGGGATTTTTTTTTTTTAATTTTTTAAAATTTTTTATTTTATTTTATTTTTTTTTTTTTTTAAACCTGTTGTGGTATCTAGCGGAGGTGGGCTGTTGGGAGCCTGCCTGAGCCCGCCCTGTACCCGGCAGGGAGGCGCTGAAGCGGTGAGCGCGCTCTTCGCAAGGCAGCCGCTTCCGGCAGGCGGTAACGTGCGGGGGGCTGCCCCGGCCGCTGCCCCTGCCGGGGTTGTCCCCGCCTCCTGCGGGGGGTTAGGAGCCCGCTTTCGGTTCTCGGTCGGTAACTGAGGGCTTCCCCCCCCCCCCAAGCCCCGCCCCCCAAAATATTCTGCGTGGTACAAAGCTGCCCCTGTCCCCTGCCCGCGAAGGCTCTGCTCACGCTCCGTTTGGTATCGGCTCGGTTTTGCAGTTAACAAACGCCTCGGAAGGTCTTCCTTGGTTATAGCGCCTCATGATCACTTAAGGAAGTTTGATTTCCAGTGGCTCTAACCAAATATTTTAAAAATAATTCCAGTTCAATACTTCAATATTGTGTAGTTTAACTGTAGTTCTGTGGTGTTAACTCTATGCATGTTCTTTTTAAAACACACAATCACAAATAGGAAAGGAGGAATGTTCTTGGTAGGCTTAAGTACATGCATAGGGCCTGTGCAGATTTGACAAATAGCAACTTTTTCAATAAAGGATTTTTTTTTTTTTCAAATAGCAGTTGAAAAAGAAAGGTAAAATCGCCTTTCAGTGAAAAGAGCTTTATCTAATTAGAACTACATTAAAGAAATCTACATACAAAGAAATCAGCTGACTTAGGGCACAAGATTCAGATAATTATTACTGATAAAATTAATTTCTCTATTGCCTGACTTAAAAGCTCTGCTGAAAATGTTTGATTTAAACACAGCAAATATAGAGTAGTACTGCTCAAATTGACATTTTTTGGTAGTTAATTTCTTCTTTTTTTTTTAACAGGAACTTTTACTTACCAAAATGAGACACAATCTGGTGTGTCAGACACCTCCTTCTGTCACTGTTCACGTAAAATCGAGTGCATCCAGATCACATCAGCAAAAAACCCTTATTAGACTAAAGCGTCCTACTTTTAAAGACCGTCATGAAAATTGTGAAAAAAAGGTTTCTAGTCATAAATATAAACGTCCAAAGGGACCATGTCTAGTTATTCAGCGTCAGGAAATGACAGCTTTCTTTAAATTGTTTGGTAGGTTGATAATAATATGTATCAAGGTATTGACTGAACAGTATGTTACCTAAACAGAATGATGACTGGAGAGAACTCTTTACATAGATACTAATAGCCATGTCTTTGTCTAAATATATTTTGTTGTTACATAGTATTTATATGTTTAATGCTTAAGTTAAAAATACAAAAAGAGCTATCAAACTGATGAAAGGCATCCTTTTAAGTTAAAAATGAAACAAAAGGTGCGTGATACTTCCTTCTGTGATCATTTCTTTCCTTTCTATTTTCTCTTACATTTCAACAAAACTATTTTTAAATGTAAAACAATGTACTTTTGTTTTACATAG